>NW_027202271.1:44084657-44452157 GCF_024711535.1 Dipodomys merriami | reverse complement strand
ATGATGGGGTGCTAGCTCAGCCCTTTTGAAAGCAGCAGACAGAGGTGGCTCCAATAATTACATTAAGACCATGGATACACATTTGCCTTGGGGATTTCAAGTTGAGCTTAATCAAATCTGGATTTGACATTTCACAGCCCACATCAAGGATTTCTACAAAGGAACAGTAGAGCATTGCCAGCTCTTTGCCCTTACTTAGTGCCTCCTTCTGGACTAACGGAATAGGCCTTTTATTAATCTTGTTGATGCTTTGGCTGCTTTTCCATCCTGCTCTACAGCACCATACAGTTTCTATAGGCCATGATTTCTTTCCATTTATGAAAATGTTCTTATCATGCTCTAGGCCTGGGGCTAGGATCTGGGACAGGACAGATGATGAACAGCACTGAATCCTGAGCTTCGGCACGAACAGAGTTTACACAGCACCTCAGTGCCTGCAGCCATAAAGGTCAGAGAAACCTGTGACTCACCAGCAACTGTTTCCATTTATTCATTGCATGTTTTTGTCAGGTAGCCAGTAATGGAAAGGAGGGAGAATACGATGCTTGCTCTTGAGAAGTTGAGAAACTAGTGCAAGGGATGGGGATGGTGGTTCAAGTCATACAGAGCCTGCCTAACAAGATTAGGATTTGATAGCACTGGAGTCAAACCCCAGTGCCATCAAATAAAGAAATTTCCAGTGCAGTGAATTCAAATGGTGTCCAAGAGGCCACTGGATGCTGAAGATACAAAGCATTTGAGCCTTTCATTCACACTGAAAACATATCGAGAAATAGTGATACAAGTAGAAATGCAGTAGTGAAATAGTTTCTTAAAGAGAATAATCGCTGCATCTGTCACAATATGTGGTTACAGGTAGATCTCATCTCTGGCTTTTATGGTTTGAATTGGAACTGTTACTGTACAGGCTCATGTGAGGAATACTTATGTCTGGTTGGTAGCTCCATTTTGAGAGGTCCTGAGCACTTTTGGAGGTGGAGCCCAGCTAATGGAGGAAGGTAATGGGGGCATGTGTTTGTGGACTAAATCTTGTCCCAGGTCCCTCTCTGTTGCTCTCTGTTTTGTGTATGTCATGAGATGAAGAACCTTTTGAGCTGCCATGATGTTCTGTCCAAACATGTGGGGCTAAGAAACTGCTGATGAATCACTGTAGCTCAGTGCCAGTAGCTCATGACTATAATCCTAGCTACTAAGGAGGCTAAGATTTGAAGATCACAGTTTGAAGCCAGCCCAGGTGTGAGCAAGAAGAAAGGCCAGCCATGGAAGGGTAGATAGCTGGAGCTGAGTCTTACGTAAAGCCCATATATATATATATATGTATGTATGTATGTTCCAGAGTCATCCTACCCAATGGATATATTTTTTTTCCAGCACTGGGAATTGAATTTAAGGATTCACACTCACTAGGCAAGGGCTCTACCACTTGAGCAATGTCCTCAGTTCAAAGGATATTTAACTGGGCACCAGTGGCTCACGCATATAATCCTAACTACTCACAAGACTGAGATCTGAGGATCATGGTTCAAAGCCAGCCCCGGCAGAAAAGTCCCTGTAAGACTCTTATCTCTAACCACTCAAAATCCAGAAGTGGCACTGTGGCTCAAGTGGTAGAGTGCTAGTCTTGAGCACAAAGAAGCTCAGGGACAGTGCCCAGGCCCTGAGTTCAATCCCCACAACCAACAAAATAAGAAGAAAGAAGAAAGAAGAAGAGGAGGAGGAGGGAGGGGAGGAGAGGAGGAAGATTTTTATTCATCATTGGTTGAGAGTGTCTAGGCTAAGATGAGCAGCATTCTCTGCCTATAGTGGTTGGGTGTGCTGCCAATCATGGTCAAGTTGGCATAGGCTTTCTCCACTCACAGCAGGTGCTCTACCATTTGAGCTACACCTCCACCAGCTGTTTTACTGTTTATTTGGAGAAAAGAGTCCTTCACATTTGTCTTCCTAGTGTGGTCCCAAACTCTAATTCTTAGTTCTCAGCCTCTTGAGTAGTTAGGGCTGATAGGTGTGAGCCACTGGTGCCTAGCAGCTCTCCGTTTTTTTTTTTTTTTTTTATAACAAGACTTCTTCAGGTCAGAATGATTGGAAGAAAATAGCTACTACTATAACCATGTGAACATTTTCAATGATGGACATTATAAAGAATTATGAATTCAAATTTGGTCTATGAGGGCCTACCTAAATAAATTATTTTTTTATATTTTATTTTATTTCTAAATAAATTATTTAGAGTAAAATATTTTCAATATCAATTCTTTTTTATTTAAACAAACCTTCATAATTTTTTATTTTTATTTTTTACACCTTCATAATTTTTTGCATATTACCCAATTATATTCTATGTTCCTCACAAAAGTTTAGTGTAACATTCTTTTTGTTGACAAACACATTCTGCCATGAAGGGGCAGAGTGATTTCAAATCTTTCCTATATGTAAGAATGACAACAGTATGCTTTAGTGACTAAAACTCATAAAAGTTAGAATAAGTGAAGATTTTCTTCATTAGTCACAGCTTGGTTCCACAGATCCTTATCCATGTTGCCAGGACTCTGGGTCAATCTTGAAATTAGAATTCAATAGCTTTCAGTTCTGCAAGCATCCAAAAGTCAGGAAAACTTCCCATTCATCCATTAACAATGCTTCTGGTCAATGGCAGCTTCCAGTCTTTTCTACAACACTGGGCTGAAAGAACTCAGGGAGCTACTTGCAAGCAAGGGCATACCCAGGGTTCTCACCACACTTGGTGAGAAAACAAGCAAATATGGTGCTGGCAGGAGAGGTCCACACAGTGCTATCTGTCAATCTTTGCCAGTGCTTCTTTGGCTCAGTCCTGATTTCTTTGAGGTCTCCACTAATTTGCAAACATTGGAAAGCAATAGTGATGAAGGTTTTTTGTCTTGTTTTGTTTTCAATGAGCAGAGAGGCCCTGTGTTCTCTGTGGGCTGCTCAGCATGCAACTGACTATGCTGTGGTATGGAATATTCCATTGCAGCTTCTGCCATTGTGGGCCCTCCCTCTCTGCAGCAGGATTGGAGGCAGAGGGCAGAACGTGGTATACGTCATCTGAAAACAGCATGCCTTGTTCACCTACACTATTCCTAGCAAGCTTGAGCACAACAAGCTAAAGGACAGCACTCAGATACCATGTTCAAGCTCCATTACTACCACCACCATCACCACACAAACACACCACTACCATCACCACCGTACACATACACACATTTCACTACCACCACACACACACACACACACACACCACTACCACCACCACCACATATAAACACTCATACCACTACCACTGCCACCAGACACATACCACACATACCACTACCACTACACATACATACCACTACCACTACACATACACACCACCACCACCACTCACACACACCACTATCACCACACACACATACACACACATACCACCAACACCACATACACACCACTACCACCACCACCACTGACACCATACACACACACACACACACACACACACACCACCACCACCACCACCACCACCACCACCACACCACCACTACCACTACCACCACTTTATTTAATTTCAGGTGAGACTAGAATATGTGGCCTTTTGCAGCCCCAGATGAAAAGAAATGGACCCTGACAAGGCCTAGCAGTGTCTGCATCCTCTAGTTGAAAAGACTGCCTTTAAACATGGTATTTTTTTCCAAACATCATTCTATTCCATTTTAATACAAAAAATATTATTGCTTGCCATTACATGACAAAGCAATTGATTGATTGCATATTTTCTCCTTTTCAATGAGTTGTGAACACAGCCCCTGCTAGGGGCCAGTAAAGCAGGTGGTGAGAGCAGATCCTGAACCATTCGGTTCTCCGCTTCTTCAGGAATACTATTCAAATGCCGCCAGAAACAAGTCTTGCCTTGTTTCCCATGTGGGGAAAGAAGAAAGTCTTTGTTCCCAAGTAAATGAAAATACAAATCACAAGACTAAAATTATGAATGCAAAACAAGATATTAAAGTGTGGCCTGGATGTAGCATTTGCATGCATTTAAATATGCATCTGTCATTCCCTTTGCTAAATTCAGCAGGCTCTGAAAATATTAAACAATAGAGTACAATTAGTAATTAGAGGAATTGTTTGGTAATATATTTTCATTTATTTATGGTCCGATGGCCAAACCTTTAGGTAATTAAGGGCACTGGGATATAAAATCACATCATTTGATTGGTCGAAGTCCAGATCCTTACAGTCTAAAAATAATGCACAAAGCTATTTTTCATAAATTGATGTGATAACATTCAAATGATCATGACAGGACAAAACCATTTCTAAAACAGAAAAATGCAAGCTAAATTGTAAAGCTAGAAAAAGCTTTAGAGATTGTTAGATTGGATATTCTTATCTCACCCACTCATTCTGAAATCTGACCATATTTATTTTCCAAGAACCTAAAAGAAATTTAAGATTTCTTCCCGCCTCACCCCCCTTGAAAGACCAATTTGCTGAGCCTACTGCTCCAGTTCGCTTGGCAACTGAAATTTCCAAAATTGCTTTTGTTCTTTCCTGGGTTGGCCTACCTTGCTTTTGCTTTGGAGGGGGGGGGGATCCCAAAACAAAAATAAAAACAAAATAAAACCCCAAAACAAAAACAAAAAAAAAACCTTAAAAAGGGAAATCATTTCTTAAGCAGTAGCAATAGTGAACCAAATTTCAGCCACACTTAGAATTCTTGCTCTCAATCCAATCGAGGCTTCTGGAGGAAAAAGAATGCATTTCATGAGAACTCCGCTCTCAGCCATAAACTCAAAATACATCACATTCTTTGTTGTTAATTGGCACTTACCTCACCTGAAGGCTTTTGCCAAGAAGAGCAGAGGGGTTTAATAGGGGAAGGAAGAAAGGAAAAAGCCTGGAGCTCTGGAAAACACTCAACAGCCACATGTGATTCTTAGCTAGGGGCTTTGCACCGTCAGTAGGCTACATCAACAAAGTACCCTATGTGCTTTCTCAGACCTCCGCTGTTTGTTTGGGGAGCAATGCTCAGACTGGAGCCTGAGTGGTAACTGCTTGGGATAATTACTAAGACAGCTTGAAAACTATGCTCCTCTTTGTTTCAGCCTCCAGATGACGGCTGTCTGACCTCTGCTTGTGCCAGTTTTATTTCAAAGCGCTTTTCTTTCCATATTTCAAAGGTCAGTGTGTTTACTGGTGGCCAAAAGGAGTCTGTGTGTAAGAGAAAGAAACACATGTGGCTGAGTGGCAGAGATCAGGCACGGGACTTGATGGGAATCCTAAATGAATGGTAAGTGAGAACTCAGAGGGCCATAGCCTCTCCTTCATTACCACTGAATGAATGGAGAAGAAGTAAATGGTACCAATGGTCTTTTGGGGTTTTTTTTGGGGGGGAGGGATAAAAGGAGGGGTGATTTAAGCAACTAAAACAAAAACAACAAAAATTACAGGTCTGGTTTAAGAAGAAGAAATAGAGGTATTTCCAATAAAACATTATCAAATGTTTGGCCAAGAAAATGTCCACTTCATCTCCTTGAAATGAAAATTGTTCTTCTTTCCAAGAAATCAGCCTTGATAGTCTGGCCACCCTTGAAAACCCTTAAGATTGGTTTTGGGTACGGATGGTTAATCGTGAGAAGTAACAGCAATGTCCTTTTCAGGACTCCCGGTTGGGCTTCTGGTTAATCAGGCTGAGTTTCCTGCCCCCAGATAAAACATTAATGCTTCATTATGAATGTTTGAAAATGCCATTTGATTTCAATGAAATAATACCTATTTCAAGTGTTTCTTTCTTTTTTTCTTTTTTGGTTTGTCCTGAGGCTTGATTTCTGGGCTGAGGCCCTGTCCCTGAGTTTCTTTTGCTCAAGGCTAGAGACAGAGTGCCACTTCCAACTTTTTCTGACTAGTTTATTTGAGATAAGAGTCTCATGGACTTTTCTGCCTGGGCTGTCTTTGAACTGTGATCCTCAGATCTCAGCCTCCTGAGTACTTAGGGTTACAGGTGTGAGCCACCAGCGCCTGGCTTTCAAGTGTCTTCATGATTTATTTTCTTCTAATCTGTATTCTCTCTCTCTTGTTTTGGGTAGTGGTGGTGGTGGTACTTGTGTTGGAGCTCAGAGTCTCACATTCCTTCAGCTTGCTTCCTTGTCTGGTGGTCTACCTCTTGAGCCATTTCCCCCAGCCCAGCTTTTTCTAGATTATGGAGATGGAATCTCACAGAACTTTTTTGTTTTGGCTGGCTTTGAACCTTGATTCTCTGGTTTCTAGCCTCCTGATGATTACAGATTTGAGGCTCCAGCGCTCAGCTCTCATCTATATTTTTTTTACCTATCATCCTTGGACTTTGCTACTCCTGCAAGAGGTAATATATGTCATCAAAAATAGTAAGAGTAGGCTGGGAAGGTGACTCAGTGGTAGAGCGCTTGCCTTGCATGCATGAGGCCCTAGGTTCGACTCCTCAGCACCACATAAGCAGAAATAAGCTGGAAGTGATGCTATGGCTCAAGTGGTAGAGCACTACTAGCTTTGAGCTGAAGAGCTGAGGAATAGCACCCAGGCCGAGTTCAGGCCCCACAACCAACAACAACAACAACAAAATAGTAAGAGCACCTACTATAAAACTAGATTTGCCTGGGTTCAAATCTCCTACTACTACTTATTAGCTGTGTGATCTTGGGATGTTTGCTGGACCAATCTGTGCCTAGTTGCCTTGTCTACAGATACAACAAAATAAAATGGGTAAGCTTGTGTGAGATACATAGAATAGTGCCTAGTATTTTAAACACTCCCCTTTCTGAATTGAATTCTGATCAGAGGCAAAAATCTTTGTCACTAAAGGATATGATCTTTTTGGGAACTGGGCTTCTTGAATTGATCTACTTACACCTGTAGAAATGATAAGTAAGTTGTGAAAGGCCAAGGAACAGTGTTTGTCTTGTAAAGCAGAGAGGAGAAAACAAAGACAACACATGAAATGATCAAATTTAATCTTTCAGTTTTTGTGAATTCCACACACCTGTCATGGTAATAAGGGAACTTTTTCTGCATTAGTTTTATACAGGACAAACAGAATTCTCCCTATTTGATTAGGAAAAAGCGTGGCAATTTCTTGGCTGTAACTCTGAAAGAAACAGAGAGGAAAGAAAGGGGACATACAGAAAGGAGAATATGACTCCCTCCATTTTACAACCAGAGAAAAATAGATTCAGATGATTGACTTTTCAGGTCTATTTAGCAGTCAGCGCATCCTCTGCTTGGTTTTGTTGTGTTTTATGGAATGCTTTGGGAATTTGCGTGTCATGTTTACTCAGGGCCCTGTTAATTTCTTCTCTGTACCTTGCCAATTTTATTATTTTATTATTGATTTTTTGAGTACATGTGATGGTAAAGTGATCACAACATCCATTTCTATTTGGCATCAAGTCCCTCATTTCAACTTCTTTTCTACATTTCCTTGGAGAAGATAATAGAATGGCATTATGGGGGTCAGGACCTAGATTGCAGATGATTCATTGTTTCTTGGTCTCTTTTAGCAAGAGGCTCTAGTATTTCTTCTACCTCTGTTCAAAAGAAGTAGACTCATTGTTTTATGTGTACATGCCTGTCCTGGGCCTAGGCTCTATCCTTGAGCTTCTTTTTGCATAAGGCTAGTGTTTCTACCACTTGAACCACAGCCCCAGTGCTTACTTTTTCTGAGTAGTTCATTGGAGATAAAAGTCTCATGGACTTTCTTGCCCAGGCTGACTTCGAACTGTGATACTCAGATCTCTGCTTCCTGAGTAGCTAGGATTACAGACTAGCTGGGATTACACGTGTGAGCCACCAGTGCTTGGCTGAGCCATTAATTTAGACATCAAGAGATGAGAACATTCAGGAAGTTAATTTCCATTCACTGATAGAGCCAGCTCAGGTAATGCATTGATGCCATAAAAATATTGTCTTGCTTTCACATAGAAAATCCTACATAATCCAAATTAATTCATAAGTATCATGTTAGTTTCTAGTATTAGCTTCTTATTGCTTCTGCAAAAATTAGTGACTTAAAAACACACAAATTTCTACCTTACACTTCGAGTCAAGATCAGCAGGCTACATTGTCTCTTGGGGGCCAGAGATGAATCTGTTTTCTAAAACAGATTCCTGCTTTCCCATCTTGGAACGCCAGCAATTGCTGTTCTAGCAAAGAATTGCTTGCTCAAGCAACTGAGAGCCTCATTCGACTTCCTTTTTGTACTTTGGTGGTTGTATTTAAGCTGAGCAGAGAATCTAGGATAATCTCATTTTAAGGTCAGTTGATTAGTAGCCTGTAATCTATCTGCAACCCCAAGTCTCCCTTTTCATTATAACATGAAGTATCCAGGTTCTAGATACATACTTCTTTGAGAGGCCATGCTACCTACCACAGGTACCTGCCTGCTATTGTCAATAGACTTTATCCTCAGCATCCTAGCTCTGACACATTCTAGCTGCCTAACTTTGAATTTCTTGGTCTCTCGGTTTTCTAATTTGGAAATTATTTTAGTCCTTCTTATGATGTCATTATGAAGAGGAAATGAATGTTTTTAAGACATCATTGGTTTCTAATTGCTTATTTGTTATTATTATTTTTATTGTTATTATACTGGTGAGATTATTATTTTAAAGATGACCCTGACAACAACAATACAACTTAAGCAAGTACCTTGTGCATTTATTTTAAGGTTTTTCTTTATTCTGAGACTACCTGTAGCCTCTCCTGCCTTGTCTTTCTCTAGGTGGGTCATCAATCTGCCAGCTGACTTTACTCTCATCCATTGAGCCAGGGGTGTCCCCATTTGGGCAGTAGTTCAGAATCTTGTAAATATACATGGAAGATGTTACAGTAGCAGAATCAACATGAACATTATTGCAGGCATTGTCTTTTGATTGGGTCCTGAAATTCCACTCTGAAGAATTAGTATCAGAGTGACAACCATTGTCAAGTCATAGGATTCAAAGTTTTCTTACAGAATATTTAATACTGGCTCCTCTCTACAGTATGGAGTATGATCTTTGAGTTGTTGCCACACAGGCTGAGGTTCAAGTTCAGGCTGCAGCTGTTGATAGATTTTTTTCTTGTTTTTGCTGTGTTATTTAATTGTTAATATGGGCAGGCCCATATGGATAAGAGAACATAAAATTCCCCTGGAGAGTGTTTTTGTCAGAGAACAGCTCCCTTCTATCAGTGTGAAAACAGTTATCTCAGGTGAATTAGGAAGCACAACTACCTTATTCTTCCAAATCTCGCTTTCCTTTCCCTCACCAGGGGATAGTTCCCAGCATTGTTGAATTCAGCACATACATTTGCAATGTTCCTCGTGATCTTTTGGGGTTCCCCTCCATTGTGATCTGGACAGCTTGTAGCTTTGAGGGAACTCAAATTTTGGTCAACCTTTAACAGGACTAAGACTGAAACCATAGAAAAACAGCTTTCTCTTTTTTTATCTATCTCCCATGGTCTGATAGAGAAGTCTCCTACACATCTCGCTGGAGGTCCTAGTCCTGATCACTAGTTGCAGAAGATCTACATGGAAATAGAGAGCTCAGGTATATGAACTCCATCTTCTTAAAAAAATTATTATCTTTAAGTGGTTGTACAAAGAAGTTCCCATTCTACAAAACAGTATATGAATACAAAGAGTCTGATAACATTGTCACCCATAGCTCCTAACCCATCCCTTCTCTCACTTTTCTTCCTTTTTTAAATTGAGATTAGGTGATTACATAAATTTCACATATTTCACAGTATTGTAGGATAGGATAGTTAGTTAAAGTCACAAACACATTTTAACCTTCACAAGGCAAATTGTCATTATCATGGTCTATAAAGTTTGTGAATTCTATGGAACTCCATCTTTTTGGTCATCAACTTGATTCCCTTCCCACATCTCTTCTTTACTAACCTTGATGCAAACATAGACTCCTGTTGGTAAGTCTATGGTAAAGAAGTTTTTTTTCCTCCCATATTCCTAATTATTTCACTGAATTCAAGAAGGTTTCCTAATCCTGTTGATGTATATTTCAACTCTATAATTATGAGTAATTTGTGAACATTTACCAAGATGAAGTCTTATCCACATGCCTTTTAAGAAAGATGCCAGAACTTCGTTTTGTTGTTGAAGCTGTGATTTTTCCTGTTTCAGAGTCAGAAATGCTAAAACTAAACAAGAATATGGATTTCACTTTCAATAAAATCACAGGCTGGTAAAACCCAAATTAAAACAGAGTACCGGAAATCAAGCTGCCTATTTCTATTGGAATGAACAAAAGCTGTTTCCAAGTCCACACTGAAAGGCTATTTGTAAAAAATGCAGAACTATTCAAGCAGATAGTTATCATGAGTTGGCATGACTTTTCATGATTGCCAGGAGGTTTCAAGGACAGGTATCCATAATACATCAGTATTTTAACAGAAGAAAAAGAACAAGAAGATCTTAAATGCTCTAACGCATTTATGAAAAAAGCAACACTTCCTCTTGAGACTCAGCAATCATCATTTTATTACAAAAAATAAAAAGCTTTCCATATAATACATCCTTTTCCTAATGATTCTTCCTTTTAGTAATATTCTCCTTCTGTCTATAACTCACCATCTTGAAATACCAACAATAGTAAGCATAATAAATATGACAGGAAAATCTTTGGTTTGTTGTCCCATAGCTCTTAGCTAAATAAGGGATTCACAACCTGGGCTCCAAAGAAAAGTTTAAATGTTTGTGTTTTTTTTTTCTGAAACTGTGTTCATAACTTTCATAAATAGGCAAAATATTTACAAAGCATCCCTGAAAGATGTTAATCAAGCAGATTAAAAAAGACCAAATACACAAAAACTAAATTAATAAGCAAAAACAATCACAGCAACAAAAACACAGAAGTACAGATTTCTTCGTATTTCAGCATTACTGCCATTTTGTTTCAGCTGGGTTTCTGAAAAACAACAACAGCAACAACAACAAACTAATGAGTAAATTAATTCAAGGTTAAAATTTCTCAGATTTGGAATTATTGAGACTTCCTGCTGTCCTCTTCAACTCAAAGGCATTGTATTGTCTTCCTTCCAAATCCTTTTATTCTCCACCATTCCCAGGAAGTTTACTATAGTTCATCCTTCTTGTAGGCTCCCTAGCTTGAGATCTAATTAGTCATTGTTCCTGACTTTTGTTTCTCATATGTATTCAATTTACCATCATCCTATGTCACTTTCAGAAGTCCATTACTACTACCCTTTCTTCTATTTGTTAAACAACAACTAGTCTGGTCTATCATGAATGCTAGTCGCTGACTGAAAATTAGAATCACATGGGGAGCTTTTAAAATAAGCTTGCTGGGGAGGAGCATCAGGAGAGAGAAAACTGGGAGAAAATGAGAGAGGAGGTGACATTGTTCAAAAAGAAATGTGCCCAATGTCTGACTTTTACAACTGTAACACATCTGTATATCACCTTTATGATATAAATGAAAAAGAAAATAAATAAAATGCACTAAAGGTAATGCCTTATACTCAGAAAGTCCCATATGAACCTCTGTAGTTTTCAAATCTTCTTTTAAAAATTTTTCTTAGGGTTCAGCTAGTGCTGAGGGCCATTTGTGTAACCTTTCGGTTGGTGATCTTAGATCCAATCTTTGTACTCTTCATTGTATCCCTTATTACTTGTCTCTCCTGCATTGATCTCAGCATCTTGATTTCCTCATAACTTCTTATGATTAGAAGACTGTTGCCTTTTACTGGAGTGGCATTTGAATTGCCCTGTGGGACTTTAGGTTTCCCCAAACCACATTGGAACTTCCCAGTTGAAGAAGGTGACAAGATGGTGTTCTTGGTCTGCCCTCAGTTTTATAAATAGAAACTTGAGAGCAGGTAATGGCTTGCTAAAGAGACGTAGACAATTAGTAGCAGGGATGGACCTAGAACTTAAGTCCCCTTCCTCTTGACTCCTTTTGATAGAGGATGGAAGCTAAGGCTGGGCCTTTGGCATTTTCTTTTTCTCTGCTTGCTAGCATTATTTTTCAGCCTCAGGTTTCCCGTTTGGAACATCCAGCAGGTATATATCTGTGTCTTCATGAAAACCAGTTGTGACTGAAAGATTTGGCTGGTTCAATTTGTCATGATTTGTTGACAGCAACCCTGCCACTGCAAGGCCAGTAACACTTGGGCCTTGATGTCATGCCTGTCAACCTAATAATGTATTTAAGCACAGTGTTGTACTTCCGTCCCCAAACCTGTCTACAATCCTTTTGTATGAAACACTCAACTCTGGGAGTGCTATTTGGGATGCCCAAATAGCAGTTTAGCTGGGATTCAAGTAAAAACAAATGTTCCACCTGCCTTAAAATATCCTTACCTACCCCAAGAGTACCTGAAGTTCTCAATTCGGATCTCTCATCCCAGAAAAAAAGGAAATCTATATTTTGTACAATGTATACATAATACCTGAAGATCACAACTATAAATTAACAACTTCCATTAAAGCAGATGTGATTTATTAAAAATAAATTGTCATCCTAGAATGACCAAGTCATTCTATTCTACCATGGTAGAGTAGTTGTGGATGGAATTTCATTGATAAGGGTGGGTGTGGAGAGGGACAGAGGGAAAAATCTTTGGAGCTAGGGTTCAGAGTTACAGGAGGAATGTCAACTTCTGGCAGGAGAGAGCAGAATATCAAGGAGGCTGAAGGGCTACCTGCTTCTCACATGTGCCAAATTTGGAACTTTTCCTAGAGTTCTCCTGGATTAGTTCACTTTTATTTATTGTTTTCTTCTGGCTTTGGTGCTGTGGGCAGATATTTTTAGAAAGAATGAATGTCACTATAACTAACAATTATTTCACACTATATGCCAGTCACTGTTGAAAAAGCATTTTTACCTGCATCAGTTTGCGATCTGGACCTTAGGAGACAGTCTGTGCTCAAAGCCTATATTCTTCCCCTCTATCCTGTGCCCTCTCAATATCGCACCGTTTATAAGTAAGTGATGCAGTGAATCTTCAAATCCAGAACTTCAGATTCCAGATCATTCTGCTAGAATGTCTCCTTCCTTCGAATGGAGCATTAGACTGTACAGTTGTGGGAACACTAGAAATCTAGCAAAAATTACTTGGTAAAGTATCTTCTTGAAGTTGCAATGGTCTGGTGTCTCAATAACAATGCTCTATTGATTTAATATAAAATGTCAATCCAACAACTGCAGTTGAGTATAAAGCTTACAAACTGTTAGGCAAACTCCCTGCCCAGCTGTTATTGTCTTGTACTGAAATGGAGAATTCAAACAAAATTACTTCTTGTCTCTTGAAAGGTCAGCTGAAATATAAAAGCTTTCACTTCTCCTTTGTCTATATAACCAAACACTGGCAATATATGGAGAACATCAGCAGTAAGCCAGAAATTGTGAGTTTAGAAATCATTGTACCATCTCTAGTTTCTTTTGTGAAGACCTTTGTGAAGGACTCTTAGATGTCTAGTAAATTCTCTCTACTTCAGGAGCTAAACAGATGGCCTGTCGTGTATTAATACAAAAATATGTTGTAATTTAGAGAAAGGTTTGCTCAACTCTCCACCCCCACCCCCATCTGCCTCCCCAATGATGGAAATAATTCTAGTGGTACAGTCTACTGGGAAGCTGGAGAGAACAATAAAATGTCTTTCAAGACTGGGCCGTTGGAGCTCAGCTTCCTGATTATTCTCTATAGGTTGGGAGGATAAAGGGAGAATTACCAAAGGAAAGGGAATGGGAAAGGCCAAAGGACCCAGGGTAAGTTCATACAATGTGTGAACTGCAGGGGGCCCCATCTTTGAAGTTCTCTCCCTTTTTCTTTCAGTAATGAACTATTCTTATACCCAAATTAAATTATTTCTCCCTCACTCAAAGCAAATAAATATGAAACAAAAAATCAAACACACCAAAAGATACTCATGCTTTGTCAGAAAAGGTCCTTTTCTATTATTCTCCAGTTTTCCTGAGGGAAATGCCTCTTCTACTCTCTTAATAGATTTGACCTATCTTTTATTTCCATGGGATCTTAAAGGAACAGTAATACATGACAGCAGGGATCCCCATTCGTTTTTGTCAAGAGATTCTTCTTTTCATTTCTTCTGAAGCTTTAAGGTCAAATGATGGGGATGGGAAGTTTCCAGCAAATTGTTCCATTCCTCCCTGGGGAAGCTATCAACCCTTAAGCCACTATCAGATCTGACTTTGAGATCTGCCCACATGTCTGGTTGAAAACTCACATGCAAGGATTCTTCCATTTGATGAGAAATAGAACCAGTGTTTTTTTTTGGGGGGGGGGGTAGGGAAAGCAATTCTTGCTGTCTCACTTTCCTTGAAGATGTTCTGAGTACTAGCTAACCTCATTTGCTGTCAGAGTCCTTGCCAAAATGTTGAAAGTAACATAGTTGAGTGTCTGGAAATCATTCCTTCTTAGCTTTATGCCATTCATGTTCATGTAGCAGATTGACTTTTATGTAAGTGCCCTTGTCTCTCTAGGTAGACTTCCCAGGCCTGCCATCTGATGGAATGGGACATGCAGCTAGGCATTTCCTACTTGGTAGGAGTACTGAGATGAGACTTAAAAACAAACCTGGGCAGTAGATATTCACAAACTATTTGCTTTTAAACTTACTCATAGTTATGGACTTTTCAGACCAGCTAAACTTCTGCTCTTGGAAGACAGATGATGAGATGGGGAAATGATTTGATCCATCTCAGTTGCCATAGTAGGATGGCTCTCTAGGAATGTCCTAGGGGAAGGCCTGGGGGCATCCAGACCAACCCATAGAATTAAAGATTATCCAGCTGGAAGGAGTTTCAAAGGATCATCTCATTCAGTTTAGACATCCAGAGTAGAAGGAGCCCGGGAGACAACATTGAGGAAGCCCCAGAGAGACTAAAGTCATGCCCAAGATTGTATCTGATTACCTTGTAAAACTAGCAGCCAGGAGAGCCCAATCTACGGCCTCCTACTTTACCTTACTTTGCAAAGCCTTAAACAATCGAAGATGCTAACACTGTAATGACTTTCTCCTGTCTATGAGGAGTTTGCAAGAGAGAATGAATGGAGGACTTAAAATGCCAGAAGTCTTGTGGTATCAGTGCTATTGATGTCTTATCTATCTGATACCTGTAAAAATTTGAGCCAGCATTATTCACAATAGCCACTGTTATGGAAACAGCCCAGTTGCCCTACAATAGATGAGTGGATTAAAAAAAAAACATGGTACCTATATGCAATACAATTTTACACAGCCATTCGAATGAATAATATTATGTCATTTACAGGGAAATGAATGGACCTAAAACTAATCATGTTAAGTGAGGTAAGCCAAGCTTAGAGAGACCTATGGCACATGTGTTCCCTCATATGCAGAAGCTAGATCTAATATACACCAGAACATGGTAAATTATAGACATTCACACACAGTGAGACCAAAGGAGAATATTCTTAGAAGAGGAACACAAAGACTCAATGACTGTAAGTGCCTCTGATCATATAAAATAATATTTATTGAAATGAACTCCAGGAAATGGGAACAAGAGGGTTTTTTCTTTGTTGCTGTTTTTGCTTTTGTTTTTCTTTTTGTCTTATTTGGTTATCTGTCTTTGGGAGGGCAAGGGGGATACAGAAATGGAGGGATAAAGGGTAAACAAATGCAACAGTGGTACTCACTAGACACTGTGTTGAACTATACAATTTGTGGGTGGGGATGGGAAGGAAAAACTGGAAGAGAGTGAGGGAAGGGGTGACACTGTCTAAAAAGGAAGGTACTCATTACCTGACTTCTATAACTGTGTATCACCTTTATAATAACAATTACAAAAAAAAGAATCTGAGCCACACTTCACCACCAGAGTATTCTGTAATATTCAGTATTCAGAATATAAGCATTAACGCCTATCTCCAGAACATAGCATGCTTTTCTTCTCCTTTATTTTTAAGAGAAGATCTTGCTTTGTGAGCAAAACTGGCTTTGAAGTCATTATTCTTCTGCCTCAGCCTCCCAAGTACTGTAGTAATATTCAGTGATTTTGGCTATTTCTTCATTCTTTCTTTTGTTGCTAAACAAGTCTTCCACAGCTGAGCTATTCTGCAGATAGGTACCACTCTTCCTGGGACAATCAGATTCCTAAGCCTTACCTTCCATGTGTTTCTTATCCAGTCTGTACAAGATGTTAGTGAATGATGATGAAACATTATTGCTGTATGTATTATCATTGTAAGCCCTACAGAAGTGTACAAACTGATTTCACCATTCTATCAGTACTTTATGAAGAGTGTGAGGAGGGAGAAAGAGAAAAGAAACAGGAGCAGGTATTACCCTACCTAGTTCCCATTTAGTGTAATGTTTTCCCACAATCACATATATATTATTTGGAACCCCCAGTACACAGTCAAAAATCCAGATTAGGGCTGGGAAGGTGGCTCAGTGGTAGAGCGCTTGCCTTGCATGCCTGAGGCCCTGGGTTCGATTCCTCAGCACCACATAAACAAAAAGAAAAAAGCCAGAAGTGGCGCTGTGGCTCAAGTGGTAGAGCTCTAACCTAGAGCTGAGGGACAGCACCCAGGCCCAGAGTTCAGGCCCCACAACTGGACCCCCCCCAAAAAAAAATCCAGATTATACATTTGAAGTGTCAATTTTGAGTTATTGTACACAGATGGAACAATAATATACTATAGTTAAGTAAAAATCCTTGTTCTCCTATAGACCAGTGTGGGAAAGAACATATAGGAGCTGAGAAGGACAGGCACATTTTAGAAAACTTAACATGAATGCAAGAAAGAATGCAAACAGGATCAGGATGTAGATATTTTCCCTAGCTTCAGTAGCTAGCATTTCCTACTTTATTTTATTTATTTAATTTTTTTGCCAGTCCTGGGGTTTGAACTCAGGGCCTTAGCACTGTATCTGAGCTTCTTTTGCTCAAGGCTAGTACTGTACCACGTGAGCCACAGCACCACTTCCGGCTTTTTGTTCTGGCTTTTTGTGGTACCGAGGAATCGAACTCAGGGCTTCATGCACGCTAGATAAGCGCTCTACCACTAAACCACATTTCCAGCCCCCTTGTTTATTTTGTATAGATATTATTACTTAATATTACTGTCACTTCATAGTATTCAGTATTAGTGTTCATTTTAGTATATATAAATTATTTATACTTTTTTTAAACCAGTACTGGGGTTTGAACTCAGGGCCTCATACTTGCTTGCTCTGCTGGTGCTCTTCCATTGGAGACACACCTCTGGCTCCACTGTTTGTTGATTTATTAGAGATGGAGTTTCATGAACTTTTCTGCCTAGTCTGTGAAAATCCAGAACTCTGCCTGCTGAGTAACTAGGATTAACACCAGGACTCAAGATTAGTTGGTTAGAACCGCAAACAGGTATTATCACCCACTCTGTGAGCGTTTGACATCCAGGGTGTGTTAGGAGGCCACTCTAGCTCAAGGTGTCTCAGAAAGTCGTCCCTTCTAGAGAAATGGGCCTGGGCCGGGAGAACTGGCTTCTAGATGCATGGAGTCCTCGCTGGCTCATAGTGTTACGTGGAAGTCTCAGCTCAACTCCATATTGCTGCCTGGGTGGCCTCAGGACAAAATACTGGTTTCTCCCAAAGTGAGTGGTCAAAGATAAAGAAAGAGAGGAGAGACAGAGCTGGTGGTATAGTCCTTTGTGGGGAGCAGAGGTTATTTCTTTAAACTGTGGTAAAATATATGTAACGTAGAATTTACCAGTGAACTCAGCTCAAAAGTGAAGTAAGCCAACCCCAAGGAAACATAGGTCCCATGGTTTCCCTTATTTGCAATAACTAGTATATATCTGAGACAAGCAGAAAAGGTCAGAAAAGTTGATGTTAGGGGAATGAACCCCAAGATAAGTATTCCAATGTTTTTTTTTCTTTCATGCAATTGTTTCTAACAAATTTATAAGATGATTTCTATGTTGCTTTGTATGTCCCTCCCCCACGGTATAACCCCTGCTTTCACTGTATTTGATGGTATAATTTGTGGAGGGGAAGGGCCAAAACAAATTGTTTAACTAGGGATACAGGTGGACCCATTGCAACAATGAGATGCACAAGTTGTTATGTCGAAAAACGAACTTTACTACTTTGGTGGGGGGGGGGAGGGAGGATTGGGTAGGGGAGGTGGGAGGAGTATGGGAAGGGATGGGAAGGGGAAACAAAGAGGAGGCAACAATGCTTGATAAGAAATGTACTCATTATCTTTTTTTTTGGGGGGGGGGTCCGGTCGTGAGGCCTGAACTCTGGGCCTGGGCACTGTCCCTCAGCTCTTCAGCTCAAGGCTAGCGCTCTACCACTTGAGCCACAGCGCTACTTCCGGCTTTTTTCTTTTTTCTTATGTGGTGCTGAGGAATCGAACCCAGGGCCTCAGGCATCCAAGGCACGCGCTTTACCACTGAGCCATCTTCCCAGCCCCTGTACTCATTATCTTGCCCATGTAATTGTAACTCCTCTGTACGGTATTGTCACAATAAAAAAAAAGAAAAAGAAAAAAAAAGTGTATCATTCAGTGACATTCACACGTTCCCATGAATCACTTATGAATCACTACCATCCATTTTCAGTTCTTTTCATTATCCTAACAGAAGCTGTATACCCATGAAATAGTAACTGTCGATTGTCTCAAATCCTAGCCCCAGAAGCTTCTATGTGTGTTCTCTATGAATTTTCCTACTAGGTGCTTCCTGCATGGGTCATTCAGTTATTTAACCTCTTGGGTCTGGCATATGTCCAGTGATAGGATATCTTCAAGGTATTCCCCTGGTGTAACAAGCATCCGGATTTTATTCAAGGCCAAATAATATTCCACTGAATCAATTTTGTCTATTCATCATTTGATAGACTTTGGGACTGCTTTACTTTCATTGCAAATAATATATCACTCTTGTTCATTGGGTGCAAATCACTAAATCCCATTTACATGAGGTACAGGAAAAGAAAAGTATAAAAGAAGTTTCTGGATATACTGTTAAAAGAATAATATGATGGAAATTCATGTCACTAATTACACATAATTATTGTAGTGAATTCAGTCATTATCCATAAATCTTTTGATGTTTTTAAAACTGAAATTTGAAGTTTTCTTTTTCTTATTTAAAAAAAAAAGCCCACAAATTGAGATTAAACTATGACTATGTAGCCCCCCAGGCTGGCCCAAACTGATAATCCTCCTGCCTTAGCTCCACCCCCTGTCCCTGCCTTAGCTCCACCCCCTGCCCCCACCTCCGTGCTAGGACTACATGTGTGCTCCAACACACTGGGCAAATTTGGAGTTTTCCTAATCTTTCTAGGGTCCACATCTAGAGAAGCTCCAATCAGATTACACTGCTGAAAATAGAAAACCCAGAAAAAGGGCAGCTTTCTAAACATCGCCCTCCCCGTGCTTATTTTGTACACTGGGCATTCGGCTGCTCGGGTGCTCTGTGTCCTGATCTTACACAGAGGATGAGAAGAGGCGTGCTGGCCTCAAGTCCACTTCTGCACGAAAGCAGGTGTCACACTGGTGGCATACCACATGTGTTTGAAGCCAATTCCTTTGGGACGCTGGCTTTCTATGTAGCTGACAGAAAGCTGAGTCTGTAAAGACAAAAATAATAACAAGAAAGAATGACCTCTCAGCCTATTATCCTTTTTATTAATTCTACAATCTTTCTTTCTATCTTTTAAGCCTAGCACATTAGTCTTTTTAATGGTTAAAAAATGAGATCTTGCATCTTTTTAATTTATTACACATGTTCAATTTTCTACTTTGTGATGAATGCAAGGAATTTGGAAGGGATTTACAAAGACAAAATCAAGGAAGGATCTTTTTTAAAAAAAAAAAAAAGTAATTACTTCATGTGAATTATATGAGGAAATAGTACAGGCTCCATTCCCCTGGTTACTCCTGACCATTTTTCTTTATTACTAGAATGGCAGCTACTTTCCTGGTTACCCCACACATTTCTCTTCATTACAAGCCATGGTGATGCAGGGTAGAGGGGATGATGACCACATTTTACGACTGGCATTCTATGTAGGGTCTAATGGATGAGTACTGATTATTCAAACAGACTGTGGAGGCAAAAATGTAGAGCCATCAAAGGCAAATAGTTAAAGGGAGCAATTGTTCTCCAGAAAGGTAAGAGGTGATTTCCTTTGAATAATGAGAAGGAGGCTTATGTTTTACAGTCAGGAGCTAACCCAAAGGGCTGGCCTTAGCAGCCTGGCATTAAGTATGTCCTTTTAAGAATTGGTCAGAAAGCAAAGACTTATTTAAACCATCATCTATTGAAATGATCAAATGTATGTGTATATAACTAGATGTATGTCTTTCTTCTTTTTCCCTGTAGAACTCTGACTGAGACAGACCAGTGTTCACTCATGAATGCAAGGACATAGATGAGTAGAAAGAAAGGAGTTGAGATGGGCAGGGAGCGGGGCGCGGGAGGAAGAGGGATGACCAGGAGTGGGGTAGGAGAGATGGAGAAGAAGAGAATGTTTTAAAGGAATGTTCTCATGTAGCTGTAGAAGCTTGGTATGAATAGAATCTGCTGGAGTGGGTCAACAGCCCAGGATACAGAGATGGGAGCCCATCTACTATCAGAATTTCTTCTTGCTTAGAGAAAGTCACTATTTGTTCTCTTCAGGCCTTCACTGAGCAAATGAGCTTTACTCACATTTTGAATAGTAACCTGCATTACTCAAAATTCACCAGTTTAAATGTTAATCTCCACTGAAATGTACCTTCAGTAAACATCTAGAATATTTGTCCAGATGTACTGGCCCTGTCAGCCACAAAAAAACTGACACAAAAGTAACCTTCATTCATCTATCTATTCATCTATCCATTTATCTATCCATCCATCCATCTATCTATCATTTATTCATTCATTAAATTAGTAAGATACAACGAACTCATGACCCACAAAGATGCTGAGTTGTGTTGACACTGACTAACATCTTTGGCGGGGCTATTAATATTCTTCTTAGCACATGGCCAGTAGTAGTAGAATGAAGAAACCCTAGCCAGGAATAGAGTCCTCTCTTCCATCAGTATCCTTCTAAGCCCTTGAACTGGGAAGAATCATGGCTCCTGGTTCAGGAGAGGATCTATAAGTAGCTTTGGCAGACAGATATCACAGGGTATAAATGTATTTAAGAAGTAAGGTATATTATTAATTAAAGGGCACTTTTCAGTGTAATTAACTATTACTCTTGCTGTCACTCGTCACCAGCCATGGCTGTGACAGTTATCCCATGGTTCCTTTCCCCAGATCTAAAAGTCATTTTGACAGGCTGCAGAAGTTCCAAGCTGGGCAAGTAGAAGCAAGTCAGTCTTGCAGGGATGGACTCGTGGGTGGAATCTAGTTAACCCTTGCTGGCCCGGAAGCACGTGGGAAGAGGCTCTGGGAAAAAGATTTCCAGTGGAAGAGCATGACTATTTGCCAAAGTCTGACTGTGTGTGCAGCCTGTTAAGAATGATAGAGGCAACGTTCCAGCTCTGCAGGCTTTCGATAAGAGACAGAGGGATGAAAGGGGTACAATATGAGAGCAGCAGGTGAGAATGGATGTATCACACAGGGAAAAGATGTTAGAGGGATATTGAGGTTTATTAATTCTCTCCAGGTCCCCTTCAGTTCAGTTGCCTCAGTGAAAGCAAAGATAGGCTCTTGAATCAGGCCCAGGCATCTAACAAGTGCCATGACACCATCTGCTCAGTAGCAAAAGGCCTGGGAGGTGGGAAAAACAGACCTGCATGCTATCTGATGATATTTTCTTCTGTAATCTCGATTTCCTCAGGAGCTCTCACACGCTGACATGTGTGGACAAGCTCAGGGAATTTGATGCCTCTCAAGTGATATTTCTCCAGGGCTAGGTTACTCCCAAGGGCAAGGCAACATTTGCCCAGTGGCCTTTGAGATAATTTACACTTTTCTGAGGGTTGGAAACAAAGCAACAGAGGCAGCAATTACTTGGAACCTGGAAAATTCTCCAGATCTGAGGCTTCTGAAATTAATGACGACGGGCAGGTTGTCAGACCCTGTCTGTGACAAGTCATTCACCTCTGCACATTTCCCTCCTGTCTCATTATAACCTCCAACACACAAGGACAAATAAAAGGCAGATATTCTGAATCACTCATATTCTCGCAAGAGATGGCACTCAGGAGTTTCCTTAAATAACTGGTTTTTGCCCTGTGGGCTTAGGAATTTTTATGTATCTCCTTAACTGAGTAACTCGCTGTTTCCCTAAACCTGAGTCCCTGAGATGGAAATAGGTTATGACTTTTTTCTCAAGCTAGACCCAGATAACAGGTGACTTTGGTCTGACGTGGCAGCAGACATACATTGGGGAAATCCCAGTGAGTTAATGGCACCAGGCCTCTTTTAAATGTGCCTAAGTAACCTTCCCAGTCTCCCTGATTCAACTACACCTGCACTCTGATATCGGGCCCTAAACTTTCTTTTGAGCCTTAGCCTAGACCTCTCAGCCTGAATGTAACATGGGAACCTTGAACAGCATGCTCAAAAGTGATCCAAGCTGTCAGCTTGTACTTCTCCTTTCTTTTCTAGCTGTTGGTGGCATCCTACTTTAAGCAGCTCCAAAATTTGTCATAATTTCTCTATCACTACCCACCCTTACACATATCCCGTCTACCACCAAAGCAAGCCAGTTTTCTGTACTAGTTTTTAAGTGAATCTCCTTCTAGTCACCCCAACTTTTCTTACCATGATGAACATTGGTTATGGTGGTGGTTGGTAGTGGTTTGTTGCTTTGTTTTTAGAGACAGGTTCTTACTATACAGCACAGGCTGGCCTCGAACTCCGTATCCTTTTGTCTCAGATGTAGAACTGTGCCAGTAACTCCTACTCCTGATTTATTCCTAATTGGTTCTTCTCCCTACTGCCTTAGTAACTACATAGGAGCTTCCATAATCTAAAATGCTTTAAACCTTTCAGAACTCTCTATCAACTTAGAGAATGAAATACTGAACTCATTATCCAGCTCTTGTTTGACATCCATCTCCAGTGTTTTCTCCCAAGAACTCCATTTCCTTTTAAACCTCTGTTACAATAGCCTTTGAATCTCCACATGTGCTTCTGGCTCTATCTCTGGGGGAGTTAGTCCTTCAACTGGAACACTCATACCACTCTTCACAGGCTCATTATGTCTGACTCATCTTTCAGTGTTCTGTTAAAGCTTATCTCTTCTAGGAAACGTCTTGTGAATTCCCAGAATGGAACAAGTATCATTCCTTGCCATTATTCTCTGTATCATTCTGTAGATATCTCTATTATTATCCCCTATGTCCATTTGTCTCACTAGATTTTTAAGACCTGCTTGTTCATTTTTGCCCACCAAGGGCCTGGACTAAAACCACAATAGATAGAGGGCCTTTGTGTCTCTGCATTTTCAGGCCCCCCAACCATGGATGAGTCATTCTATCAGTGAACTTCTTTGACTCACTAAGGTACAATATGAACACTAAAAGTGTCCAAAGTTTTTCTCAATGCCTCACACCTTCTATACAAGTGACAAATCACTGACATGGAAAAGTAACTCATGGATCACGTGTCTCTTTGAGGACTGTTGAACAAGGTGAACTTGATCTCTTGGCTTTGGTTTGAGGATTCCACACACAATCATCAGAACATTCAATAAGGCAGAGTAAATTATCAACATAGCATCCTAGATTAGGTAAGGGACTCATCACAGTTATTGCAAGAACATAAAGAAATCTCTAAGGCTCAGGAAGCCATCCTTCCTGTACCGCTTGCTTACTTGGTTTTTTCATTATCTAAATCAAATCTTTTCATTCAGCTGCTGACTGTATCACAAAATTCAAGACATAATTGGGGTTAAGATTTCACTTATGATGCAAAAATTTCTTGGAAGCATAATATAAACATATACAAATCATGTTTCCAGCTTAAACATTCTTCCCATCTTCACTGGTTACAATCAGAACTAACCACATTATTACACAATATTCTTGAGACAGGTATTGTGCTAGGGTCCCATGGTTACCCTTATTTGCAATAATTAGAAAATGTCTAGGATAATCTTAGCGGATGAGCAGAATGGCTCAATAGCTATGTAGGGCTGACCTTATAAGATGATCCTAAGCAAAATGAACTCTAGACATGGACACAAGGTTTTACTTTTGTCATTGTTTTTAATGGACTACGTGATTTCTTGTTTCTTTTGTATGGTATATCCCCTGTTGTCATTGTATTTGATTTTAGTCCCCTGGTATTGTATATATATGTTTATCTGAATTAGGGAAGGGAAGGGGAACAACAGAATGGTGAGACAAAGGATAAGGGGGAACCAATGTAATGGCAATATTCACAAGACAATATATTAGAAGTGATCTATACAACTTGGAAGGAAAGTAGGAGAAAAATGAGGGAAGGGGAAAAGTTTGACAAGAAATTTACTTATTACCTTACTTATGTAACTGTAACCTCTCTGTACATCACCCTGACAAAAAAAAAGAGTATATGTCCTAGCACCAAGCTGAGATAACTAGGCTGGCTGAATCAAATTTTCATCTTTCAGTTTTATTTTCTGTAAAATGGAATAAATTATTATAAAATAATTCTAGCGTCAATCTCTCAGGGAGTTATGAAGATGAAAGTTACCATAGGCATGGTAAGAATGTACAGGAGTGTCTGTTGCATGATCAGCATTTAATGTTTCTTAAATTTTCTACTTGAGACATGCATGCTCACATCTCTATCTGTGTCTATCAGTGTATTACAACAACATTTAATGTGGCATTCTTTTACCATGCCACTCTTAACAGGGCCTTACCCTTGGTGCCCTGATGTTCTGGCTTTTTTTTTTAAACTTCTCTATCAGTCTGGCTGTAGGTCTCCATGATCATGTGTTATGAAACTCACATGGGTTCTTCTTACCTCATTTAAAAGTCACTTTTCTAGTTAAACTTAAGCTCCTTTTAGTATTCACTTCAGATAGCCTTTGCTGATTTCATTCCTCCCACTACACATTCCCCCCATTCATGCACTAAAGCTTATTCTAGGTTCTCAATATATTTTCTTGCTGTGTGCATTTAGATTTATGGTAGCTAATATTTCTTGCCATTGTGCTTCTTGAGCAGTGGAAGGGAAAATGTAATTCTAGAAAATGTGTCCAAAGTTCACAAGTCTTGGAATGAGCTATCTACATAGTAAATTTATAGTAAGTTACTTAAATAGCAAAACTTAAGCCACGTGTATAGTTGTTTTTAATTAGTGTAAAAAATAGAAGAAATTGCCTGAAAAAAAGAACATGAAAACTAAGAATTCAAAAAAGAATTTCATTCACTAAATCTGAAAGGAACTTGCCACTATTATCTCTAAGAAACCCTGCTACATTCTACTCATTCTAATATGTATGGTCCCTGAATCAAATCCATGAGCTATAAAATATTAAGCCCAAATATTACTTCTTATCCAAGTTACCTAATAGCAGTAGCTCCCAAATGATGGTTCATGGACTTAACCTTTCAAGAAATAGATTTCTACATTCCAATCTTACAGATAAATCTGGAACATTACAGAAAACTGTATAATTAAAAACATATGTGTTTATGTATGTATGTATGTATGTATGTGTATGTATGTACACATGTGCTTCATTTCCTGAGCAATCCTGATATACGCTCAACTTTAGAAGTCTTTGGAATCTTTCTCTTCTCCAAACTCTACCAGAATGATGTCATATGTTGGTCACACAGCTAAGTAATATCTATTAATTAGTCCTATGCA
The DNA here is from genome assembly GCF_024711535.1 of Dipodomys merriami. NCBI lineage: Eukaryota > Metazoa > Chordata > Mammalia > Rodentia > Heteromyidae > Dipodomys > Dipodomys merriami. Next base: position 44,426,377 of record NW_027202271.1, on the reverse strand, counting down.
TGAAGAATTCTCATCTAAACTTCTGACAGAAATTGTGTTAGAATGGCTTTTCCTTTGTTAGGATCCATTTCTCGATGTGATAATCTGATTTTTTGAAATATTAAGTCGGATCAGACCATGCTTCAAATCAAGATGTCCACTGAATTTCACTCCTGGTGGCTTTCAAGACTATGCTGACTGGGTCTCAGGCTTCTTGATTCTTCCACTAACATGATATACTCATCCTCAGCCTTAGGCCTTCCTCCTGGGTATGAAATGTGCTTACATCAGATCCTCTCGTGGTTGCTTCTGGTTTAATTTTCACATCTCTTGTCAAACGTCAGTAGTACAGAAAGGCTTTCTTTTGATTGGTATGACAAATATGATGGTCTTCATTTAGTTGCGAAGTTTCATAACGATATTGTCTTATTTATTCCTGTATCCCCAGCACTTCATTACAGGTATGTTCAATACACATTCGTCTGGATAAATGCAAGAATAGAACCTTTCTGACTCTATTCACTTCCATGTAGCAATGTTCTTTGAGTAGAATTACCAAACTACCTCCAAGTTCTCCTTTGTGACCTTTAACCCATAGGCATAACATGATTTGAGCAAGTGTTTGTCTTGTTGCTGACATCCATGAATAATACAGCTGTGGTATTTTCCTTAATATTTTTTGCCAGAAATATAAAACAGTAATTTTAAAAGCTAAAGAACTCAGTTTGAAAGATGCTTCTATAATGAAACCACAAATGCTTCTTCATAATCATCTTTGAGCTTTCTAACTTGGAATTTGCTGGAGATTTTTTAAAAATCACTTTACACTAGTCCTTCATCTTCTAATTCCTCCTCTGTTAAGTATCCATTTTGAAAATCATAGTATCTGTCCTTCAGCTGTCTGGTTCTACCCATCTTGTATTTCCTGGTTCCTATGCCTCCATAAGAGTCCTATACTCACATGCATCTGGTCTTTCATGTGACTGAGAGCCAATGTCTGGGCTCTAGAGCAATGCAGCTTCTCTAATTGCAATGTACTTGAGAAACACTTAGAGATCATATTAATCATATTAATATATACCTTCTGATTTTATAGGCCCGAGTGAGATGCCACATTTCTTTTTTTTTTCTTTTTCTTTTGTCAGTCGTGGGGCCTGAACTCTGAGCCTGGGATGGACAGTTGTCCCTCAGCACTTCAGCTCAAGGCTAGTGCTCTACTCCTGGAGCCACAGCATCACTTCTGGCTTTTTCTGCTCAAGTGGTGCTGAGGAATCGAACCCAGGGCCTCATGCATGCAAGGCAAGCACTTTACCACTGAGCCACCTTCCCAGCCCAGATTCCACATCTCTAGCCCAGGCAATGGCAGTGCTGCTCTGTGAGCCACTTTCTAGAAGGTTCTAGAGTTAAATCATCTGTGATTAAATCCCAGCCCTGTCATGGGAACACTGTTTAATCTCTGTGGCCCTAAGTTTTTCCATCTAAAAGATGGAGATAATAGCACCTCCTAGGTTTATCAGAGAGCAATACCTTTTATCTAAGAATCAATGTTTGTCTTGATTATCACTACCCTGAAATGTGATTCAAACGAATCTGACCTCATACAATTGCCCTGTGTTTTGTCATCTGCTCACTCATCCACGGCTTTAATTCCCTTTTGCAAACTGAGTGTCTATTTTCCATAGCTCACAGTTTAATACTTTCTGATGATAAAGATAAAAGCACATGGAAATGGAGAACTTTTGCTCGTTTTTGTTACACATTCACAATATGCCACCAACTCCAAGAACATAGCTTATTTTTTATATTTCTTTTTTGTTTCCCATATGCTGTGAAAGATGCTATTTTGTGTTCTTGACATTTTGGTAAACTTCAATTTATTCTGACACCCTTCGATGTCAGGAGACTATTGAACAACAACAGCAGAATCATTTTGTATTCGTTATTGTGAATACTTGAGTGATCTATTCTGATCCAGATCGTGTGCCCCTAAATGAATAAGAGCTTCTCACATTCAAACTCTCTCTTCCCACAAGAGGAGGCCCAGATGAGAACAGGTGAGCTTCAATTACTGCTGCTGAGGGACAGGTAGGACTGGTTGCAGAGCTTATTATCACTCCTCCAAGAACCTACCACGCCCTGTTTAAAGACAATTTAGAAAATTGGATGGTGATGAATGGGATAATTGCTGGAGTGCAAATTGCATCGATTTTGGCAGAGTTGTTGCCAAATGCCAGTCAGTATGTGTGTGAATAAAAAGCACAGCTTAGAGTGATCATGTCACTAATGTGCCTGGATAAATATTGTAAAAATTAAAGTGGTAAGCCTGCACTTCTCACAAGGAAGCCAATCATTAGATAAAATGCTAAATTAGAAGTGATCCACACTTAGGCCAGGGGCTTAGCACCGAGAGAGCTTGAGGCGGGTTATACTGTGTGAACTCTGAGTAATAAGGACACCTTGCATTTGCATTCAATTCAAGAGATTATAAAATCTTCCTACATATTTTATTTGATATTCCTGGGGAATGTCAAGTAATCCTCCCGAACCACTTATTGTATCCCACCGTATATGAAGTGGTCGTCAATTGCTTAGGCTCTTAAATCATATTATCTCATTATCTCATTTGGGTCTTAAAAAAACAAAAGGATGCCAAGATGATATCGAATATGCCTGGATTTGGAAGTGAGAGTGAGAAAAGATGCCTGTGTTGGAGAAAATGAGGAAAGGACCTGGAAATGGCTGAGAGCCATGATGCATGCCTGATTCCAAGGTCAGGATGTCCTCAGCTGCAGTAAAAGCTAAACGAGGATTGGTAAGAACATTGAGCTCTCAAGGCAAAGTGAGCTGTCAAAGGAACCCATAGAATCTAGGAATGGACCTAGCCTAGTGTCCCAGCAATGGATTTTTAATAACTGGGATCTTCTATGCTTGGTAATGTACAATCTCACAAGTATTCCATGATTCCAATTCTTGCTTCACCCCAATTAGTCTTGTTAGTCTTGCAAATTACTCTGCTTCTAAGTTTCATCTCTTCTTAATTTTTTTGTTTTTGTTTTTTGCTTATTTATTTGTTTCAACACAAGGTCTCACTATGGAACCCCACCTGGCTCCAAACTCAAGTCGCCAGCTTCAGCTGCCAAGATTTCTATGACCACACCTAGCTTTTTCTTGATTGGTAAAATGGTAAGAATAGTAGTGCCTATCCTGTTAATGTGGGTTTATATAATGAATGTATTCATATTTTTCTGAGGGACCCTCAGTGTTCCAACTGTTTCTAAATCCATCCTACCAGTTTGTGGGGTTGAAGCGCGGACTGACATCTCAGCTAAAATGGAAATGTTTTCCAATCTTATTCATTAGGAAGGGTTTGAAATCTTTTACTATTTTATTTTTAGATATATGATCTCTTTTTTGAAAAGTGAAACAAAGAAAACTTAGCACAAAGATAAGAATTGGCTGGAAACAAAAGCAGCCTCTGAACTATATAAGAGCTAATATTTGACTTACTGAAGTGCTAGAAAGGGAAGTAGAATGTTGGGGATGGAAAAAAGACCAGATATAATTGAAATGTTGAAAATCTACTAGAGTAGTCAAAAGACATGGGCTGTAGAATCAAGAAGCCGAGCTAAACAAGACTGGATAAACACAAAGAAATCTCCATCAAGGCATATCATACTTTGACACCTAAATATAAAAGACAAGGAAAAATTCTTGAAAGGAGTGAAGAGAAATGCTACTTTTCTGTAGGAGAAAACAAGCATGTATGACACTGGGATTCACATCAAAAACCATGACAGAAGGAAATGCTATAAACTTTTACAACTGCTGAAAAAAAATGCCCGTGCCAAATCCTTCATTGAGTGAAAATATTCTTTAGGAATAAAAGAAATCTTCCAATGAAGAGAAACTAAAAGAATTTTGTCACCAGTAAGTCTTGCTAAAAGAATGACCAGAGGAAATTTTTTAACAGGCATGATAAATAAAAGAAGGACCTTGGAATGTTGGAAAGAATAAGAAGTAGGGTTTTTTTTTTCAAATATCTTTGTGTGTGTGTGTGTGTGTGTGTGTGTGTGTGTGTGTGTGTGTGTGTGTGTGTGTGTGTGTGTGTGTGTGTGTGTGTGTGTGTGTGTGTGTCCTGGGGTATGTACTCAGCCTGGGCACTGTCGCTAAGCAGTTATGTCCAAAGCTAGCACTCTACCACTTGAGCCACAGCTCCACTTTCAGCTTTTTGGTGATTAACTTCAGATAAGGAACTCATAGACTTTCCTGCCAAGGCTTGCTTTGAACTGCTTTCCTTAGATCTGAGCCTCCTGAGTAGCTAGGATTATAGGCATGAAACCCCAGTGGCTGGCTTCCATTGGTTTGGGACCAAGGCAAAAAAGCAATAAAGGAATCATAACATTCCCAACAAATGGTGCTGCAGCAATTAGTCACCCATAGTTAGAATTCAAGCTTTACCTAACTCTCATATCTGCATAAAGAATGAACTAAAAGGATGAAAAATAGACTGTGCATCTATCAGAAGGACGTAGTTGGAACCCACATAACCAGGACTTGACACAGCGGAAATACAAAAGAACCTCCCAAAACACAACAGTAAAATACTAGCCATCCAATGACTGTATGGACAAAAGATACAAACAGGGATTTCACTGAGAAAATACCAAATAACAATGAAGCACACAGAAAGTCCTTTAGTATCATTAGTCTTACACAAAATCAATTAAAACTTCAGTAATATCACTACATCACTATCTCCTTACATGGCACATACAAACTATAAATCTATTACAAAAACAAAACTGTTAACAAAGCACAGCACAGCTATGGAAAAAAAATGGGTGGTCATTCCTGGGTGCTGGCTGGAAGACATGCTCTTTGCCAGGGATTTATATGTGAATTATTTCATTTTACACAGACAACCCTTTGAAGTAATGAAAAAATGAGAAAACCCAGAAAGCAATGTAGAAAAGTGTAGTGCATATTTTCTGGCTAAATGGGTGAAATAACTGAATAGTGGAATTGATGGACGGACAGATGTTTGGAATTAGTAACTAGTGAAACAATGTAAAAACATTTGAAGACAGGACATATATAGAGTGAGTGAGTCTAAGGGAGCACATTTTAGGTGAACTCTGACTATAGCATCAGCTTACATGTGCAGAGCCAGGGCAGAAAGATAAAGCAAACTGTCAGGAAATCAGAAAAAAAAATGCTATGCCTTGTAAATTCTAAGCAAAAACCCCTTAAGCTGTATGTGTCTGAGAATAGTGTGTAATTTCTTGGGATAAACATATGATCATTTTATTTAGGACATCTCTTGTTAATTGCTGCATGATTTGATCATCTGCAGGGCTGTGTGTCTTTGAGACCTCAGACAGATGGCTAACTACACCTAGGAAATCAGCTATTCATTTTCAACGTGGCAGGGCATCTACGATAAGCCTCTTGACAAGGAAGTCCTATAATGAATGGAGCAGCAGATTTGGTGGCAGGACCATTTGCCTGTCTTTGACCCTTGACAGGGCTTTGAGCTCCTGCTTCCAGCATTCTGTCCCCTTGCTTTTGACCAGAAGTTGCACACTTGACCTCTACCCTCAGCATGATCTCTGACCTCAACTCCCAACTTGGCTTTGATTGCTGTGCACAAAATGCAGTCCCCTGGGGTCCCACAAAGCTCCTCCACTGGCTCCCACCAGCTGTTGCCTCCTTTGTTTTCTCCCTGTCGCCTGGTCCTAGCAACTGACATCCAACCCTCCTCACAATGGCAGTGCCTCTTCACATTGCCTTGTGTGTCACCCTTGATGGATTGTTCATAATTATTATGATAAGTGGTTGTTTTGCAAAATGCTAACCAATGCGATAGTCCTCACCATCTCTTTCAGCATTCAAGAATCCATGAGAAAGTTCTTGTCTGTCCCCATTTCTGGAGATGAGGAAACAGAGGCTTAGCAAAATTGAAAATATCTTGTCCTAGTTTGCACTCCCACAAGGTGCCAGATTACTTCAAAGCCACTTGCTGTGCTTTCTATTGATTAAAGATTCCCTGTAGGACAATCTAGGGTTGGTTTGAGATCTCAGTGTTTTACTGTGAAAATGCTCCGCTTATTTTAGTTTTAAGAATGGGAGATGTATTATCAGGATGCTAGAAAATTCTGGTCTGACATTCACATCTTTCAACCATCTTATCTAACCCCAGCTGCAATAACCAGTTCTACAAAGCTTTGGGCAGTTCTGGCAGGTATAGCCTGCCAAACGGCTCAACTCGACTCTCTGACCCTCAGCTTAGGAGAGTTGTGGGAATCCGTGTCACCAGGTTTAGATTGTGGGCTTGCACAATCTGAAAGCACAGAAGAACTAGCGCACATGCATTCCCCTCTGATGGATGTGGGATGGGACATTGCTTCCTATTACATCACCCTGAGGAAAACTCCCAAATACAGCCTCCAAGCATCCTAGAAGATGCTGCAACAGCAAACAGACCTCCACTAATGGTCAGCTGGAAAAGCCTTCCTTTCCCCAGGTTTCCTGGCCCCCTTTCACTTCCCTGTCCCTTACTGCGGCTCCTGAAGCTCCAATTTCCAAAGTAACAACAGCAGCTTCCCACTTCTCCGTGAGGACTGTAAGACTCCATCGAATGCCTAAAAGCACAAATACTATGCCCCAAACTGCAAACACTATGCCCCAAACTGCAAACTATGCCCCAAACTGCAAACACTATGCCCCAAATTGCAAACACTATGCTTATTTTTCCGTATCTATACCTGTGATAAAGTTTAAATATGTATTAGACACAGTAAGAGATCAACAGCAATAAGTAGTAAAAGAACCACGTGACAACGTACTATAATGGGAATTATTTTTAACTTCTCAGCAGCTTATATCTTGAATTTTCCACTTAATATTTCCAGAGCCCAGTTGGTAGAGGGTCCCTGTGTAGTCGCTAAGAGCAGGAGTGTGAGAGAGGAGGGTAGCCAGTCCCTCACACTTAGACTTAGGGTCTTCCCTCAGCGAGTCCCAATTCCTGAGTCCTGTCTTTATCTTCCAATCCTAATGCTGCATTGTATATGTCTGAATGATTGTGCTCAAGGCTCAATGGCATTTCTGTAGTTCCTTAGGAGGGTTATCTGTCTTTGATATTGGTTCTGTAAGGAGGCTTTATAAAAATGCATTCATATGGATGTGTCAGCTTCCCCCCCAAAAAAAACCCATTCTTGTCCTTGTGTGAGGTTTATTTGTTTTGCATTTATCAGGGTTTTGCAAAACCAGAAAGCTTGAACTGTTAAGTAAGTTGGCTCATGTTGATTCTCATGATTCTTGACTAGAAGCTAATAGTTTTTATGTAAATGCTAAGACCCTTCTTTTGTGATTTAAAAACCTCTACTAACAAATTCCAAGCTCATTATTCACAATCTTTAGCTTCCTTTTGGTTCACATAAATACTATTTTTTGATGAGATGTGTAAGATGCGTGGTTTAAGTTCTGTGTACTGTTAGAATGACGTCAGCATATATGAACTGCGTCTACCACTGACCCGAGTGGGGAGGTGGGCAAACAGGACCATCCAGCTTCTTAGTGATCCTCATCTATTTGCCCTCAGAGCCCTTGTACTGCGCAGAATCTCCAGTAGTGATGCAGGGCAGTCCAGATATAAACAAAGTAAGGGAGCAATTAAATCATGTGCTTTGAGCACTGCCTTCAGAATCTCTATGGATAATTAAAAAAAACCTAAGCAGGGCATGGTGGAACACAACTATAATTCCAGATCTCAGGTGGCTGAAGCAGGAATGTCAGAAGTTTGAGGCCAACCTGAGCTATATGTCAAGACCTTGTCAGAAAGAAAGAAGGAAGGAAAGAAAGAAAAAGGGAGCACATAAAAGGAGGAAGGAAGGAAGGAAGGAAGGAAGGAAGGAAGGAAGGAAGGAAGGAAGGAAGGAAGGAAGGAAGGAAGGAAGGAAGGGAGGGAGGGAGGGAGGAAGGAAGGAAGGAAGGTAGGAAGGAAAGAAGGAAGGAGGAAGGGAGGGAGGGGGGGAGGGAAGGAGGAAGGAAGGAAGGAAAGGAAGGAAGGAAGGGAAAGGAAAGGAAAGGAAGGAAGGAAAGGAAAGGAAAGGAAGGAAGGAAACCAAATGAGTGAAAAAGGGATAAAGCCAATGGATGAAATAGATCTGCAAAACTCACACCTTCTTTTCATTTTACATACCCATAAGAGGCTTGGAGTTAAATTGCTTTTTTATGAAACCTCCTTAGCAAGAAAATTTGTTTAAGAGCAGGTATTCTTAGCAATTCTCACATCTTTCAGAGAATCAAATATTCTAGGTAATTAGGATCTAGGGATCTAGAGAATTGATGGCAGTAGCTTCTTCTGAAGTCAGATGATAAAAATATAGAAGTACAGAACATGTAGGTATTATATGCCATAACTGATATTTAAATTTCTCTTTACTTTTCCTCCCAATACTTTAAAAGGCAATTTCCAGTGTTAGCACACAGCTGTATTAGTTACCCCAACAGCAAGATGAGGAACGTCTTTGAAAGAAATGATCCCATCAGCTGCTTTGGTGTCTTTTGTGTCTGGTACAAATTCTAGTCTCAGTGTTCATGAAAGAGTTTAGTCAGTGAACACAAAGTTCAGAAACACACACACACACACACACACACACACACACACACACACACACACACACACACACACACACACACACACACACACACACACGTACTGCATAGTCCTATGATCGCTGAATTCCTTTGGTTTAATCTTTACCAAAACCATTTATTAAGTGTCTGTCCCTTTGTAACACTTCAGGGATGACACAATTCCTTTCTCTCCTACTTTGTACCAACCTCCATTTACAGCATTTATGCCTTTTAAAACAATTTTTTTTTGCCAGTTCTGGGGGCTTGAACTCTGGGCCTGGGCACTGTTCCTGAGCTGTTGTCGCTCAAGATTAGCACTCTACCACAGAGCCACAGTGCCACTTCTGGCCTTTTCTGTGATTTAAGTGGAGATAAGAGTCTTGCAGACTTTTCTGCTTGTGCTGGCTTTGAACCTCGATCCTCAAATCTCATCTTCTAAGTAGCTAGGATTACAGATGTGAGCCACTGGCACCTGGTACCTTTATGCCATTTTCTTAACACTTTGCTACTTCTCACTTACCTTCACAAACTGATTGTGAAAGCAATGGAAGCCTGCCCAATTAGCTTGGAGCACATGGGAAGCAAAAATTCCCAACTTATTGCATGAATTAGTGAATGAGCAAAAATTATCGGTTAATTGAATTCTACTACTTAGAGCCAAGCCTCCTTTGTAACCCAGGGACACACTTAAAGACAAAAGCCTGTGCTCTTTGGCTTTGTCTCTCTGGATAAATTACGGAGATATTGGAATTACAAGCATGTGCCACCAGAGTTTTATTATGTGAATATTTCCCCCCTGAAGAGCACACGTTTAATTTTATGAGGTCTATAGACTCCTTAACATTGGACTACATAGAAATTTACTTTATAAGCATCATTGAGAAGGCTGAGACGTGGTGTATATCATAGTTTTCTATGTATGTGAAACCAAACTATTGATTTTATATAGAAATAAACTCATTCATAAAATACACAGCATACTCTAAAAGCAGGTGCCCAGGCCACTCTTGTTGTGTGTATACTACTTGCCATAGACTTCCATGTGCATTATATCATCTTGCCTGATGACCTTCTGGGGAAATAAAGCCTTCTGTTTCTATACACATGTTCCAAGTCGTTTGTCGAAGTGACAAGCTAGACAAAGAACCCAGACTTCTGGAATCTGAGTTTAGGGCTTATTTTTATGGGTGCTCATCAGTTAGTCTTTTTTTTTCCCTTCCTTTAAAAGTGTTTGTTAAAGTTGGTTATTCCAAGGGGAGAAACTGTCCAGCTAAGCAGACAGCATTGGATCAGTTCAACATGAAGCAACCTGTTGATAGGCTGAGTTGTTCACTCTTCACGGGATTGTGATGTCACCTTGTGTAAAGCAAGCACACTCTGGCTACAAATGAAAAATGTCTTTCATAAGCCAGTTGTCTGATTCTGCCCCTGGCTTGTTCTACTCAGCATAGTGGTGGGAGTATTTTTCTTTTTAATCTTCTTATTTTCAATGCTAAAAAAAAATGACCCAATACCTTTGTGTTTTTATTCTTAAATTTACTCCTAATGTTTTATTTAAAAGTTTTGCTTTTGCTATTAGAGATAGGTGTATGGATTTGTTTGTTTGTTTGTTAGATCTTTTTAAACTGGTATTATAAAGGTGATATAAAGATGATGTAAGTCAGGTGATGGGTACTTCTCTTTTTGGACAATCTCACCCCTTCCCTTGCTCTCTCTCTTCCTGTTTTTCCCTTCCATCCCCACCCACAAATCATATAGTTCCCTTTCAACATAGTGTCTAGTGAATACCACTGCTGCATTTGTTCACCCTTTGTCCCTCCTTTCTATGCTCTCCTTTCGTCTCCCAAAGACAGATAAATGAATGAACAAGACAAAAGAAAAACAAAAGCAAAAACAACCAAGGGGGAAAAAACCTCTTGTTTTCATTTCCTGTAGTTCATTTCAAAACATATTATTATTTTATATGATCAGAGGCACATAGGCATTGTTTCTTAGTGTTCTTCCCCTAATAGTATCCTCCTTTAGTCTCACTATGTGTGAATGCCTAGAGTACTGTTTAATTTATCATGTCCCTGTGTATTTTAGACCTAGCTTTCTTTTTGAGCAAGGTCTCACTCTAGCCCAGGCTGGCCTTGAGTTTTCAGTCTTCCTACCTCAGCTTCCTGAGTGCTGGGGTCACAGACATAAGTCAACATGCCCAGCTACGAGTATGAGCGGGGCATTGATGTTTTCCCTGTGTACAGCATAACTTTATATGTTGTAGAAGTCAGGAGATGACTATGATGTGCTACAGAGCAATTCACCTTATAAGCAACTTCTTACAAAACTTTTTTCCCTTCAAAATGCAATATCTGTTCAGAGAGAGAAGAAAAGGGACAAGGTTATAAAAATTCATTGTGTACCATGAGTTCTTTCATCAGTCATCCTTTCTCCCATTTTCCTTTATTACTATACTTGGAAGACTCTAAATAGTGAATTAAAGTTCTGGAAGGTGACAGAAAAAGCTGAACTCCCTGGATGCTGAGGCAGCCAGTTTACTTCTAATTTCAAAGGCCACCGTCCCAAAGTGATGTCTGAGGAGACTTATTTTTATTTGGGTAACAGAGAACTTGAGATGAATAAAATGATAGCTATTCAGAACTACCAAGCTACAATAGGTAGCTTGCCTAGCAACACATAGGGAAAAACAAAGGAACATGCCAACTGACATGAAGGTCTCATTATAGCTCTAATGTGATCTCTCTGGGTATGGAGCAAAGTAATTTGTATAAATTTGTGTGTAGGAATAGAAAAATAAACCATCAAACACATTTTTAACATTTTTGGCATCCAATGATCTAATACTCGGTATGCTAACAATACCTGATTCTTCTTGCAACATTTTACTCGATTCCTTCATTTGAGCATCTAAACAACTCTAATGACCTGCTCATCTCGTCAGACCATGGTGGGGCTGACCTCATTCAGCACAACCAATTGTTTATAATTGGGTTTTGTGAACTGTGCTCAGTATTAGGCACCTTCTATTGAAACTGTCTTCTACGTGATTCCTTGCAAGTCTCATCTATTTCAGCTTGTCATTTCTTCCCTGTAATGTGGCCATGTTCAGGGCTTCAGGATCTCTACCATGTGAAAGAGGATGGAGGGTACTGTTATCTTGTCTAAGAACATCTCAACTCTGGGCTGGGATCTGTTCTGAATGGCAGAAGAGCTGAGAGGCAGAACAGCTAAGTATTTGTGTTTGTGCATTTAACTCACATCCAAAAGCAGAGAAAGAGAGAAGAGAGAGAGGAGAGGGCATGAGGGAGGAGGGGGAAAGCACCTGGGAAAAAGCATTACTTATTTAAAAAACCAGCTATTGTCTTTAACAAGCTAGACAAAGAATATCTACAAATTAATATGTAAAATATAATATCCAAACTTATTAAAATATAATATATATCTTAATTTCAGCGATCAATCTCAGAAGAAATGTAAATGGCCACTAAATATATGAAGAGATGATCAACTATACTAGTAATCAAGGTAAAGTAATTAAAGTAGCAATCTAAGTTATATTTATACATACATACATGATATATGTATACACACATACACTTATACATGTGTATATGCCCCTTTGATGAGTGGCTAATAAGATATATCTTTAGTTTGAGCAAGAATGTGAGGAAATAGATATTCATTGAGTACAATTGAAGTTCCTTTTGGCTAAGTAACATGAAATCTCTATTAAAATGTAACACCCTTGGACCTGACTATGCCATGTCTAGGAATCTGTTTTTTTTCTATAATACTTACAAAGACATGTCTGAATATTTTCATATAGGATGTTCAAGGTAGAATTATTTATAGTAGCAAATTACAACATATTGAAAAATTTTAATAAATGTGATGCATTCATACAATGAAATACCAAGCAGTCAAGGTTAAAAAAAATGATCTGTGGAAAAATATCTAAAATACAGTGTTCAGGGGGAAAAAATCCAGGAACAAATGAGTTTGTTTATTATTATTCTACCATTGTAAATAGATTTGGCATACACACTTCTCATTCACACACATATATACACACACTTATTTTTAACAATTAGATACTATATTCAACAATTCTTTAGATATATATGTGTGTGTGTGTGTGTGTGTGTTTATTATATTTAAGAACTGCACAAGAGTTGCCCTTCAAAAAGGCAATTTATGAATACAATTCACCACCCCTTTCAACATTTTCACCCATCCCTCCCATTTAATATGCATTAAATTTTTGGCTGCATTTCCCCCATTCTTCATTTATCTCCCCCCTCCCCTTGACCCCATTTCCTGGTATTCATTTCCTTGAAACTATGATTTAGCCTTCCTAAGTATTTATAGTGTTTGAGTTATCCTTCAAATCTACCATATTTCAGTTAATACATTTGTGTGTGCTTGCATACCACCCAAAGTGTTTATATGTTTATAAACTAATTATAGCTTCTAAGTATGAGAGAAAACATATACACTTTGTTTCTCTGGGTCTGACTTATTGCACTTAACATGATTTTCTCAGGTTCTTCCATTTCTTTGCAAATGATACAATATCATTAGGTAATGCTATTGCATTATGATGAGTAAAATTCCATTGTGTATATATAACACACTTTCTTGATCCACTTGTCCATTGAGAGACAACTTTGGCTATGGTGAACAGTGCTGCAATGAACATAGTGGTGCAGGTGACCTTACTGTATCTTAGTTTGTAATCTTAATTTATAATTTTTTGGCTAGGTACCCAGAAATGGAATTGCTGGGCCATAGGATAGTTCTTTGTTTACTTTTTCTTTTTGGAGAAAACTCCACACTGCTTTCCAGAAAAGCTAAACAAGTTTGCATTCCCAAAAACAATGTATTAGGGTTCCTTTTTGCTCACATCCTTGTTTGTGTTCTTGATGATGGTTATTCTAACTGAGGTAAGGTAGAATTGCAGTGCTATTTTGATTTGCATTTCCTTTATAGCCAGAGTTGTTAAACATTTCTTCATGTGTCTGTTGGATACTTTTACTTCTCCTTCTGAGAATCTCTATTTAGCTCTACTGGGGCTGGGGAACCTGGATATCCACATGCAGAAAATTGAAACTGATTCTCTATTATCACCTTGTACCAATAGCAATTCAAAATGGATCAAAGACTTCAATGTAAGAGCAGAAACAATTACAAGAAAGAGTAGAAGAAATATTAGGACTTCTTGGTACAGACAGGAGCTTTCTGAGTAAAAATCCAGAAGCACAGTAAATTAAAAAAAAAAAGACTTGATAAATGGTATAGCATCATACTAACAAAGTTTTACACAACAAAGGACATAGCTAATAAGCTAAAAAAGACAACCTACAAAATGGGAGATTTTGTTGCCAGGTACACATCAGACAATGGCCTGATACTGATACAGAGTGTAAGAAACTAAATACTCAAATAATCAAAAACACAATTAATAAATGGAAAAATGAGCTAAATATATTCAGCAATTTTTTCTTTTCTTTTCTTTTCTTTTCTTTTCTTTTCTTCTTTTTCGACTGTGGGGCTTGAACTCTGGGTCTGGACGCTGTCCCTGACCTCTTCAACTCAAGGCAAGCGCTCTACCACTTGAGCCACTGTGTCACTTCCAGTTTTCTGGTGGTTAATTGAAAATAAGAATCTCATAGACTTTCCTGCCTGGGCTGGGCTGGCTTTGAACTGCAATCCTCAGATCTTAGCCTCCTGAGTAGCTAGGATTACAGGCGTGAGCCACCAGTGCCTGGCTGTTCAATGATTCTTAATATATTATTTTTGAGAGTTAGGATTGGTGGGAGAAAAGTTATTTTCATTATTTGTTTTATATTTTTTACCTTGTTAAATATTGGCAAGGTTTGATTTTATGTATTATATCAATGTTTTAAAATATGATAGAACAAATAAACAACAACCAAAACAGTGGTCAGGAAATGAAAAGGCCCAAGATCTTATTTGCAATGCAGATGTACTTGCATTAAATACTTTGGGCAACATTGTATTGAAAGCTAAAATTCACAGACCTGTCCATCTGCATACATTCTACCTCCAGCACTCTAGTTCAAGTCTTCCTGGGACCCAGAACCCATAGAAATCTGTGCTGAGGGGGCTGGGAAGGTGGCTCAGTGGTAGAGGGCTTGCCTTGCATGCATGAGGCCCTGGGTTTGATTCCTCAGCATCACATAAGCAAAAAGAAAAAAGCCGGAAGTGGCGCTGTGGCTCAAATGGTAGAGTGCTAGCCTTGAGCTGAAGAGCTGAGGGACAGTGCCCAGGCCCAGAGTTCAGGCTCCATGACTGGACTCCCCCATTAAAAAAAAAAAGTTAGAAATCTGTGCTGAGAATTCAGTGTCTGTAAACTTAGTAGGGAGAAAGTTCCATCCACATTCTTATGAACATGTAACTGAACCCTGGCAGTGTCTTAGATGCGAGCTTAGGCAACAAGCTCTAGGAGTATTATAGTAGTACCTGTGACTTTATGACCAATGGCAATCACAGATAATTTCATATCCCATTACAATTGTTGCAGAAATCTAAACCACAACTTTGAAGTTTTTAAGTATGTTGATATCTGTGTATAAGCATTGGCAGCTTCCTTGGTAATCTTTTTAAAAATTTATGCATTTAAACATTTTCTTTATTCCAAAAAGGAAATCACTGGATTCACCAGACCATCCTGAAGGGCCATGACACAAACATTATAAGCTTAAGAACCCTACATGTCTTATTGAGCTTTTGGAGAAAGACATTGTAATATAACAAGCACAGTTCTCAACTGTAATTTATAAGTTTGCAATTTCTTCTTTACATCCTGCCTGAAGTTGTCCTTGAGGCCTTTTGAAAGTTTCTTTTCTGTTCCAGACACTTTCCAGATCCTTATAACCTGCAGTTTCAATGAGTAGATAAGATTCTTCCTTACAGACAAAATCTAGACAGATGGTGGCAAGAGGAGAGACAGAATATCAACATGAGAGGCTACTGAGGTAGCTCAGTGGTAAAGTAGCTGCCTTGCATATGCAAGGACCTAGGTTCAAGCCCAATACCAAGGAAGTAAGGAATTGAAGAGGGAGACAGGGACGGAAGGGAGAAAAGAAAGGAATAAAGAACAGGAGTGGAGGGGAATGAAACTAGGAAAGAAGGAATTAAAAAGGAGAGGAAAGGAGAGAAAGAGAAAGAAGGGAGAAGGGGAGGGAGCGATAAAGGGGGAAGGGAGGGACGTTCTTTACTAAGTGCATCAGGAAGACATTGAATACCTTACTCAAGGTGGAAAATTCATTTTAGGAAGCTAAGAAGAAATACTGGTTTGGAGTATAGGAATGGGGAATGGAAGTAGAGAAAAATGGAAGGCATTAATTGTGTTTGGTTGCTGATCAATCATTCCTCATCCCACTTAAAGAGTAGAGCATTCATTTTAATTTTTTTTTTTTTTTTTTTTTTTTTTTGCCAGTCATGGGGCCTGAACTCTGGGCCTGGGTGCTGTCCCTCAGCTCTTCAGCTCAAGGCTAGCACTCTACCACTTGAGCCACAGTGCCACTTCTGGCTTTTTCTGCTTATGTGGTGCTGAGGAATTGAACCCAGGGCCTCTTGCATGCAAGGCAAGCACTCTACCACTGAGCCACCTTCCCAGCCCTAGAGCATTCATTTTAGAAACCTATCTTCCAAAATTTGTAGCATAGCCGGTAGAATAGACTACGTGATATCTAAGCAATTCCATCGAGAAATGAATCAAACTTAGTCATTTGACATGCTGTAGAGAAGCAGTAGTATGATTGGGCAGAAACTTGGCCTGAGAGAATTCCTTTCAAAGATTAGGATCTTATTTTCTTTCCAGAGACATGGAAAGCAAAATCAGATTCTGGGAAAAAGAATATGTTGACAGAGTTCTAAACCACCAGAAAAAGGAAGAATCATATTGTATATAGAAGATTGAGGAAAACTATTCCAGGATAGAGCAGAGCTGTCAATAAGAAAAATACATGAAGTCGGGTAGGATTGGGTGGGGGGCGGGGTGGGGGAGGATGGGAAGGGATGGGAAGGGGAAACAAAGGAGGAGGCTACAATGCTTGATAAGAAATGTACTCATTATCTTGCCCATGTAATTGTAACCCCTCTGTCCAGTATTTTCACAATAAAAAATAAATAAAAATTAAAAAAAGAAAAACACGAGGCTGTGCAAAGAGGCTGTGTAACAATATTGCTGGAAGTACCTACCAGGGATATGATATACCACAAGAATGTTGCTGCTTCTGTTGTTACCATGACAGCCATTTATGGTGCCTCTGGTTACTAGGAACTTTATACATAGTAAGTTATTTACTCCCCAGAGATCATAAGTAGTACTTTGTGATGGGTTCAAAGTGTTCAAGTATCTAGCCCAGCATGATCCAATAGAACTTTCTAGAATGATAGAAGCATTTTAGATCTCTGTTACCCAATATGGTAACCATTCAGCCATATTGGTTATTGAAGTTTTGACTTGTGGCAAGAACAAATAAAACAATGAAGTATTACTTACATTCCATTTATATAAATATATCTTTAAATAGGCATCTCTAGCTACCACTTTGGGACAGCACCCACCCAGCCTCAGTTTACTGAGTTTATTTCTGCAAAGAGCAGAAATAGGAATTTAATCCTACTGGCCAGCTCCAGTTCATGCGTTGAAGGTTAATAAGTGTTGAGGGCACCCTGTTTGCATCATTTTTGGTTAGTGTGCTCTCCTGTATGTTAGCCAAGAGGGGCACTGAATGCTGGTGCCTGGGCAATCTGCCACTGGAAATCCAATCTTCATGGACAGGGCCACCTCTTCTGGACATTCTGGTGTTGGAACTCCCTGAATTAAATCCATTAGGCTAGCCAGCTATGAAGAGAGAAAGGAAAATTCAAAGAAATTTATTTTGATACTAGACATTTTCTATTTGTCCCTCCTTGATTCTATTTGGTCTCAGGGATCCAGTAATCTATGGACTGCTTAACTGGGCTTTGTTGCTCCCTGGTTTGGGAGATGGAATAGCCAATGGAAGGATCTAGCTGAAACTTGAAGCTACCTGCCATTCTTCTCTTAGTTCTTCCTGCCAAGCCATGACTTGGCAGTGCAATAGGATTCTGTCTGGTAACACGAAGGCTTCCCTTCTCACCCTCCGTTCTTTTCCCTTCTCCCAGGGCTGGTAACTGCTTCCCACTAGGACCAGCCCTGACTACAGTGCTCTAGATTCCTCACGGTTTCTTTATCCTGCCAACATTTTTGTAGCCTAAATCCTCTTCTTTCTTCCTTCTTGAATGTATTCTTTCTTGCATGCTGGGTACTCTGATAAATACACTGTTCAGTGAGTTTATTTGATGAATCTAAAGAATACAATGTTTATCTCTTGTGAACAAATGACAAATAGATAATCTGATACTTTTAGCCAGAAAAGATGCAACATATTGTAAATGTTTTTATGGAAGAGTGACAAGCATTTTCTGGAGGCTTAGACTTTATTTTTATATTAAAGGATCCCCAGAGAATCCATCAACAGGCACATTTATTGCATTGTTAGTTTTTACTTTTAACAACTGGGACAAGACTCTATTAGAAAAATAGTTAATAATGCTTTTTTTTCCACGAAGGACATTACATAGCCATTAAAAGAATGAGAAATATTTTGAAGAACCAAAATGAAAGGCAGCTATAATTTGTTTTTAAGCAGTACTGAGGATTCAACTCATGGCCTTTTCTAGGTAAGCTTTCTACCACTTGAGTCATGCCCAAACTCTTTTTTGCTTTTGTTATTTTTTCAGATGGGCTCTCTCATTCCCCACCTCCTCCCCCCCACCCCCCACCGCCCCCACCAGAGCTTGGACCATGCACAATCGTCCCACATTTGCATCTTGCATAGCTAAGATTACAGGTGTGTGCTATCATGCCAAGACCCTTCTATGATATATTTTTGAATGGATAAAAAAATTGTCATATTCTACATCTGATCTAACACTTCTAAAAACAAATATAAATGCACTTATCCAATATACCTATATGGAATAGCTTCCGTGTATCAAATGTCTTCCTAGTCTGTGATTCAACAGTAATAAAACACACATCATATCCTTGCACTCATATAACTTTCTATTGGGGAAAGTTGGATGATATGAAATTAATCAAATGTAGTAGATTGAAATAGGTAGAAAGGGTTAGAGAATTTCAGACAGGGGCTATCATGTTAGAAGTTCAGGGAAAGCTTCATAGAGAAGGCAACATTTAAGTGAGGAATGAGGGTGCCATGAACATATCTTGATAAATAATATTCCAGGAAGAGGGAATGGAAGAGCACACAGCCGCTGAGGCTGAAGTTGCCTGATCCTACAAGCAGCAAGATCAGAACTCAACAGCAGTTGCCCTGGTGAATAAGGATAGTTTGACCTTGTTTTTTTTTAAATCATCTTCTACACAGGAAAAAATAAACGGAGATAAAAATCACATTTTTATTTATGCTTCATAATTGAGACACAAGCTTTGTTGACACAAGGAAGTTAAACAGGTTCTCTTTTTGTGATGCTGATCACAGCAGTTTTAATCTTTTTCCAAACAATTATTCTAAGAAATCAAACACAGGCAGTTCATGCTTTTCATGGTTAAAACATTCACCAATTGCAGTAACCATGGTATATAGTTAGATAACACCAGTCCCTCCATAGCATGGCTCAGGCGCCAGTTCCCGTGATAGGTTAGCTGTGAGAAATTGCATCAACTTCGAACTTCATCGCTAGGGCCTGGGTCCACAAATCACTATGTAAATAACAGATGCACATTATGATCAGTGGCTTATCACGTCATCTCTTTGGAAGTTTATTGCTGAACATCTGTTATTTGGTTCATGAAGAGAACATAGAATATGCATTTGTGTTTCCTTCTTGTTTCCCACTGATGAAACCACAGGACATTAGATACATGTGGACTACTGGGAAAGGGAGATGGCCAACAAAAATGAAAGATCAGCAAGAACAGTAGTGAGTGTCAGTAAGCTCTGCCTGAAATACAAAAGAGACTTATGGCAGATAGGTTTTGATACCTGCCTGAGCTTTGATTCACCTATTTATTTTTAGGTTTCCTATCATCACTGGCATGAGCCATTGTGTTCAGCTTTCCTTCCAAGGAGGAGAGAATCTTGCAAACTTTTCTTTCGGTCCATGCTGACTTTGAGCCATGGTCCTCCCCAAGTGGCTGGGATTTCAGATGAGGGCCCAGTTTTAAAATGAGAATTTTTAACTATCAACACTATTAGGTAGAGGTGATGGCATGTTAATTTTTTAGAAATCTAGGATTATTTGTGTTACCTAGTGCCAAGAGTCACTTGTCTTGCTTCCATATAATTGTGAATTGAAACACTATTTGATCCATGTATTACTCGTGGATTGTGATACCTCTGCAACTCCTCAAAGGACATTAAGCATTTTTTTAAGATAAAAAGAGAGCTGTTCAGTTACTGAAAAAAAATTCATCCTACCTTCCTACCTTGAAACAAAGTTAATCAGTGTTAACCGAATAGTCTATTAAAATGCTTCTTTGAAATCATCTTGATAATGTTATATACTTTGTAGATAGATCTAACTATCTCTGAAAAACAATGTCTGTAAAAAAAATAAGGCAGGCATATTTAATACTTCTTCAGCCACTATGTACTGTATCATAATTGCAAATGGATGACAAGAATTATACAAAGCCAACAGCTCTGGACTTACTAATTCTTTCTGGATATTATGTGAGCCACACTACATGTACCTTGGGCTGAGCTCATTCCAAGAAAAGAGCTACCCACAGATGCGTTAAACCTCACCTTTTCAGCAATTAGCAATTCACCCTACATGTGTGATTTAGAGACCTAGTACCTCTCTTTTATTGGATGACTAACCTCATCTTCTTTAATCAGCTGTGGAAGTAGGATTTTCAGATAGGTTATTAATCAGTTTTACACACAACTGCCATGCACTGTATTTCTAATTGAAGGCTTGGTGCTGGCTTTTATGAGGAAGTCAAGTTCAATTGGAAAATAATAAACCTTTAGAGTACAAGCTCTATTCCTCCCACCAAACCTTTCCTTGTAGGATAGGATAGAATATGTTTTACCGTGCTGACATGGGGAGAGTTTCTCTTTGTTAATGTTGTTTACTGCAAACAAATATTTATGTTCTCTACTACTGTGCCTTCATTTACACAAGAAATAAATAATCTGGAGAAAAGCAAAATATTTCATTAGTAAATCAGTAACTCAAAACACAGTTTGACTTTTTTTTTACCCTTTCTTTCCTCTTACATATTGATGGCAATTTTTTTCCAGGATGATTGAATTACAATGTGTTTTGACAATATTAAGCAAACCTGAATGCAACATGAGACCACATGTTATAAGAAACCTACAACTCAGGCAAATCATTCAAAGATTCTTAAATAACCCCATATTTACAATGTGAATGATTGATTGGAATTTGTTAGGATTCCAGAAAAATTAAAACCCTCTCAATGAATGCAGTGTGTGATTTGAATATTTATAAGACAATTGGCAATCCCCAAAAATGTTTGCATTAGCAGAGGCAATTAAATATGAAATCACCAAAGCTGGGAGTGGTATGCAAGAATGACAAAGAATCGACTACAGAAAGGTTACAGTAGAATATTTTAACTTACACTGCCGTTTGTTTATGTTTAGGTAATATCTTCATCAGAGCTAATTAGCATAGAACAACTTCCAAAGTGATCCATGTATAGAATGCACATTTCATTACTCTTATGTTTCATGTTCTAAAAATCAAACATATTGTCTAGATATAAAACCATGTAAGTTGGGCATTAGTAGCTCACACCTATAATCCTAACTATTCAGGGGGTTGGAATCTGAGGAGCATGGTTCAAAGCCAGCTCAGGTAGGAAAATCTGTGAGGCTCTTGCTTCCAATAAACTAACACAGATAGAAATAGAGCTGTGGCTAAAATGGTATAGTCCTACCCTTGAGCAAAAAGAAAACAAGCTCAGGAACAGCACACAGGCCTGAGTTCAAGCCTCAGGACCAGCACAGAAAAAACAAAACACAACAAAACATGTAGACAACCAGATATGGTAGTATATACTATAATTTCAGCACTCAGGAGACTGAGGCAGGAAGATCATGAGTTTGAGACCATTCTAGGCTACTTAGTGAGAACCTATCTCCAGAAAATAATGTAGTAAATGTTTAAGGATACTGAGCAGAAATGACAAACATCCAGTTAGATGGAGAGTTGGATTTTTTTTTCTGATATAGAGAAATAAGTCAGGCAGAACTATCCATGACACCTATGGTCTTATTGATGTGTTTTATTTTTAAGCTGGAAATTGAACAGATAGGTAATGATTAGATCACTCTTAACTCATGTTGTGTTGCTGAAGTATTTTGTAAAGACTAACATTTGAAAACAGGGTTGGTAAATTGGTGCAAGTCACACAGCCTTTAAGAGGAGTCAGAGCTGGATTGGACCCTGAGCATGACACCTGAGACCACAATTCTCAGCTCCTCCTCACCCAGTGTAACTGGGAATGAAAGGTTTGGTTGGTTCTCTCTATGCCAATGATGGTGCTGACTGGAGAACTAGAGGCCAAATTGGATACCTGCTTTCTAGGAAGAAACCATGCTATATAAGGATGATGATGGAGCTCCCTAGGACAATGGAATACAGTATGATTTTAAAAAGTTAGTGTATGGGTCTGGGAAGGTGGCTCAGTGGTAGAGAGCTTGCCTTGCATGCATGAGGCCCTGGGTTCGATTCCTCAGCACCACATAAGTAGAAAAAAAAAAAGAAGAAAAAAGCCGAAAGTGGTGCTGTGGCTCAAGTGGTAGGGTTGCTAGCTGAAGAGCTGAGGGACAGCGCCCAGGCCCAGAGTTCAGGCCCCAAGACCGGACACCCCCCCCCAAAAAAGTTAGTTTATTAGTCACTTCAGTGTAGTAATGAAGGTAAGAAAACTAGTGGATAATGTTCTATCACATTCTTAGTTCTGTTTAGGAACACCATCTATGAAGAACTGGGTACTGGTAGCAAAATTATTTTTTTTTTGTAATTTCAAGTGTTATAATATCAAGGATCCTAAAACTTGACTTCATAGGATGTTTCTCTTCTCTCTACATGATGACTATGATTGAAATTAAACTTACATGCTTTAAAAAAAACTTGTGCTGCTTCTGGGACTTGAACTCAGGGCCTAGGCACTGTCCCAGAGCTGTTTCTGCTCAGGCTAGTGCTCTACCACTGCACTTCTGACTTTTTTTCCTTTGGTGCTTAATTGGAGATTGAGTTTCAGACTTTTCTGTGGGGCTGACTTTGAACTGTGATCCTCAACTCTCAGCCTCCTGAGTAGCTTAGGCATAAGACACCAGCACTCAGTTTTGAACTTACATCTTTACATGTTTTACTTTACACTGTAGAGTTGTCTCTGATTTAACCAATAAGTATCTCCCTAGTACTTGGCATGTATACTAATAGATGTTAGAAAGTTGATATTATTTTTGTTGACTTGAGGAGTGGGCATGAATATGAAAAATATTATCTGGTGCTTGAATTATAAAGAAAGTGACAGAGTATAGTGATTTTAAAGTTTTGGCCAAGGACCAGTGATCGGAAACAAGGTTAAAGGATCTGGACTACCTTCCTATAATTTGATCTTTATGGGACCACAAGCACATTACTCAACCTCTGTGGTCCTACATTCAGCTTCAGAAAATTATCAATGACTTTCATTTAAGGTTGTAAGAATAGTGTGATAATATTTCTAAAGTGCTTAGAATAGGTTTAGGTACATCAAATATATACCATAAATTTTAGATAATATTCTTTTGGCAGTACTGAGGTTTGAACTCAAGGCCTCATGTTCACTAGATTAGCACTTTTCCACTTGAGCCCTGCCTCTAATCTAGCTTTTGGCTGGTTGGTTTTGAGGTGGAGTCTAGTGAAATTTCTCCCAGACTACCTTTGAACCATAATCCTCCAAATCTCAGCCTCCTGAGTAGCTAAGAGTCCCAGTAAACTGTAGCTGATATTTAGATAATCTCTTAGTTGAGGAAAATCCTTTGTTTTTATGAGAGAGCCATAGTGTTTATATCTCATGGCTGTCTGTACAGAGTTCTTAAAAAAATAGAGCTTAAAAAAAATAGAGCTTACACATTCTTTTTTTCTTATCAAAATTTCTATTTCCTAACAGCAAAGTCACTATTTGCCCACGATTGCAGAAGAAAAATGGCTTTAATCTCAAGGGCAACATTAAAAATATGGAAAAAGAAAACAAATCAATAAAGCCAAAGGTCATAGAAACAGAGGATTCTAACATAAGCAATTCTTCTGGGTGTGGGGGTTATAAACTCAGGCTAGAGAAAAAAAAAACAGATAAGTAGGCCTTCTGGGAGAAAAAAAAAACATGATTTGGATACCAATATCTAAACCATTTCATATTTCAAACTTGTAAAGGGGCCATGTAACTGAAAAGACTTGAAATAAAGAACTACATCCATAGATTTCATTTCTTAGCAATGTGTTTTCCTCCCCATAAGAGCCAAATTAAATGATCTCCTATGAATATATTCTCTCTCCCTCTCTCTCTCTCTCTCACTCACTCATTTCACCTTTCACCTTACCCTGAATTTACTGTTTTAAATTACCTGGATTCTTTATCATAGAGAATTTGGAGGTTGCTTCCAGAAAAAATAGTGAGGCAGGCACTGGTGGTTCACATCAGAGGATTGTAGTTTGAAGCCAGCTTGAGTAAAATAGTTCTAAGACTATCACCAATTAACAAGCCAAAAGCTGGAAGTGGCACTGTGAGTCAAGTGGTAAAGTGCCAGCCTTAAGTGGGCAAAGCCAAGTGAGAGAGTAAGACCCTTGAGTTCAAGCCCTAGTATAATCATCCACATACACACAAAAATAAAACCACAAAAAATAACTAAGCAAACAATTAAATAAATAATGAATTAACAGGGTAGAGAGAAGACTCACGTGCTATTTATTATTTTTCCTCTTGATCTGAGTTATAATAAAATATATCAGTTATAAAATAATTGTTTCATTTAACTTCAGGATTTCTTGAATGATCATTTCATATATCTAGGAAGAAATTGACCAAATGTATTACCTAGGGCTCAGCTTTGAAACCTTTTTTAGCACCCTCCCCAATAAGTAATACATTTCACTGCAACCCAGATGTTCTATTTCTTTTTATAACAGCTGTGAGCCACCAAATTTATTTTCACAACCCACTGTGGGGTCATGACCCACTGTATGGAAGCATCGTGTTAGCAGGCTCTTTTCTGAGTTTCCCACTGAAGCACCTGAGCCTCAGGAGAATGGGGATGTGGGAAAGGAGGGGAAGGACTCCGGGGCCCTGCCTCAAGTGCAAAATCTCATTTGAAGTTTCTTTAGTTTACCATTAAAATGTGCCCCACATTCATAGTAGACAGCAAACATGGCTATCCATTTTCTTGTAAAGGTTTTAAATCCCTTATTTACATAAAGCAGTTACTGGTAGTATCATATGCTGTGTTCCTCTGGCTCCCAGCCCTGCCGAGGCTACATACACAATGGAGTCTGCAAAGCAGGCCAGCAGATGATGAGCTGACCTCAGACAGCAGAGGACTTAACACAGGCCAGAGCCTTTCATCTGTCAGATCTGGGGATGATGTCACCAACCAAGATGAGGACATCATTTCCCTTCTGTCAGTGTGACATGTTTGAGATGGGCCTTGGGCCTTTCCTTCGCACTTGATTACTAGAAAGGCAAGCTCCTCACTTGATGACTGGAACCTCATTAACCTGCATCGCACAAGCAGAGCTTCAGGTCACCCAGTATAGCAGGTAAAGCAAGAAGAGACTAGGCAGTGATAACGAGGTCATCCTGCAATAGGCTGAGAAGAGCTGGTAATGAAGAGCCAGGTGATAAAGGCAGGGCTATAGAATCAATCATTTTGAGAGGAAAACACATCAGTTTTTTTTTTTTTCCCATGCAACTGGCTTGGAACAGCTTGACATCATCCTTCCACTGAGCTGGCCGTCACCAAGATCAGAGTGTACCAGAAAGAACACAGAGAGAAATAAACCAAAGGCTTCCACCTTTGGCATTCTTTAGCATTTCCTCTTCTTACTATGTATCAAAGGTCCAGTGATTTGTTAGCATTCATGAATGAGATGAAATAAAATCAGGGCTGCATTCCCAAAACTAAAAAACAAAACCTCAAAGTTCCCAACCCAGATACCCCTCAATAGATGAATGGTATATATACACAATGGAGTTCTATGCTTCCATCAGAAAGAATGGCATTGCCCCATTCATAAGGAAATGGAAAAGGCTTGGAAAACATTATACTAAATAAAGTAAGCCAGACCCAAAGAAAAAGTAGGATGCATGATATCCCTAATTTTAAGAACTAGAATATGTCTATGATATTCTTAAAAGGGGCTACCAAAACTTAGTTCCTTTGTGTATAGGACCATATATAATGAAGCATATCAACATGAGCTCCAAGATATGGAAATAAGAGGCCAGTATGTCCTGTATGTAGTTTTTTCTTTTTTCTTTTTTGCTAGTTTCTCTTTTCAGTACCAGAGGACAAAGGATGAACCAATGCAACATTAATACTCATTTGACACTGTGTGGGATAAGAACCTTACAACTTGGAAGGGAGGTAATAAGGAGGGATAAATGGGAGATAATGAGGGATTGGGTAACGATGATTTTTAAAAATGTACTTATTACCTTACTGATCACCTTTCAATAAAAAACGACAGCTAGAAATCTGGGGTTTAATATAAGCATTATAAAGAACTAAATGGAAACCTGAGAAAGTTTTTTTAGGTAAAAGTTTGTGTAAAGATAGATGTCCAAATAGATGGATATAAGTAATAGAACTTAAGCAAAGATCACATCACTCTCTCTCCCTCCCCCTACCACCCACACAAACTTACAATGGGAAAGTGTTACAACCAACCATCTAATCGTTAGTATTAACCTAGGATCTCTCTTTTTCCTGTAGTATGCTGTCTCCTGGAGCCAGCCTTACGCCAGGCCCTGTAACTAAAGTAGATAAAAGCAGAAGCCTCACTATGGTGATTAAAAAAAAAAAAAAATAGCCCTGCTCTCAGTCCGGAAAGGCCAAGACTCTTCTGTTTAAAATACAAAGGTGTTCATTTATTTTGTGATAACATAAATAATCACAGTTTGGTTCCCAGGTTGAAGATATTATAATGAACTCTAAGTCCTGGAATGAAGCAGCTTCTATACTAATAGTTAGCTTCAAGAAATTTTTTTTAAAGTTGGCTGTTGAATTTGAATGTGAATTAGGAGAAACAGGAATTTCATTGCCTTCTGGATGTTTCTAACTGCCAGACATACTTAAATTCTAAAATGAATAATCAAACATGTTTCGACTGACTATGCATGATAATGAACATCTGTAAACCTAGCACTTGGAAGATGATGGTAAGAGGATTGTGAGTTCAAGGCCAGCTTGAGTTACCTAGCAAGACCCTATTTCAAAACAATAGCAACAGCAACAGAAAACAAGTTATAAATAAATAAACTTCTAAAAGCTGTAGGTAGGACTGGAGCATGGCTCACATGATAGAACACTTAAACTATCATATTTAAGGTTTTGTATTCAAACTCCAGTATAGAAAAATATAAAATAATGAAAACAGTAATTGAAAACATTTTGGATGATGTGTATTATGAAAAAGAATTAGATGGCATGAAATGTTGACATTTATAAAATACATGCCTGTTGTTTTTATTTTCATTCAGTATGCATACAGGTATGGAAAGAGGAAAGCTATTGTCTTTATCTTTTTATACCTACTTCATTCTTGTTTGGGGCCTCTCTTTTGGCTAGAAGCCTGCCATCAATTATAAGCTCCCCACAAAGGTTTTTAATATCTAACAAAAGCAACTGAAGACTATATGGATGACTGATAGGAAGTAAAAATGGATTTGAAATTGATGACATTATTAGCATATCTAAGACACTTTCCCTGGTCGTGTTTTAACATGCATGTACTGCTTTCTGGTATATGGTATGTTCTAAGATCATCATTAATAACACAAGAAATATACTTCCCATATTTTAAAATCTGAAGGGCATGAAGTTCAAATTCTTGCTGTCCTCCAAGCTAAGGAACAACCTTACATTCTCATAGTGTTTATTATAGTCATAATCAATTAATAAATAATTAGAACCTCCTCCATGAGCTTCCTGAGAGCAGAGAGCGGTCCTTATTTGTCAGAAAGCTCAAGAATCTGGAATATCATGAGGAGAATGGGAATCCTGCCTATGAAAGGTCTGATGAGTGAATGAACATATGAGTAACACATTCCAAAGTCCCATAGAAAATAAGGTAAGAACCAAGACTTGAGAACTTCCAGCTGCTACCGGAAACCCCTTGTTCTTTCAGCCCTATCAACATAAGGGCAAGTGTGGTGTGTCTCCATAACTTTTAGAACCAAGTAGAACACCTGTCTCTGATAGGTCCCATCTGTGTGCCCTGAGCAATTCATTGATGACTCTTCTCCTTATTTTTCCTGCTTACGAAGTGTCATTCCATGTTATTGCCACATGGAGCTGTGAGGGTTCCATTCACACAGCACCTGAAACAGGCCTTCATGAAATGGGTGCTGTATTGGACTGAGCTGATATTACTATTGCCATCAATGTAGATCCATTCCAGGATTAACTCTGATCTGGGTCCATTCACTCTTATATGAGAAATCTTCCCTGAGCAGTGTTTGTCCTACAATCTCTGCACTACGCAGGCTTTTCATTAGCTGTCTCTGTGTCGGCTTCCTAAGGGCTGGGCGCAGCAGAGAAGGGAGGAGCTCATAGCTCACAAATTCTTTCATCCCAGGCTTGGATTTGCACATCCTCAGGATCCCAGCTCACCTCTCAATCCTCCAGAGCCATACCAAGCTGACCCTGTTGGGAGCGATCCTCTCCCACCAACTTCCTGAAATTTGGCAAACAGAAGGTTATCCTTGCCAGTCACACTACCATGTGGCTTTGGCAGCTTCTGTTTTCGTGAATCACAGCTCAGGAGTAGAAGGAGAGATACTGCCTTTCACATCCAGTCACCCAGTCTGTGAAATGGGTTGATTTAATATGTGTCTCTGGAATCAATACCAAAAAACTGATTAGTTAAGCGGTTTGAAAGTCACTGCCATATGTATGATACTCCCTAAACATCAGGTGAATTTTTATCTCACTCTAAAAACTTCGATAGCTAAGTCTCCTTTTCAAAACAAAACTAAACTAAACAAAGCAACTTAATTTAACCTTTGATCTTTGGCAGCATTTTTTGGAAGAATGTACAATTCATGTTGTCCACAAGCATACCCTCATCTGCTGAGTAGGGTTTTGATATGCATTTGCATTTACACATTGTCTAATTCTCTCTATAATAGCCCATAGTCCTTTTGGCCTCTAATTTAAAGTTTCTCCTAGATCTGCTGAACATTGCAAATACCTCTACTTTGCTCGTCTCACCTCACCTGTCCTGTACTCATTCCTTTCCTTTGTCTCTAAGGGAAAACTTTTTCCTATTGCTAATAAAAGCCCTCCATGATCCAGAAGTAAAAGCCATGGTTGCTGCCTACTGAAGTAGTATTTAAGACCTGGTTCATTTTCTTCAAGATCTGATCTCACAATTCCTAGTAGCCCATAACTGAACCTTCAGTCTGCTGTGTAATGTCTGATAATTTCTATATAATTTTCTATAAACACATTAGCTGGCTCAAAATAGAAAAAAAATCCTTGCTTTTCTCACTTGCAGAAACATGCCTTGAAATCATTGCCCAATATGGGTATGATTTTTTTCCTGATAAGAAGCAGATGATAAGAAACAATTGCCAGTTTATAATTAAAGATATGAAAATTTCACATACAAATGAAAGACGAAGTGGCAGGCTCTCTTTTGGCATTATGTACATGGGGCGTCTTAGCTAGGTTGTAGAGTAACAGCAACAGACTTTTTCCTCAGAGTTACAGTTTGATATCATCAGATGACATTGTTAGAGACAGTTACCATTATATATGATTATTATACTAATTCAATTCTCAGAATATGTTCTATGTACTGAAGGTCCACAAAACTGAAATTAGCATCTCTAGTAATCTGAGCTATCCCCTTGCAATAAAATATGGTTTCAAGTGTAGCTCTTAAGGCATATTTTGTTCTTGTATTTTGCAGTGGTGAAATCCATATTTTTAGTTAACATATACAGAAAGTGTGTGGTGCGTTGGTCCTAGCAGGTATGTCAGGTTGTAGCATTCCTTGTGGGTACACAAGACAATCTTTAGTAGTGTAAATGCCGAGTGTTACCTATGCCAAGCCTGGATTTGGCCCCCTTCCTAACTGGTGTCTGTCTACTCTGTTAAGAGCTGTTTTCTAATAGCAAAGATTACATTGCTTTCTTCCTTGTTTCTTCTCCCAGCCTCCATTTGGGATGCCATGATCTTGCTCAAACAAATAATTTGTGATTCCTAAACACATGTTTTAGTTCCTATGCTTTTTCATGATGGTTCTGAAATGTCCTCTCTTTAATCATATACTTCCCAGGACCCAACCCCTCTTGACTTCTAATCAATCGATAAATAATAGCTCTGCCTCACTCAATCAATCCTTTCTCAATTCTGGAATTCTTGAGTAGATATTTCCTTGTCATCCTCTGCCTTAAAGCTGTAGAGCATCATATGTAATACTTTACATATTAATGGTCTATATATTTTTTTTTATCCCCAGTGCTAAGAAATAAGAAGCATTTTTATAAAATCAAAGCTGGAACAATGTGACATGCAAAACAGCATAGGAATGACAAAACAGAAAAAGCTCCAAGAAAAACCAATCTCTTTCTCTATGGAAGGAGGGCTATTAATTAATTAAACATTTTCATTAGGAATTATGTTCAAGCTTTATGAATGCTTGGAAACAACTTTTTTCTGAATTCAAATTAGTGTCATTATTAGTAAGGCTTGAAGAACAAAAAGCATGCTCCATTGGGAGTCTATCAGTATATCATATGTTATTTTATGTGATAAAAATTTAAATAAGAAAAATGAATCTAATTCATGACCCCTGGAATTATGTTTGGAATACTAAGAAACAAGATTGGGTATGGCATGAGTGCATGTAATTCCAGCACTCAGGAGGCAGTGTTCCTGAAGGAAATTATTTTGCCTTGTCTGTCAAATCTTTATTTCCTCATCTCAAATATTAAGATAAATATATATATATATATATATATATGGGTGATTAAAGAGATAATATCAGGCACCTCAATATTAATATGCTAAAATTTTTATGCTTGATTTTCTGCTGTCATCTCAGGAAATGGAAAATGTTTAAGGCAAAGTACCCCAGTCATTTAGTAGTCCTCTCCTGAAATTCTCAGGAAATCATGGTACTTGGCTAAAACATACAGAGAATCTCACCACACCTCATCATCTATACCTCTTAGAACCTTTGTCAGTGGAGAAATTATTGATCACTTCTCCGTGTAGGTGGTAGTAGATTATCTCAATTGTTTAACACCAATGAAGTTATTCTTCATACTCTTATTCAATGGGTAGCTGTCATCTAAACAGTGGTTCTGGGGGCTCAACCTCTTACATCCTGCAGATGAGGATCCTCTACATTGGGATGTAAAGTTGCAGAAAGAAGGAAAGAGTAAAGGAGGGTTGCATATTGGAGGGTTTTAGACTAAATCTTGAAGTGGCCTACAAGATCCTTACTCTCATCATATTAGACAAAGCAAAGTCAGATGATTTTATGAAACTGTAAAGGAGAAAGAGGAAGTAAGTCTAATAACAAGTCTGCACCATTTTCTAGGTACCTTCCCTGCTCCCAGCTTTGTACTCCTATAGTTTTGGGATCCCAATTTAAGTCTTCAAAACTTAATTCAGGTCATGTGACGATTTGCTCAGAGCACTCCAACAGTTTTCCACGTTCTGGCTTATCCCAAAGTCATCATGACCTGGAGGCTTCATATCACTGACCTGAATCACTTCCTTCTTTCATTTCCTGCCAGTGTCTTCCTGGCCCACTCAGCTGAAGTCACCTTGGCTACCACACCCTCCTCAATTATGCAGAGCCCATTCATGACATTTGCATCTAGAGACTGTCCTTCCTGCTTCTTTTAGGTCTGTGTTCACACGTCAGCTTATTTAAGTCTTCCTTAAATAGCCTTTCCAAGATGGCACCTTACTCCGATCTCTTCCCATGCCTTTGTTATAACACGTAATACACTGTATGTCTGTGCTCAGTGCTTCTCTTCCATGGTTAGAATGCTTTCTCTCAGGGAAGGACACAAATGTAGCTTCAGCCCCTTGGGATTAAGAACATAAAATATAAATATGCCTTAATGAATAAGAAACCAAACTACTTGTTTAGAAGATAAGTCTGACAACAACTAATCAATATGTCGTTGCTACGGTAATGAGTTTTTCCTTTAGATTAGAAGGAATGTTTATTTTTCAAGTCTATTCATACGTGGGTTTCTGTGAATAGTTTTAATCAGGGTCAAAGATAGCTCTAGACCAGAAATTCTGAACTGTAAAGAAGATATTAAAATGTGACTTTCAATTAGCTCATAAATGAGCTTTCGTATTCTAGCTATATCCTCAGAAATGACATCTTTGATTCCTCCAGTAATTGAAATGGCAAAGGGCAATCTGGGGCTACTCAAAAAATTTTAGTGTCTGGTTTTATTCACAACTAAGCTAATTACTGGTTCAAAATAAGGGAAAATTACTGAACATCACTGAATTCTTCACAAGTAGGAAAACATTCTTAAGGAATTAAGAAACCCTGAACATATTGAACTGGTGATAATAAACCTTAACATTTATATTACAGCTTTCCTCTGAGATTCCAAAATCCATTAAAATCAGTGAAGTTGTGTGTGCATATGTGTATGCATGTATGTATACATATGCATGTATATGTGAGTGTCTATGTTTTGTCTGTGTATGGCATGTGTATATGTGTGTATGTATATATACAGATGTGCTTATGTGCATGTGTATGAATGAGTGTATAGATGTATATATACATCTATACATATATCATATGTATATATGATATACACATATATAAACATGTATACTTATATGTATATGTGTATATACATGTATATATGTATATATACATAAACATCTATATGTTTATGTCTGAGAGCACTTTGGAGAGGGGAGAGAGAGAAGTTTAGAAATCTTTTGCAAAGGCCATTGTCACATTAGTGAACATTCATTATAAACTCATCCTAATTTTTAGAAAACTTGAGCAGTCTATCTCCAGATCTAAGTGTTTACAAAAGGACCTCCATAGCAGCCCTCTTAGATCATCTGTTTACCAGGGACACAGTTTTCTCCCAGTTGTCCCCAGGCAATGACAACAAAACCACTCACTGCCCCAGTACTCCTCTCCAAAGCATTCTTCCTAAGTGCTGCTGGAGCCCCACCTAGCATGTGAGTTTGGGGCACAGGCCCGTGGAACTGGCAGAACACGCTCTCAGAACAGAGTTAAGGGAGGGCAAAGGAGGGCACCCATAATCACCTTGTTGGAGACCTGAGCACGCGTGTCCCTTCTAGAGAGTTGTGGCAAAGTTAGGAATGAAGTTTAAAGCAGGCATCCTAGGGACAAATTGGAAAGCCAGCTTGGACATGGGGTTGCTTGGCTCATAGCATGTGGATTCAGAGAGGTGCACAGCCACAAAGCCGCCTTCACCACCTTTGCTTGCTGTGCATGACAGAGATAAAGAAGGGAAGGCAGAGTGGGAGGAAGAATAGGGGAGAGGTGTGAACACATAGTGAACATTGGGCCCTTCTGCCTCTCCCCCTTCCCCACCCATGTCTCCTTGCACCAGGCCCCACCCCAGACCTCATGAGTGGAATCTGGAGAAATAGAGCATTGGGATGTAGACTTTGAACATGCTTCCCAAGTATCTTAGGCAGAGTTACATTTGTGTGCTAAGCACCTCACCTGTGCTATTGCACTTAATCTTAGCATCTCTATCAAGTATGCACTGTTATTATGCCCTCCTGACACACAGGAAACTATGATTTAGAGAAGTCTGACCAGGAAAAAGACATGTGTGGCAAAGCTAGAATACAAACCCAGACATTCTGATTCCAGATTCCCTGACTATAATCACTCAAGACCAAAGGTCTGCAAACACTGTAAAAAGGCCAGATAATAAACATTTAAGGTATGTGGGCTAGACAGACTCTGTTAAAACCAGAACAACATACAACAAAGGGGCCCATCAGCTGCACTGGACAGAGATGAAAAAGAACTAAGCAACCCAAAGACAGTGATGGGCAGGGAGGAATGAGAGGGAAAGAGGAACAGCCTACACTAAGCAGAAGGAAAGAAATGTAAACATCACCTCATGTGGAAGAAATAATTGTATCGTCAAAATTCATAGAATTCACAAACTTTATAGACCATGATAATGACAATTTGCCTTGTGAAGGTTAAAATGTGTTTGTGACTTTAAGTATCACTATTCCACAATACTGTGAAAGATGTGAAATTTATATAATCACCTAAAAAGAAAAGTGACAGAAGGGATGGGTTAGGAGCAATGGGTGACAATGTTGTCAGACACCTTGATTCACATACTGTTTTGTAGAATGGGAACTTCTTTGTACAACTACTTAAAGATAATAATAATATAAAATGTTTTTTAAAAACCAATCAATAGACAGGCACATAAACATGTGGACGTGACTGGGTATTGGAATAAAACTTTATGAAAATAGGCAGCAGATCTGAAAGCACCTAGTAGAGACGTTGGTTTCCAAAATGTAGCATTTAGAATAGTAGCAATGAGAAAGACAGACTCTCACAGGGTATGGTGCTGCCCCCTTGTAATCTGAATAGTCTGGAGGCTGAGATAGGAGAATCACAAGTTCCAGGCTATCCTGGGCTGTATAGCAGACCTAAGACACCTTATAAGATGAACATCACTGTAATAACAGCTTTTGAATCAAAGTAAGAACGAATGGCACATTGAATGCTTGTGTTAAATGGGTGCATTGTATTGATTTTCAATTTCAGAAAAAAATATAAAAAATAAGAATATAAGCTTTGGGGGGCTGTAAGTCTTTGCATCAGTAAAATAATTAAGGGATTACTCTGCTTCATGGCAGCTGTATTAATTGTGATTGGTTGTTTTTTTTAATCATATGCTAGTGAGTCTTCTCTGTGATAGCTAATTCAACAAAGTCAGTTTTACTATTTTATTAGTACATTACTTGTCCACAGTCATCACTAGCTAGATCGCTGTATTGTGCCACTAATTGTATGTATGAAGCAGAGTTTCTCCCCTTCTAGTGTTCTTATGGATCAGGTGACTTACAGCTTTGAAGGCCATCTTGTGTATTGTAGAGTGGTCATCACAGTCCCTAGGCTCCGTCCCCTACATGTCACCCACCCAAGGAGTAACAACCAAAAATATTTCTAGACTCAATTATTACTTAATCACTCTTGATTGAGAAGCAATTGCACTGGATTGAATAGATACCCTTATAAAGATCATTTCAACAGAAACACACCTGTCAATGTGAAGTTTTCTGGGAAAAGGTATGTGTGGAAGTTTCTCCATAGATGTCGTTAAGGATTTCAAGGTAAAAATGATCTAGACTGAGAGCCTCTCCTAAGTACAATGACTGATGTCTTTATGAGAAAAAACGTAGAGGAGAGTTGGGAGGCACAGAGACAGGAAAAGTACCCAGGAAGAGAGGGGCAGAAATTGGACTTAAACTGCCATTGGCATAGAAGCCTCAAGCCATGGAAAACAGGGGTCGCAGGAAAGCTTCTTTCCTAGAACTTTGGAAGAGTCAGGCTCTGCTTTAGTTTTGATTTTTTTTAATTCCTGGCCTGTGGAGTTTTGAAAAAATAAGTTTCTGCTTTTAAGCCATCAAGTTAGTCATAATTTGTTATGGAAACCTCCTGATCTAAGGGAAAGGAAGACTTTAATTCACATTCTGTACATATACATTTAGTTGTGATTACTACTTAATTACAGATGATAGAAAGAAAGCTTGTGCTTGGAGAAATGAATACTCATTGAGGAATTGAGTCATGAGTATACCGTTGTAGCCAACGCAATGAAGTCAATTTCAATGAAGTCACTAATGTAAGTTGTCCATGGTTGGCATTAGCTGCATTTTTATTGAAATAATGAGATAAGGACTGATCTGTCAAGCTTTGTAAGGTTAAGGATTCAGTTAAACTTTACCAAAAAGAAAGAAAGAAAAGGAAGGAAGGAAGGAAGGAAGGAAGGAAAGAAAAAAGAAAGAAAAAAAGGAAAGAAAGGGAAAGAAGGAAGGAAGGAAGAAACAAAGAAAGAAATGAAAAAAGAAAGGAAGGAAGGAAGGAAAGAAAGAAAGAAAGAAAGAGGAAGGAAGGAAGAAGGAAGAAAGGAAGGAAGGAAGGAAGGAAGGAAGGAAGGAAGGAAGGAAGGAAGGAAGGAAGGAAGGAAGGAATCAGGCACTGGGGCCTTTAATCCTAGCTACTTAGGAGGCTGAGATCTGAGGATAGTGGTTGGAAGCCAACACAGACAGGAAAAGTCCATGATACTCTCCCCTCAAATTAACCACCCAAATGCCAGAATTAGAGTTTGTGGCTCAAATGTTAAAGAGCTAGCCTTGAGTAAGAGAACTCAAGTACAGTTCTTAGCCCCCAGACCTGGTTCACATGCATGCACACACGCGCACGCGCACGTACACACACACACACACACACACACACACACACACACTTAAAAATGAGTACTTGTTCTCTATTTCTCTCTATCTGCTATTTCTCTTTTCTCTCTACATAATGGCAAGCTCTATATCACAAAGACCAAGGCCAGTTATGATCTCCAACATTCACTTCTAACAATAACAATCTCACTTCTCTGTTCTACTTCTAGTTGTTAAGTTCTGGGGAGAATGAAAGACATTGACCAGGGGCTGGGGATATTGCTCAGTGAAAAAGTGCTTGCTTACCATATGTGAGGCCTTGGGTTTGCTATCTAGCACTACAAAGACAAAAACACAGACAAACAAAAGAAAAAATGAGGTGACCCAGGCTTGGTCAAATGCTCACCACTAGAACACTCAGTTTTGATAAGGGGAGGGCATGTATACACACACACACACACATATTCTTGTAATTCCATAGGTTGGGGCCACGGCTTAAGTGGTAAGAGGGAGACTCTGAATTCAAATCCCAATACTGCACCTTTGTGTTCCTTAATTTAATAATATAGGCAAGACCAATAGATTTCAAGACAGAGGAAAAATTCTGTACATCCAAGCCTACAAAAATCTACAATGATATGTAAAACAATACAAGTAACTTTAAAATTCTATTTGTCTACCAATACATTTTTTGAAACTCTAATGCCAAACAAATAAATACACAATATTTCTTCCCACTCTGAACCTAATCACTTGACCAGAGTTGAAATGTTTCTATTTTCCGCAGTATTTTTTTTTCTACAGTGATAGTAAAAAAACAATTAATGGAAAACACAAGTGGTGCTACCAGATGATTTTGAGTGGTACTGGAGCCTAATAAAGGAAAGAGTCTTCCACCAAATCCTGTGGTCTCACAACAGATCTGCTGGGACTTTAATAAAGCTTGAATTATCACACAGATACGCTCAAAAAAGAGCCATTTCTACTTGCTTTAAATGACCAAGTAGCTTGTCATCCTCTTTTGAGTGAGAATCAAAGAAAGATAGGGTGAAATTTTAAATTCTCCTCTATTTATTCTCTCTTTTTATTAATCCATTATATTCAGCTCTTAAAGGCCCTGAATTTCACGCCTCATCAGTTTTAACACTGGAGTCCCTTCCCAGCCTATGCTGACAATGCAGGTCCTTTGTCTCTGTGTCCTATTGGGTTACTGAGATTAGTCGATACATTTCCTAGGATGAAGCCATCCAAGGCTTTGAATATTTTTTCCCAAATCAAATCAACAGATGTTCAAGAATGAAGAGAGTAAAGAATGATATTTCAAAGTATGTTAGTAATGTGTTTTATGTAGTGATGGCACTAATGGCTGAAGAGCCTTGTGCTCAGTGCTCAGTTATGAGAAAGATAGATTCACACACAAGCTCCAGAGATCAGGCTGTGTGTGGTGGTTTGAAACTCCTTTCAGGACCCAGGGGTTCACTCTTCCAGCTGCTGGGCAGCTCCCAGTTGAGTCTCCCTATAGAATTTTCCCTTAGCTATAAAGAACAGCTTCAACCAAGGTTTTATCATCTTTGGGGAGCAGTCTGCTTCCCATGATTCATTCTGGATGCACAGGCACAATGGCCTGGCCACCTTGTCTTGACTTGGGCCAGCTCTGAAGGTTCCACACAGTTCAGAAGCTCCTATATTTGAGATAGGGTAAGGGCCCCAACACAATCTCCTAAAGGTTCAACTCCTCTCTTGGCTCTATCCTGATACTTGTATTCCCACAGCATTCCCCAAATTAAATCCTTGTGTGCACAGCTCTGCCTCTCAATCCCTGAGGCTTCAGACATAGGACCAAAGATGTTACTGAGAATTCTGGACCATAAGGAAGCGAATGTGAAACTACTAAGAAAATTTTTCTGGCTGGAATATGTGCCTACTAATCCTAAGCTTCCTGCTAGTAGTCAGATGAATGAATCCTTTAACTTCTCAATCATCTCAGATTCTCTTAAAAAAAAAAGATGGCAAAGGAAGTGAAACAAAAAGAGAGAAAAGAAAAGAAGGGAGGATAGGAGGAGGGAGAGAAGCAAAGAGGAAAGAATGGATCCAAATATTTGAACTCTGGCATAGAGTTTACACTTTTGAGTGTTCTTTTCATGTCAATGAGATTACTGTTTTGAGTTTAATTACCATTTATTGGATGTCTCTGAATCCAAAAACAATGCTGAGAGAGAAATAGTATTATAAGAAAAGTTAAGTGATTTACCTAAGGATTTGGACAAAAAAGGAAATTAAAACCACTTTTGGTGGTCAGTAAGGAACACAGGCACAGTGGAGGAGAAATGTTTGACTTCCTTTTGAAATACAGTTGCCATATGACATGAGTCTCTTTCCCAGCAAACGAGTGACAGGTCCATTCACTTAAGTTTAAGTATACAGAAGATAGTGTGAATGGAAATATTAATATGTTTCCTAGAACCCAAGAAGAGAATATGATTTGACCTATCAGTTAAGATTCATTTTTTCTATCAATACAGTCCAAATTTACCACATGTGGGAAATATCATAGCCAACATATATGGGACTTTATGGCTCTGAATGGTAAGATTGGCCTATTTTTCTTTGCCTCATGGTGGGAGGGGAGGCGTGCATGTCATTAGCCAACCTTAAATCAATCATCCTTACTCAAGATCAGAGTGACAATGTCACTGTGTTCTTGTCTACTGTATATGTTTCTTGTGGATCGAAACAACCAAGAGAAAGACCTTTCTAGAAAGGGGTGGGGGGTAGGAGTAGAATGATAGAGTCTAAGAAATATAGCTAGAGATTTATCCTATATATTCACAAATATATAGGCTAGATAAGTTTGCATACTGTGACATTTTCTGGTTTTCTTTGGATAACTTTCAAACATATCACCATGTATCTTGGCAATTTAGTGAAAAATGGCAGGAGGGGGTTAGATGAGAAAGAAACTAAACTTAAACCTTTTTCATTCTTCTTCTTAAGATCCAAAAGAATTGGCGTTCAAAGAAGATAGAGCAAGAAAAGTTTGGTCTATTTTAGAAACTAAACTACACCTTATTAAAGCAGGAAATTATTTTTTTCTGACTATGCTGGCTGAAGGAGACTGGGTAGAGAGGGTGATGAACAGAGCCTTAGATCCATTTGTTTTCTAATGAAATGAACCAGAGTTTATGCTTCCTGTGGAAGTGAGTTCCTAATCAGATATAAACATATACTTTACCCACTTATGTTCCAGAAGGTTTCCCTTCTAAGCTGGTCGAAGAGGGTCTGGTCTCTCACAGGGAGCCAGAGTTCTCCTCATAGCCCTACTTACAGACCTATTTCTAGACACGCCTTCAAGGAATACTTATGGACAAAAGGGCTTTTTATTCTGTCCTCCTAGAAGGACTTATATTTGAAAATGACCACTTGTTCCCTCCGTGACATGTAAATCTGATCATATGCATGGGCATGCTTAATCGACTGCCTGTGTTGTGCATGAATTAGGCCCTACTCTGTTCAACAACATCTGGGTAAATTTTCCAGATGTCTGGCTGCAGTATGGCTTCCTCCTCCTCCTTTTCCCCAATGCACACGCCACATGCACCCCACACGTAGGCACTGGGGACAGTGCCCAAAGTTACCAGATCCCTGGAGCCAATGCAATGTGTTTTTGGTTGAGTTGCTTTTCTTTTCTTAAAATGTACTTTTCTTTCATATTTCACTATTGCCATTATGTAAACAGAACAAAGAATCTGGCCAAACACTCACCCTAGTAATAACCTCAATTCATTTTTACAACCAAAGACTTTCTGAAAGAACTATTTTTTAAAATGTTGGTTGGATAATGATTGTAGAGACGTGCTTGCTACTCGTAGGATGTTGTAAGCCAAAAGAAAACAGGGTAAAGGCACTATTGAATAGTTTTGCTGGTGTTCCTTTGCTTCCAGATTCATTATCACTAAGTTCCTGATGTCTTTTAGAGAAAGAGGGAGAGAGAGACAGAGAGACAGAGACAGACAAAGAGAAAGACACATGGAAAGATGTACACTGAGAGCAAGACAGGAGAGAGAACAAAAGAGAGGGAAAGCGCTCAGAAAGTTACAGCAGGCTACAAACTTCAGACAGTGATGTAGCCATTTGTAAACTATTTAAATAAAATAAATATTAAACCATTTGGGGAGTAGAGGTTCCAAGTAATTGCCTAAATTTTGCAATTCCCTCTGGATGGAAATAGCTTATATGTCAGAAAGATATATGGGATGTTAGAAAATGTGGAAGGGAGTGATGGGAGTTTGTTTCACTCTGTTTAACAGAAGGCATTTTGCTTGTGAGCTCATAAACAATCCAATCTACAGGCTGACAATATCCTAATTGACCCCTGGATTCTTTTACCCCATGAGAAAGCCTCTTACAATAAACTCTTCTTGAAAATATTTCCAAGAGAAAGGAGCCTATGTATAGTGGCCACCTAAGGGTTTGGGGGAAAGCATAATCATACTTGGTCAACGTGGCTGCCTAGTGCAGAAAGCTATATGAATTGTCTAATGCCTGTATTCTTGCAGAAATGTCCTTTTTAGCAGAGGTCAATCATCCACTTTCTCCATCAGACAGCTAGAAATAATAAGGACATAGAGGTAATCTCCTTCTATATCTCCGCGAATTTCTGAGGTCAAAGCATTTATGCAGTGAGGTCTTTCAGTACCATTAACTGCGAAAATATCCAATATCAAAATAATTCTGAATCTCAAAACCAATTTGAGTTTTAATCTGAGTATTCAGGGTATTCACCCTGGATACTGATGCATCCAACCATCAGCCCACCTTAAATTGGTCAAATTGATGGGGTCGGTGACATTCGATAAAAGATTGCAATGTACTGTCACCACTGTTTGTAATGACTCGGTTCTTCCCCAACACCCCACCCCCACCCCCTCTCTGCTTTTCTCATTCCCTCAGTGCAGAACTTTAGAGGGTGAATTGGGATATCTTCAAAATCTGAAGGCCTCTAGTTCTTATTACTCATTGCCTTCCATCCACTCAACAGTGCTGAGGGTATGGTTAGGTGACAGAATTGGAGAATTAAATGAGGAAATATAGGTATGTACCATAGGCTGAGTATAAATAGCTCTCACCCATATATATTGAGCCAAAATGAAATCTTTAATTTTTTTTCAAGTGTGGGGCTTGAACTCAGGACCTGGATACTGTCCCTGAGCTCTTTTGCTCAAGGCTAGTACTCTACCACTTTGAGCCATAGCTCACTTCTGGTTTTCTGATGTTTAATTGAAGATAAGAGTCTCCTGGACTTTTCTGCCTGTGCTGGCTTTCAACCATTTTCTTCAGATCTCAGTCTCCTGAGTAGCTAGGATTACAGGTGTGAGCCACTGGCCATCGACATAAGTATTTTTAGCTCTACTGCCTCTTAACAAAAATTTCAAATTGGACTTTGATTCTAGAGTAGAATAAATGGTACCGTGTGTGTGTGTGTGTGTGTGTGTGTGTGTGTGTGTGTGTGTGTGTGTGTGTTCCAGCCTTAGGGTTTGAACTCAGGGCCTACGTACTAGTTGCTAAGCTTTTGTGCTCAAGGCTGGTATTCTACCACTTTGAGCCACAATTCCATTTCCAGCTTTTTATTAGTCAATTAGAGATAAGAGTCTCACAGATTTTTCTACTTGGCCCGATTTTGAACCATGATCCTCAGGTCTCAGCCTCCGTAGTAGCTAGGATTATAGGTATGAGCCAACTGGCAGCTGGTAGTAACCTTCTTTTTGAGTATTAAATATGATGTGAATGGAGAAAGGGTATCTAACTGGTCCACATTAAGTGCGCTATAAGTATCCATTACTTCTGCTTTATTTAAATTCTCTGCTGGGACTATACTGAACTATATCCTGTTTCTCTACTTCCCTTGGGTCTGTACTGTACTCTCGAGTTCCAGCTCTTGAAAAGGAACCACTGGATGGGAGAAATACACAGAATTATGCAGACATTGTTAAGAATGAATCTAGTAGACACTGTCAACTGTCCCCTTAACCACATTTCACCTTACTCACTACCAGAATATTTTTTGTTTGTTCAAAGCATTAGATAACGATGTTTCAGAGGTGTTTTATGAACTTGAATGGATATTTCCCCTTTGGTGGTAAATCACTGGGAGATGAGCTTGAAACGCAATTCTGGCCAATGAAATGCAAAAGGAAATTAGTTTAAGTAGTTATCTGGAGTAAATCATCTTTCATATATCATCTATATATTTACATATATGAAGAAATTATATATATATGGAGAGAGAGAGGAAGCAAAGGAGGGAGGGGGTGGGAAGGGAGGAAAGAAGGGAACATGGCCAGCAGTCTTGCTCCCTGACTTGATCATTCCATGCTCTACTTTTAGATTTTGTCATGTAAGCATTTGGTGTTTGCTCCATGCCGTACAACATCATGCCACTTGCTGTAAAATGGGGGATACCCAGAGGAAAGAACAAAGCAGATCCACAATCCCAATCATGATCATGATATTTTGAGGCAACCCTGGAACCACCACGCGTGTTTCTCATGGGCTAAAGATATAATTGAAGTGGTAGAGTAAACTTACCTAGCAAGTCAGAGGCCCTGCTCACACAACACCTCATACCAAAAAATAGAAATGGCTATCATGTGGGCTGACACAGTGCTTTTGATTAGCTCTGCTCTTCCTTTTCTTTTCCTTAATCTGGCAGCATCCTGACATATACTTTCTAGTCTGTGCCCTTCCTGAGATGTGTGCTGCTCCCAGGCTCTCGGTAGACTCCATGCTGTCACATTCTGGTCTAGTTATAACCCAAATATATTTCTTGTGTCAAGATACTGGGAAGCGGCCTTTTGTGTCCTTAATGCACTCAGTGGCTAGAACAACTCCTGATTAAGCTTTTGACTGTTCCCCTTTTATTCTTCAAAATACTTGACGTACATTTGGAAACATTCAAGGTATTTTAGAAGGTACATACATTTAGAAAGTTTTTTTCAGGAAGCCTAATATTGATTAGATATTAGAGATAAAGACCCTTCAATCTGAAAAATGATTTGCCAGTCCTGAACACTCATCTATTCTTTTCAGAGTCGGGATTCTTTGACCCTGCACAAATCTCATATGGTGAATTCCTCCACTTCTGCCAAGCATTACAATCACTCTGCCTCTACATTTTCTAATATTGAGAGCATAATGCTTTTGAACACAAAGGGATCAAAGGCTACAGTTCATTGTATATACTTAAATGAAGATCTTTCTGCATAACCCTCCAACAAACCAGTTAAATTTATTTACAAGTCTACTCGGGGCCTGCTTCTTACCCACACTCAAGCTCAAAGAAAATAATATTCTAAGTCCATGCTTTGAAGGAATCTAGTAGTACAGAGAATGATCTGTGGGAGGTCTGTTCCTTGTTGTTTCCAAATAATCATTAAGAGAACACATGGTGACTTGAATTCATACCAACATTTCTAAGCCTATTCTTTTTTTAAAACAGTGAACTAAAGGGTAACATCAACTTGTAAGCATTTTTAGAACTCTTCCATATTAGGTTTTGATCATTCCACTTCTTGTGACATGAATCAAGATTCTGAGTGAGAGAAAAATATCTTTGCAAGATGATAGCCAAATCAAACATGCCTGGCTAGGGTTTGGGGTTGTATGTGCTGCTCCTAAATGAAATGCTTCCAATGGTAATCTATCATTTAAAAAATTATAGTTTTAGAATTTGCTTTTTCAGCGTTTACAGATCACAAACATGACTTATGAAAAACAATTTACTTCAGTGGCTGGGCTTTCCAGATGTCCATAATTTGATTATAAATTTAGAATATTCTTCATGTGACAGATTATGTGGTGAGAAAGGATGAATGGAAGGGAAGGAAGCAGGAGCTATAGTACTATAGTGCAGTTTTCCTAAGTAAGTCACAAAGATTACACAATTTACATTCACTTCTTCAGCATTGGAAAGCCTATATATCAAGGGCAAATTTTCACCATCTTGGTAACATTAGTTTCAGTAAATACTATTCCATATGTGCCTCAGAGGAAAAGATCAAATTACCCTAACAAACTTAGACAGTTGAGAGATTTTTTTAAAAGTCATTCTCTCTACTACCCAGCCTCTCTCTCCTTGTACCCCATCCACCATATAAATTGCTCTTAAGGAAAGTTATAATATAATGAAATTAGGTTATTCTTCAATAGTAAATGATGATCCAATCTTTCAGAGACATACACTATTCTAGCATACATAATA
Organism: Dipodomys merriami; assembly: GCF_024711535.1. Taxonomy (NCBI): domain Eukaryota; kingdom Metazoa; phylum Chordata; class Mammalia; order Rodentia; family Heteromyidae; genus Dipodomys; species Dipodomys merriami. The sequence continues at coordinate 44,381,767 of NW_027202271.1, read as the reverse complement.
GCAATTTCTTTTCCTTTGTGTTTTTGAAGAAGGGGAAAGGACTTCTTGAAAAGCTATGGATTCCAGCTTTTAATGGGATTTGAAAAATACCAGACTTGAGGGTAGTAAGTTGATGCCATTAAGAAAATTCAATAATATTCTTATTTTCCTATTATCATGGAGGCCTCTGCTGCTTGGGGAGAAATAATGAGATGAAGATTTCTTTCCTGCACCTCACACCCCTCTGAGCTCTCTGGGAAATGTGTTTCTGCAATGAAGAACAAGTATAATGCCACAGGTTAAGGGCAGACTGTATCCTGTGTACCCAGACATACTGTTTCTTGCCTGCACAGTCTTGAAGCAGAAAGTTGACACTTTGCTCTCTAACACAAGTGGGGTTCTGACAAAGCAGTATCATCTTCTCAACAGGGCCTGGATAGCTAGAAAATCTCCGTTTACTACTGAGCTGATTTTTAGAGCTTAAGGGCTTGTTTCTACCAATGAAACACTTTCTCCCTTCTCTTCATCTAGAAAGTGAAAGAAATTATGGAGACTCTCTGAAATTTTCCCCAATTGTAAACATCCTTCTGATTTTTATAGGACATAAATTATAAATGCTCCTTCTTATAGTATGTGAGCAAACTAGCCAAAATTGACTCTTCTCTATTATAATTTCAAATGCTTTCCTTTTCTGGACAATCAGGTTTTAGAAAATAAAATGAATTACTATCAGATACCAGCCAAAATTCAGTATTCTTTCAGGATCTTGGTTTCTAAGAACTTCTCTCCGTTAAAGAGAAGTTAAACACACATCCCCATGGCTACAGGGGAAGAGGAAGGATGAGTAAGTATCCCTGCTAAGGGTATTTAAGAGTAAAGGGATTTTCTCTTCAATCTCCACCCTTACCAACTTGGAGCTAATGAATTCTGCACATCCATGGGATTTGTGGCAGGTTGCAGGACAAGATTACATACCCGTTGATTTATTTATTGCAAGGACAAGCAGGACATTGTGGCAGCCTAAAACCAGAAACCTATGCAAAGAATCTATTAACTATGAAACACTAAAGGCTGTTATTTAAACTTCATATCCTTGTATTCATGGGAACTGAAGTCAATCAATTCTGGTTTCTTTTGTTACTATTACTGGTTGAATGTAAAATACTCTGAGGGGGTGAAAATTGTACCTGATTTTATAATTTACTAATATAAAGCCTGGACAGAGAAAAATAATTATGTCTGGTGAAAGGGATTAAAGGTAGTTAACTGATTTCCCAAGAATTATAAGGAGTAAAAGCTCTCTCCTCTACTCTTAGGATTAAATTGCAAATGTCACTTAACATTGGATGACTTAGAAAGCATATCACTGAACTTCTCAAGGGACTTCCCAGACTTCTTTCTCTTCCTCCTCTCCTCTTCTTCTTTTTATTTAAATATCAGTTTCTAGATAATTCTGCTGAGGGCACTGTGAATGGAATAGTTAACAAAACAGACTGCTCTCCTGGTGTCTATAATATTCTTAAGAAAGAGGGTGTTCAGAGAAATGTTAAAAGAATAGGGTGTAGATAATAGAATTACAGCTGTGTTAAAACTAGTAGAACAAAAAAGCCAAGAAAGCAAATGATAAGACCCATATTTACATTTTTTATTTTTAAATTTTTTATTGTTATTGTAGCGTTGATATACAGAGGGGTTGCAGTTAAATGAATCAGGTAATGAGTATAATTCTTTTAAAACCATGTCTCCTCTTCTGATACCCTCTTCCAGTCTTTCCCTCCCTCCCCCAAACACAAGATATACAGTTAATTTTCCACATAGTGTCTAGTGAGTATCACTGTTGTATTTGTTCACCCTGCTTCCTCCTTTTATGTTTCCTCCCTTACACATAAACTAACAAACAAGACAAAAGGAAAAGAAAACAACATTGTTAAGCAACAGCTAAAAATGTCTCCTGTTTCCTGTTCTTAGAGTTCATTTCATAGAATATATTTTGTATGATCATCTGTACAGATCATCTGTACATAGCTATTGAGCCTTTGTCCACCACTCCTATGCGTGTACCACTCCTATTCTTTGGCCTCAGTATGTGAATGACTAGATATGATAAATTATATAAGAGAGTCCTCTCCTCTCTAGTGTGTGTGCATATATATATATATATATATATATATATTGCATGCATATATACATATTGCATACACATATATGTATGACTTTCTCCAATAGACTGTAACGTTCTTGACGACAGCAATGTATTATTTTAAATTAAAATGAGTCAGACTTGGTGGGCCACACCTGTAATCCCATTACTTGGGAGGCTGAGGCAAGAGGATTGTACATCCATGGACAGCCTAACTATGTAATGAGATCTTGCTTTGAAATAAAAACAAAAAAATGAACAAGGATAACTACACTTGACAACAATTAAGGGTATTTTTCACATAGCCAGTGGAAAGGATGTTTCTAGCACAAATAAATGATGTCTGAGTTAATAAATATACTAGTTAGTTTAACTAGATAAGCATTATATGCATTAAAATCTTTCACCACTTTTATAAATATTTATGATTATTATGTGTCAACTTAAAATGATATTTACAATTTTTATCCTTTTAAGATACATTTTAAGGGGCTGGGAAGGTGGCTCAGTGGTAGAGCACTTGCCTTGCATGCTCGAGGCCCTGGGTTCGATTCCTCAGCACCACATAAGCAAAAAAAAAAAAAAAAAAAAAAAAAAAAAAGATACATTTTAAATCATAAAAAGTATAACAATATTTTTAATATATATTTTTATCATTCTATTTCAAATGCGACATTATGATGGCAGGTTTTCTTTATAGATTACATTTATTGTGGCTTGAATTATAGTGGCTTGAATTAAAATTCATAATACTCTATTTTAAAAAAGTACAGGAGCTAAATGAGGCAGCTATCATTATTCTGATTTTACTGACAGGAGGATTAAGTGATTTCTTCACATTCTCTTAGCAGCTAACTAAGACTGGCTTTTGAAAACTCCAGTGTTTATTCACTAAACTACACTGCTTCCAGAAAGTAAAAATAGGTAATGCCAAGAATAGAAATATAACAAATACAGCCACCAAACTCTTTCTGCTTGTTTGCCTATCAGTAAACCTGACAAATCCAGGAAACCTGAAAGTTGTGTATGAAATAAAATGTATCCAGTTCACCCTCAAAAGGATATAGCCTAAAGGCAAAACCTTTTTCTTAAATGTTTGCAACTCTAGCTGCTTATATTTTGTGAAAGTCTTTCATAAAGAACTCTCTTGTTCAAGCTTTTAAAAGGGAAAATTTGTCTTTTAAAATAAAATCTTCAGGGAGGATGGGAGGGGATGGGAAGGGGAAACAAAGGAGGAGGCTACAATGCTTGATAAGAAATGTACTCATTATCTTGCCCATGTAATTGTAACCCCTCTGTACAGTATTTTCACAATAAAAAATATTTAAAATAAAATCTTCATACCATCTTGGAGATAAAATACAATTTCACAAGCTTGGTGATGGTTCCTTGTCAATTTTAGTAGACTGATTTTTTTTCCCCTGAATTGCTACATGGAGTATATTAAAAAGGACTGTATCATTTATTTGTAGCCAGGTAGACTAGAAATAACCATAGGAGGTATCTTAAGCATAAACTGGGTGGCTTAACAAGCGAAGTTTTCCTAGCTCTGGCCGTTGAAAAGTTTGATATTATGGTGCTGGCCAGTTTGGTGACTTGATGAGGGGTCTTGTAGACAGCTCTCCTGCTGTGTCCTCAGTGGGCGCCTCTGGGTGTCCATCTTTCTCTCCCTCTTCTCCTTTTCCTACCCTCTTTCCTCTTCCTTCTTTCTCTTTCCTTCCCTGTCCCTGCTCCTCTTAAAAGCCACTAATCTAACTCATCTCCAAATATTATCAATATCACAGGTTAAGGATTCAGCGTTTTAATTTTAAACAGGTACCAGCTTTCTGTTCAGAACAAAAGATACAATGAAAGAAATAAATGTATCCTATGAAGTACACATGGAAACATAAAAAACTTTGACAAGTTGACCCTAAGTGATATTGTCTCCAATTGTAATCAAGATAGTAAATAAATATAATCAAAACAAGGAGCCATAATCACAAGATAAAAACAAATAAAGTTGGTTCATTTAGTTGACTGTACTAGTAAAAAAATCAGAGATAATCAGCTGTAAACAAATCAGCAGTAAAGTGAAGAAACACTGTCATAACTGGCCCTGAAGAAACTTTCTTTTCCCCTTTTATTTACAGTGCTGAGGACCAAGTCCAGGGATTAAAGCATGACAGGCAAGTGCTCTGCCACTGAGTAACCTCAGTGGACCATGCAGAGATTTGAATTTAACTTGAACATTTCAGTCCTGTAAGAGCTCAGACATCTGTTTCATTTGAAAGTTAATTCTATTCTCTCCACAGCAGCTTCAAAAATTTCTGTTTAACATCATAAGCAAAGCACTTGTCTAGCATGTGTGAGACACTGGAACACTGGATTTAATTCCTAGCTTTTTTTTTTTTTTTTTTTTACCAGTCCTGGGGCTTGAACTTAGGGCCTTGCACTGTCTCTGAGTCTCTTCATGCTCAAGGCTGGCGCTCTACCACTTGAGCCACAGTGCACTTCTAGCTTTTTCTGAGTAGTTTATTGGAAATAAGAGTCTTATGGACTTTCCTACTCAGGCTGGCTTCAAACTGTCATCCTTAGATCTCAGCCTCCTAAGTAGCTAGGATTACAGGCGTGAGCCACCCATGCCCTACTTAATCCTCAGTTTTGAGAGAGAGACAGAGACAGAGAGAGACAGGAAGGAAGGAAGGAAGGAAGGAAGGAAGGAAGGAAGGAAGGAAGGAAGGAAGGAAGGAAGGAAGGAAGGAAGGAGGGAGAGAGGGAAGGAAGGAAGGAAAGGAAGGAAGGAAGGAGAGAGGGAGGGAGGGAGGGAGGGAGAGAAGGGAGGGAGGAAAGGGAGGAAGGGAGTAGAGAATGCACTGGCCCAAAAAACTGAAGTTCAGAGGGCAAGCCCACAACAAATTCAACTGGACCCTGGGATTCAAAGATGCCTTCAGGGTCTCCTGCCTTTATCTCTTAGTTCAGATCTGCTTTTTCTTGGATTGATTCCATTTCCAGACACACTCCTCTGGGATGGGGTGTGGGGGAGGAAGGGCAAATGATAGCTAGAAGCTCCAGTTTTTCATCTCATCTTCTTGATTATTCCATTAGAAAATTAACACCTCCTTTACAGTCATATTAGGATGCTAGGAGATGCACTTCGTTGTGCCTTGATAGAATGGGCTTATGTCATACCATGTACTCATTTTGAACCAATTACTGTAGCCTAGACAACAGAACACATTGGCCTAGCATGGGTCATTTCAACCCTTGGCTCTGAAATACTAGGATCAATGCCATTCAAAACCACATGAACTGAAGATAGGGAAAAGAAAACAAAGGGATAAAAAAAATGCTGCATGAAGCTGAATATTAGAGACATCTACCAATGCCATGTAGCTCAGTGGCAAAAGACTTGCTTTACATGTTTGAAACCATGTATTTGATTACCAGCACCTCTCAAAAGTCAGGTTATAATAAAACTGCATTGTTTATAAATAAGGAGTTGTCTGGAGGGAAGAAGGGAGGAAGATAGAATGTCATAGAAATTTGGACTGAATAAAAGTTAGAATGATCAAATATAGGTATTTTTCCTCTGGGGTGGAGTGTAGCTCAAGCTATGCAACATGTGGGCAGCAAGCACAATGCCTTAAGTTCAAACCACAGTACTGCTAAATAAACAATATAAAGCTTTGAGTTTTCTAGAGGTCAGGGCCAGGGAAGATATTCAATAAATCATGTAACCCTCCTGATATAATAAAAGGAAATTTCCAGCTTGGAATAATGAACACTGAGAATAATCGGTCATTGAAGCCTTTAAATTAAGACCGTTTTCTAACAGCTGACATGGTGGTGCATGTCTTTAACCTTAGCACTTGGGAGGCAGAATCAAGAGGATCATGAGTTTGAGGCTCCCTGAGGTACATAGTGAATTCAAGGCCAGCTTGTGATACACCGTGAGACCATGTCTCAAACAAACAGTGACCAACATAATGAGGAGTTATGCTTGCACAAAGCAAGTTTTCAAACAGAGGGATTTCACATTTTGTTCAATGAAAGCCCAGTGACAGTATTGCACTGTGTCTCTGTAAAACCAATTATTCAAAAGGCTAAAGCAACACACAGTTCCAAGTATATAATCTAATGAAGGACTCAAAGGTAGAAAACCAGAGAGGAAATACAAACCTTGCTACTCATTAACAAAGATGCCATAGTATGTCTCTTTCATCTTCTGAGCTTATGTTTTCTAACCACAAACATCTGGGGCAGGTTAGTCTATAATTTGTTATTATATGTGAGAATAAAATAACAGGTAAATGCACCTTTTAATCTTTAATAAAAACTATACTTACATATAGTACTTTCATCAGGAAAACAACTGTAGAATTTTCTACATAAAGCCAGATCAAATGATATGTATTTCATAATTAATTACACATCGTGTTCAACTGATGAGCCATTCAATAGGAAGGGATCACCCAGGGTTTACTGCAGTTCTGCATAAAAGCCTTTTACCCCTTGTTTTTATGATTATTAATAATAATTCCAATAAATGAAACATCAACAGAAGCCATGGTTTGTTTCTGTTGGCTAAGTATTTGAAGGAGATCACTACACTGAATAAAACCCTATAGACCTCATTAAAATATGATTATTAGTGCTACTAACAACATCACTTTCCCCAACACTACAAGTCATTGAGCATTTGCCATGCATGGCCAGACATGAAATGAAACCTCTGAATACATTCAAAGGATAATACCTAGACTAAGAATGAGGGGAGGGGAGGTCTTCATGTATCATTCTTCATGAAGAATGTATCCTTACCCTTGGCTCTTTTCCCTGACCCTGAGATACTCAGGTGTCCAATGGCACATTTGCCTATCTTAAAGGTCTCCCTCAAGACTTCAGTATTTCCTTACTGCATGGTTGCTTCTCATTGTGGTTGATCATGGGCACTTTTACCCTGGGTATGAGTTGAAATTCCTTTTTATAATGATATTTTAGTTGTTCATTAAAAGTAGCCCCCTTTTCCCCCTTCTAAGGCACATTCCATTTCTTAATCCAGCTCTCTCGCCATTCGATGGTATCTTTTCGCTAAGGTCCTAGTTAATACAACACGGCAGAATCTAGCAGGGGTTTTAAGCTTAGCTGATCTTTGTGGTCTCTGGGAAGCTTTAAAACCTAGCAATGCTAGAAATCCAGGTTCAGTTGGTTCAGGAAGGAGTGTAACACTGAGGCTTTATTATTTTTTTCCCAGTAATTTCCCAAGTGATTCTAATGTGTTGTCCAGATGGAGAGAAGGGATCCATCTGGTTGTGAGACCAGGCATCACCTAGAATTCTGTGAAGCAAGGTCAGTTGCATGAGACACTAATGAAGACAGCAGCAGGATAGACCATTTGGACCCCCAGCAATTCTTACAAGGTTGGTGAAACTTACAGTGTAGAAAAGGGGATTGTAAGAATAATTCTTACCTTATGTGGTGTTTTTATTGGGGGGGAGGGGAGCTTATTACCTAAAGGGAAAATGAGTACCATCTTTGTGCTTGTTATGTGTCTTTGTTTGCTTTTAAAACTTAAAAAAAATCTGCACACCAAAGACAAACTCTAATACAGAAACTGAAAAGAGAGGGGTTATAGTTCATAAGTAAGATAATGAGTACATTTCTTGTCAAACATTGTTACCCCCTCTGTACATCACCCTTACGATAAAATTATTATTTTTTAAATAAAGGAACTGAAGAGACCCTGGTACTGGTGACTCATGCCTGTAATCTTAGCAACTCAGGAGGCTAAGGTCTGAGGATTGCAGTTTGAAGCCAGCCTGGGCAGGAAAGTGACTCTTATCTCCAATTAACTATCCCTCCAAACCAAAAGTGGCACTGTGGCTCAAAGTGGTAGAGCAATGGCCTTGAGCAAAAGAGCTCAGGCATGGTGCCAAGCCCTGTGTCCAAGCCCCATAAGAACAACAAAAGAGAGAGAGAAAGAGTGGGAGAGAGAGAGAGAGAGAGAGAGGGGGGGGGGGGGACTGGGGAGGGAGAGAGGAAGGGAGAGAGATTGAAAATTGACTATGTAGTTGAGGGGCATATGCATATTCATAGGGTACCTGGTTGGAAGCAACACCCCCTTTGCCGTGCTGTGTAGTGAGAGGTTTTTATCTTGTCATGTTTTCATGCTTATCAGGCCTGGCCTACAGATGTCTGACATTTAAGCCCTTTCTTATATTTGCTTGTAACTTCCTAGATGAAATTTTTTGAGGTTAAGAGTATAAATAACATGAACGGAAGTCAATGTTTGAGGTTAATGTTTACAGAAAAACCAGAGGGGGGAATTTTTGCTATTTAACTTTCTTCTGATTGATACAGTAGCCCAAGATATGGGGATTTTCCTATTTTTTTTTCCATTTTTATGACCACAAAAATGTACTATATACTCTGAATCAGAGAAATGTTAAGCTATTCTTCATGTTATCTTTTGTTCTTGTTACTGCTTACTTTGCCACTGTGTAATGTGATGAGCAAAAGCTAAGATATTTTGAAAGTCAAATGCATAGAAACATAAGCTTCCTCTTGTGGTAGTATTTAGGGGTAAAAAAATAAAATTAGAAAAGCCAACATTAACCATACGTTAATGCTTACATTAACCATACATGAATGGATTACCTGAAGATTTCTGACCGTTTTGTTTCCAAGGGGTTATTTTTCCTGTTGTTGAGTTCTTAGTATTTTTTTCACAAATCAGCCTTTATCATTATTAAATAGTGTGTTCAGGGTTTGTGTGTGTAAGGATCTTAGAAATTTAGCAATGCATAATAAAACTATTCCTTGATTCTATCAATTTGGCTTTATTAAACTATGGTGTATGTATACACACATGCATGAGTTTTATTAAACTATACTCTGTATACACACATACATATATGTATGTATATATATATATATATATATATATATATATATATAAACATAAAAAGTTTTGTTTGTAAATAATACCAGTAAATTGTTGCTAGTTCAGGCACAAAAAAGATCTACTGCAATCAGGGTATGGTGGTTCATGCTTATAATCTCAGCACTGGAGAGATTGAGGCAGAAGACTCAAGTTTGAAGCCAGCCTGGTCAGTTATAGGGTATATAATGAAATTTTTTTGTCTCAAAAAAAGCTAAAATCAAAACAAACATAACAGCAGGGGTATTTCACAATATAGTTGCCCTCCCTCATAGCTATGATTTCAGTTTCCACAGTCTTTGTCTTGTGTGGTCACTGAAATGTGGAATTATTTAATGGAACATTCCAGAAATGAGCAATTTGTAAGCTTAAGTGGTGTGCCATTTTCAGTAGCATGGTAAGTTCTCATGTTCGCCCAGGTAAAACATGAATTTTCCTTTGTCCAGCATCTCCATGATGCACATGTCACTAGCTGGTGAGGTACTTAGTCGACATCTCTGTTAACAGGTAGACTGTTGCAGTATGGTATGCTTGTGGTTCAAGGTACCCATAAGCCCCAAAACACAAGAGTAGTGATGCTGGCAATCTGGACCAGCCACAGACAGCCACGAAGTGTGCCTTCTTAGAGTGGAAAGAAGAAAATTTTGACTCAGTCAGGATTTAAAGGGACTTGTAATTTCAGGTATGGACTGGAGGTCTTGGAAATTATCTCCCAAACATAAGATCGTCCTACTGTTCCCTGAGACTGGCTGGTGTCAGTGTGTTAGGTTATTCGTACAATGGTTTTCAGTGGCTTCTAACCTCTTGAGATTCCGTCATCTCTATGCCATAAATGTAGGCTATATAGTTTGAAGTCTAACAAGCAGAATACAGTGAAAACTGTGAGTCTCTTCCAGGAGCAAGTCATTTGAGCCTGTGACTTTCTTCATGGTTGCACTTTCTCTTCTCACTCTGATGAAGGCAGATGGCATGTTGTGAGCAGAGCGATTTATATGGCTACGGGCAGATTCTGGCCATGGCTAATAAGAAATGAGGCTGTCAGTTTCAGGCTCTCAGACAGAAAGGAAAGAATCCTCACAGAACCCACATGAGTGAACTTGGACAAGGATCCTTCTTCAGTTCAAACTTCACCTAAAACCACCACCGTGGCCAACACCTTTACCTTCTCTCTTGTGAGAGACCCAGAGACAGGATCCAACCAATTTCTCTCTAGATCCCTGACCCACAGAAATTGTAGGATTATAAACACCGTTTTTATAAGCCACTTAGTTTTGAAGTAACTTGTTTTACAATGGAGAAGTGATATAGTTAGTAGCTGGCTGCAGGAGCATGAAGAGGGGCAGTAAAATGTTGTTTCTATCTCTTCTTTTTTCTTCCTCCCGGCATCTATCTCACCCATCTCTCATTAACAAGCCACACTTCTGATTCTGTGGCCAAGTACATAACTAGTTCCCATATCTCCCCTGCCTCATTTTTTGTTGTTGTTATGTAGAGGACAATGAATCTTCTCTTAGGTGCATATCCAAAATTCCCATGGAAAGCATCTGATTGGTTCAAGGGTACATCTCTACACTTAAGAGGAAATATACAAAGAGTAGCTTGTGAAGAACCATGCTTGGATCAAGAATATCGATATAGCCATTGTTGTATCAATTATGAAGATAGGAGTATGTAGTAAGAGTCACAATATATGTCAGTATTTTCCTCATTTAGCCTGGTATAGTGGTGAGGCCAGTAATCCCAACATTTAGTAATCAGAAGCAGGAGGATTGCAAATTCCAGACCAGTTTGGTCCAGACCTGTATATATACACACACACACATATATATATATACACACACACATATGTACACATATATATGTGTGTATGTGTATGTGTGTAATATGTTATATTAATTACAAATAATATATATTATATATGGTAAGTTATATATGAATCAAGTCTAAATTATATATATATATATCAATTGTCTATATTATCTATATTATATATGAGTCAATAGCCTAAGAAGTAAATAGAAAAAAATTTAGGTCTCAAAAACATGTTTCCATTGGAAAAACATATCATATGAGACTTGAGATTTGTAGCAGGTACAAATGAAGGAGCAGAGCGCAGTGACACTGTGAGCGTCTTCAGGAAGGATGTGATTTGACATTTGAGGCCGACAGAAGCATCTTACCCACATCATGTTATCAGCTATTTTTAAGGTTTCCACTCTCAGCCTATTATCCTATGTAGAAAAACTGATATAATTTAGGCAAAGAGGGGAAAGGAAAAAGAAAACTCTGAGATCAATTGTTGTACCAGGATGATGACTATTTATCAAACTGCAGCTGTATAAATGTAACAAATAAAAAAGGTCCCTTCAGAACTACCTACATCTATAAAAGCAGAACTTCCTCTGTCCTCAAACAATGGAGACAAAAGAGGTGACTTTCTGCTCTCTTGCTATGATGAAAACAGAACAAATTATAAAAGATTATGTTATATTTTGACCACTAGGCTAGCTTCATACATTAAAAACACTTTGTAAAAAATTACCTTGAAAATCAGAGAAAATTAGCACAATTTATTGCCATGCAGATGGACTAGGAGTACTTGTGGGAAAGTTAAAGCATTCTGTTGAAAATGGTCAGGGTAGTGTAATTGTCTGTGTAGGATGCTAATGGCCAGTTAGTAAGTGTGTGGGATGCCTGAGAAATCAGAGGCAGAAATAGCAAGGGTAATAAGCATATTACAACCACATACAGTATGACAAACTAAGTTCAATATAAGTTTTACATGGGCTCAGATTCTTCTTTTGTGCAAGACTAGAGCCTTAGGGCATGAAATTAATGCTCCATAGGTCCATCTGTTCATTTGTCAAGGAGGTAAATATTTAAGATAGCTACTTTGATGGTTTTGCTATAAAAATGAGATAGGGTAATTTATATAGAGTCTAGCATAATATCTAACACATAGCATGTAAGCATTATCTATTAGGACATACTGTTTTGTGTATATGTGATGCTGAAGATGGAATCCCAGGCCTTGTACAAACTAGCAAAATGCTTTACCATTAAGCTAACTGGTATTCTACCAGTTATGTGTACTCTCTCAAGTCTAACATCCTCACTTGTGAAATAGGAAAGTGATGTATGTGAATGGCTTTGCATGGGACTTTGCCCACTCACTTCAGCTAATATATTGTTTCCATAGTTCTTTGGGTATCCAGAAGGGAAAGGGAGTTTATAGAGTCTTTTCCCAATCTATAAAGATCCTATTTTCAAATAAACTCACACTGAGATTGTGGATGAATTTGAATCTAGGGGGAAATGCCCCCTCAATCCCTCAACCCACATTTTGAAACAACCCAGTAAATGGGCTGTCTCAGAGAAGATTCTAGAACACAAAGGAATTTGCAGTATTTTGTAAAAGATGCACATTATAGAGGAGATTTACTTTATTTAAAAATGAAAACTGTATAACCTCCCCACCTCCCAAGAGATGGGGAGAGCTTCCTAAAATAGGTAAAAATCTGTGGGTCTCATAAATTCTTTACTCACACACAAGAGAAATAAAGGCTTAGGAGAGAAAGAATTGAATGGGCAGACAGGCTACACTAGCTCCTGGGCAAACAGAACAGAAATGATCTCTTGATTGCCTGACCCTTCTCATCAAAATATATTGCAACCCATGTTTTAGGTAATTGAATATCACTGTGTCATGAATTAGAATCCTGGATTAAATCATTACATTTAAAATAAAGCACTTGCATTTGAGTCTTCTGTTTATGAAAACTATAATGTTTTCTATCATCTTTAAAAAATATTTTGTGGTTGACAATAGTTGTATATATGTACATATGTGTGTGTGTATATATACAAATATGGGGTGCAATGTGATACTCTGTTTCATATACACATTGTGTAGTATGTGAATCAGTGTGGCTGGCATTTCTACTACTTTAAACTTTTATCAAGCATCTTTATTTTACATCTATAATACATATTGCAAAATGTGTACATTTCTCATTAGCAGTTCACAGAAAGTCATTGATTTATTTAATTTATTCCAAATGTCCAAGATACTGGGCAATATTTAGGCTCTCCATAGGATTATACTCCTTTTAAAGGTGACTTTTCAAACGGAATCTAATTTCATAAATGTTATCATTTTAAAGACTCCCCTGCAGCTAAGTGGTAACTAAAACCTACATGTTACCTTGTCGTTGCACCTCGCTTTGTGAGAATAACTTCAGAGGTGCAAGAACACTTATTTTCAGCACTTGGAATGTGTCAAATGTGTTATCTCAGACTTCATGAAGTTCACCTCCTCTCCCCCTCCATGCCACCTAGATTCTTGGTGAGTTAGGTGTTAGGTTTTCTATGCTGGAGGCTTGGTACACAGACTGGGAGAAAAATCACATGAGCAGAGTATGTCACAAGGATTCTATTATCTTTCTACAACTACTTCTATTGGCAGCTGAAAACTTCAACTGCTCAATCCACAATGGGCCTCTGGAGCCAAACTGAGGACATCTTTGCCTTCAGAAGGCTTTGATACCTGCCACACAGTAGTTATTAATAGAAATAAAACAGACAGGACATGACCTTGTATTAAATGGAGAAGCTGGTAAACTTTTTCATTAGCTTTTAATTTCCCCTTACACAGTGTTGGAATACTGGGTAGAAAAACCCCAAGATTTTAAAGTGAATCATTGAATGTTGATATATTTAAATTTTAAACGAGTTGTCTATTGCTTTAAGAATTAGGGAGGGGGTAACAAGTTTGACAAGAAATATACTTATTAATGTATAACTGTATAACTGTAACCCCTCTGTACATCACCTTGACAATAAAAAAATTAATTCTTCACAAAAAAAAGAATTAAGGGACGGAAAGATGTGGTATTGCATGCCTATAATCCCAGTGCTCAGGAAGCAGGTAAGTTTATTAGTTCAAGGCTAGCCTAAACTAAGTAGTAAGATCTAGTCACAAAAACAAAACCAAACAACAGAAAAAAAAACATAGAAAATTGCAAATAACCAATATGGCTGCCATATTTCAATAAAGCAAGAAAAAGGAGAAAGGGAGGAAAATGGCTGTAATGATTTTTTTTTGTTTTTTTATTATTGTGAAAATACTGTACAGAGGGGTTACAATTACAGGGGCAAGGTAATGAGTGCATTTCTTATCAAGCATTGTTGCCTCCTCCTTTGTTTCCCCTTACCGTCCCTTCCCATCCTCCCCCCACCCCCTCATCCTCCCCAGCACCAAATATGTGCAGTTCATTTTCGACAACAGATCTTATACTTAATATGTATTTTTGATTGTAAAGATACTGTACAGAGGGGTTACAGTTACATGAGCAAGGTAATGAGTCCATTTCCTATCGAGCATTGTTATACCCTCCTTTATTTAATATGTAATGATAATTTAACCTCCTACTATAGGTTTTCCCCAACTGATTCTTCAAGGATCAGTGTGGGATTGGTGGTACATGCCTCTCATCTCAGAGTTCAGAAGACAGGAGGACCAAGTTTAAGGCAAGCTTGTAATACAAAATGAGACCCTATCTCAACAAGGTGTGTATATATAAAATCTATAGATATGTGTATATACATACACACTCCATACATAATACTTACATATAATGATATAGACCCTCTTTTTTAAAGAATTTATAAATACACTTTGGAAACATTGTCAATAAATGACATCTTCAATGTTTCTCCCCCACTACCCTGCCCACTCCCTTCTTTTCCTTCGACTCAGACTTTCCTCTTCAGAAAAATCCTTCCATCCTTCTTGTTTTAAGGATTTGTCTATCAGTCACTATGGGGAAAACAATAGCAGTATTCCAAAGGTTAACTACAGAGTGTTTATGAATCTTAGCTTAGTTCTTAAAAAAATTTCATTCCTTTGGTGAGAAATGTATAGGGAATTAGCCTTTAGGTGGCTGCTTTCTTTTCTGTCAAGGTGAATCTTTCCCTGATTCTCTTGTTACATATATTCTTTCTCCTCTCTCGGAAGAACTTGAGTGCTTTGAAAGTTATCCTGGGTTAACTTTATCTTAAATGGCTCATTTATATCCTTTGGACCTTGGAAATTTTTAGGATCCTATTTCCACCTAAACTTGGATATTATCTCACTTTACTGACTATGTGAAAATTGGGGATCTTTTCCCCAGGAAATAGGTATGTGTCAGGAACATAAAGCCAATAACTTGGGAGGAGATAGTATAAGGGATTGAACTCAGAGCCTCATGCTTGCTAAAAAGTACTCTATCCCTTAAGTCACCACCCAGTCCTTTTGCTTTTAGTTTGATTTTTCAGATAGGGTCTTATGCTTTAGATCACCATCCTTCTCCTTCTGTCTCCCAAATAGCTGGATTACAGAAGAGTACCACCATGCTTGGTTCAGGTCAATATTTTTTTAAAACTATGTCAGGTATTAGAAAGGGAACTGATTTTGAAGAAAGCATTGATTCATTCAAACAAAAATCCCTATTGCTAATCTACTAAAAGTGAATGCCTACAGACTTGGAACACAAAGATGATTTTAATAAAGCAAAACAATGCCAGGCATTGGTGGCTCATTTCCATAATCCAAGCTGCTTTAGGAAGCTGAGATTTGAGAAATGTGGTTTGAAGCTTCCCAGGGACTCTTATCTCCAATTATCCACCAAAAAAGCCAAAAGTGGATCTTTAGTTTGTGTTAGAATACTAACCCTGAGCACAAAAGCTCAAGGATAGCACCCGCCTTTGGTTCCAACCCTAGGAACAGCAAAACAAAAAAGAAAAACCAAAAACAAAGCTACACAGCCAGGATTTTCATTCGTTTTCTTCTCTGTACCATCTTACATTCTTCTCGGAACCAATTGTGGAACTTTGACAAAGTGCTCACTGCTCTTTCAGACTTTTTCCCCATCATTGTTTAATATTCATTTTCTCATCACCCTGTCCAATCCCCATTTAGGATTGACCAGCTGAACAGCAATTAAAGGGACACCCATTTCAAGTTGGAATTTCAAAGAATCAATGAACAAAGTAACAAAGTGACAGCATGGCCCAAATGTTTTCTGGGATACACTTAACACTAAAAAAATAATAATTCAGGAAACAATCATTCTGATTTTATTTATTTATTTATTGGCAACCCTATTCTCCTCCCAACTCTTCTCCATACAATTGGTTAAGCTTCAAGTTTAGTGGCATCTTCAGATGTAAAGAAGAGTTTCTTTCTTCTAAAATCCAGGTCATGGAGGGAAATGCTAAAGGCTCCATAGGAAACCACTCCCTGTCAGGCAGCATTTATTTGTTCCTCTCTGACACTGACCCTTAGAGCTGAATGGGACATGTCAGCCATTGCTATTCTCACATAGACAGTACTGGTCACATCTGGAGAATGTTTGGTTTTTCTTCCCCCTTCCCACTGATTTGAATTTCTGATTTTTCTTTTTTTTGGTCTTTCAGTAAACAACTCCTACAGGTCTAAGTCTCTTTAAGTCTTTTCTTTTTTGAGCGGAAACTAAATGAGGGTAAGATTGATAATTAATAGACACAAAGGACCCAGGATTTGTGGCAATGATGCATCAAAATTAATCAATGAATAACTGAAAGCCAAAGCTTCAGTTTTCTCCTCTAGATAGCAAAGAAGAAAGCCAAAGGAAGAACTCCTGATTTGCATGTTATATCTGTTGTTTCATCTGCTTAGAATCTGGTAACATTTAGAATGTAGAAGGTGAAACCTGGAAAAATAGATTTCAGATGATCCCCGCTCTGGCTGAGAGCTAGCTAACTAGTGTAAGTACAGCCAAATTGATTGTAGTAGGAAAGAGAGGAAGGACTTTAAAAAAAATTATAGTTTATAAGTATACTACCATGCCAACTGGTATCATTTTATTCAAATGCATGTGTATCTGAAATATACTATCACTAATATCCAAAAACAGCAATTTCTAAAGAAATTTAGTACACAGCTGCTTCAAAATGTGTTTTACCATTAGGAAAATGTCAGAGCCTGCTCTCAGAGAAGGCTGTCTTCTGGGACGCCATTTCTTCTTGCTCATAATTTTAACATGATTCACTCCTTACTAGAGCAAACTGGTTTTCTCAAACACTCTATAAAGAGGAAGGTAGCAACAGAGAAAGCTCTAATATTTTCAGTAAGAATGGCCATCTCTGAGACAGGAAACAGATGCTGTATTTTTTTGAAAACTTCCTTCTGTGCCTATTAACAAATCTTTTTAGTATCCTTGGGCACATAATTCCAAAGAAACCACCATTGAGGAAAAACTGTGCATGCTTAGGATGCAGGGCTTAGTACTGTACTGCAGATGATGGATTCAGGTTTACCATAATGTCATTCAACTTTTGCTTTAAGACTTGCTGACTTTCAACAATTCTCAAATTCTCATCTTCATACTTAAATTAAGGGCTCAGTGGTAGAGTGCTTGCCTTGCATGCATGAGGCCCTGGGTTCAATTCCTCAGTACCACATAAGCAGAAAAAGCCAGAAGTAGTAATATGGCTCAACTGGTAGAGCATTAGCCTTGAGCTGAAGAGGTGAGGGACAGTGCCCAAGCCTAGAGTTTAGGCCCCACGACCGGCCAAAAAAAATAAAAACAAAAACAAAAACAAAATACTTAAATTAAGCGTGTTCACTTTTACCTTGCTTTTTGTAGGCATTATTTGCTTTTTAAGGGACAGGAAACAATAGATCATACACACATTTGAACATAAATGACAGTGACACAGGACTGAGAGCCTTTTCTCATCACTGTGTAATGTGGGGACAGGGATTTTGTTATTCAATTTTCTTTTGATTTTATTCACTCATTTAATTTTGACCACACTTGACAAAACCCACGTGTAATAACAGGTTAAATCCATGTGTAATAACAGGTTACTGAACAGCTAGTGTGGTAGTGTGTGCCTATAATCCCAGCACAGTAAACACGGAAGGTAGAGGCAGAAGGATTGTGAGTTTGAGGCCATCCTGAACTACGTAGTAAGAACTTGTCTCAACAAAAATGAAGGAAGGAAGGAAGGAAGGAAGGAAGGAAGGAAGGAAGGAAGGAAGGAAGGAAGGAAGGAAAGAAGGAAGGAAGGAGGGAGGGAGCGAGGGAGGGAGGGAGGGAGGGAGGGAAGGGAGGAGGGAGGGAAGGAAGGAAGGAAGGAAGAAAGGAGGGAGGAAGGGAAGGAGGGAGAGAGGGAGGAAGGAAGGAAGGAAGGGAGAGAAGAAAAGAATGAAAGAATGAAAGAGAAAAGAAAGGGAAATAAAGAAAGGAAAGGAAAGGAAAGGAAAGAAAAGGAAAGGAAAGGAGAAGAGGGAGGGAGGGAGGAAGGGAGGGGGAGGAAGGGAGAGAGGGAAGGAAGAAAAGGAAGGAAAGTGATCATTTAAAGACCAGGCATACCGATACACAGGGAAATGGGGTATGGAAGAGATGAACATCCCCAAAGGACAGAATCTAAGAGTGCAATCGTTTGTATCATATATTCTGCCATACCTCCCTTTTGAGGAAGGACTTCTTTGGGCTCAAGAGAGTAGAGAGAACTTGGAAGCAACTCATGGGCCTCTAAGTCAGCATACATATCCCTTTCAGTAGACCAAGGGGAAAGCTCCGGCTTTAGACTTGAAGTTTCAAAGGGGAAGTGTCCCTGGAAAAGAAATAATCCTGCCTGCCCATGGTCACCCTCACTTTTGCTACTCGGGACAGAACCCTACAGCCTTCAGTCTCCTCACTCTTTCTGATTGGGGCCTGTCCAAAAGCGGATCCATCCTGTTTTGGTTATATCTGCTGGTCCTGATGATCTCATTGCTTTGTTAATTGAATTTTTTTAGCTTATTTTATTCTACCTTTAATAGTTCACTTTTAACAGTGGGGAAGGAGAAGTAGCACTTCAGAGAAGGCTCTACCTCAAAGGTAGCCTAGGAGGCTTCCTTCATGAATTAACATCTTTTGCCAGGTCTGGTAGAGAGAACTCTAAAGACCGAGGTTAAAAATACTCATCAATGTAGTTTACAAAGGGCATAGGCTAACTTGCACCTCTTGGGAGAAATTCAACTAGCCCTGTAGCCTCTGGAAATTTCTAGAAAAGACAGGCCAATGGGCTGCTCATTGACCAAAGGTCAGGTCATCAGCAATTACCATTGTCTCTGCTACACTCTTATCACTGTCTCTTCTCTCCCTTGTCATCTGGTTGTGTTTGGGAATTACTGCTTTATCTTTGTTCCCCATTTTTCTCCTAAAGTGTGCACATATGGTGTATCTTCTAGTTTTTTTTCTTGGTGTTGTTTATATATTGAGATATAAAAACTACTAACTCTTCAGGCAAAAGGAAGATTCAAAAAGAGACATTTCAGGAATGAAATCTATTAGTTGCCTGTTCATTCAACTTTGGATATATAACATCAGTACTGGCCTCTGGCCAGTGCAAAACACAAAAGTTTGCCAACTGGGCTTCTAGGGAGGTGGCTTAGTGGTAGAAGGCTTGGCAAGCATGCACAAGGCCTTGAGTTGGATTCCCAGGGCCATCAAAGAAACAAAATTACTGAAAGACTACTGGAGTCTTGAGAAACTAAGAGGGTAAAATACCAAGTTACAAGAATATAGCAGACAGAACCCTCTAGACAAACCCATGGATGTTCCCTACAGCACGTATCTGATTCTCTCCTGTTCTCTATCCATTCCATTCCTTCTCTTCCTATGTTCTCATTTAAGAGGAAAAAATAATAATAAAGGGCTGCCAATGATGGCAAGTGTTTACTTAAGCAGCACATGTATGAGAGACCGCTGTGACTTCTAGAGTCTCCAGGTTCACAGTGAAATGACTCATTGGCTACACCCAAGAGCCTATCAAGGCTGCAGCCACGGATGAAAGTAAGAGTAAAGGAAATGCAGGGGGGAGGGAGGGGCATGTTTGGAGGAGCTCACACACAGGTGCTATGCAGATAACATAAATCCAGAAGTCAACTGCTTCAAGGTTCTTCTTTTAAAAATGGTGTGTTGGCACCTGGAGTCAGTAGTTTATGCCTGTAATCCTAGCTACTCAGGAAGCTCAGATCTGAGGATTAAGGTTCAAAGCTAGCATAGGTAGGAAAGTCTGTGAAGCTCTTATCTCTAGTGAACTGCTCCAAAAAAGCTGGGAGTGGTACTGTGGTTCAAGTGGTAGAGCACTCACTTTGAGCAAAAAAAACCTCAGGGACAGCTCCCAGGCTTAGAGTTCAAGCCCCAGGATGAGAAAAAGAATAACTAAAATAAAAATAAAATACTATCAACACACAAAATTTTAGTTAATTAAAATACATATATAATGAGTGCTGTGGAAAACCAAGTGTATAAAATTGAGTTTGAGACGGTCCTAGGCTATATAACAAGACCCTGTGTCAAGGAAGACAAAACAAAATATTAAAAAAATGAATTCCTGAGGGGATGGGTAGGGTTGGGAGAGATGGGGAGTCTCTCTCTCTCTCTCTCTCTCTCTCTCTCTCTCTCTGTCTCTCTGGATAGCATTTTTTTAATGTGTTGCAGATCTGGCTTCTCCATTTAATATCTTGTATAGCAAAGAAGGAGCATTTAAAGCACCATAATTCTACTCCTGGCCTTTCGTATATTTTTTAATCTATCCAGGTGCACAAAAATGCAGTTAAAAATAAACTGAACACTCCTGCAATATTGATCTCTCATCAATCCCTGATTCCATTGATAAGTACTATTTAGCTAAACCATATGATTTTATTGATCGAATATCTTTATTCTTCCAACAGAGGTTTTACTGCCACAGAATCCCAACCAGCATTCACTCATTCCTTAAGTATTTATCTGTCAATGTCATTGCCTCCCCAGATCTGTGTTCAGTGAGGTGGTGTGCTGGTGAACAGAATGGTCGGGATGCCAAATGGCTGCATACTTGGATGAGGAGATTCTCATCCTAGATACCTTCAATTCTTTGAAAACTCAATCCAAGTATTTGGGGAAGATTTTTGGCCTATGTGGGCCTTTGTACCATAAAAAGTAACAAGCTTAACACTAATTCCTACCATCAGTGACACAACACTTTTCAAACAACATGTATGTGCAGAACATATCTTTTGAACATGGCTGCTATGGGTTAAAAATCATTGAGTATTCAAGAAGTGTATACTGATCTCTATTCCATATTAGACATTGTTCTAATACATAATCATACATACCTTCAGTACTCTATAGCTTATGAACCTTTCCTTGAAACAAGATTTTTATAAATGTGTGAACTCAATTGCATCTGATTATAGAGGAAACAAATTACACTATATCCTAATGAATAATGTTAATTTCTACAAGCCCTGATATTAAAAACAAAAATTAAAAACAAAAAAGTCCATTAACTGTAATGGAAAAATGGATTGTGTAGCAGCTGAGATACTCTTGTTTTCAAGGGTTATGTATGAATGTGTGTTTATACCTCCATACACATGCAGAGGGGTGCACTTGTACCATAATCATAAAGAATTTGAGAATTATCAAACATAGTCATCTAATGATGTTTCATTGTACTCATTTTCTTCTGATCTGTGGTGTCTATTATAGAATATCACAGAACGGGTAATTTATAATGAACAGAAACCTAGTTGACTCCCAGTTGTAGTTGCTGAAAAGTCTAAGAACAGGGTGCCAACATCTGGCAAGGGCTTTCTTTCTGGGTGATCCCTTGACAAAAGATAGGTCAAATAAAACAGGATAGAAACCAAATTCTAACCTGAGATCAATACCTATTCTTATAGTATCTACCCACTCGGATAAAGAACATCCTTAGTCTTTCATGAGAGTAGTGCTCCTGGTCTTATTGCCCCTTAAGGATCTACCTCTTTAAGACTATCAGCATGGCAATTAAACTTCAACATGAGTTTAGGAGACATTCAAACCATAGTATCTCTCCAAAGAAGGAAGCGATAACTTAAGAAAGGATAATGACATCCATTCATGGATTTATAACTGAATGACTATTGGAAGATGAGATGGTAGGAACAGAGGGAGCCAAGTTGGAGGAAGTAAGCTACTTGGGAGAGTGGTATGAAGGGTCTCTCCCTCCCTCTCTTCCTCCCTCTCTCCTTTTTTGGCTGTAGAGCAGCTGCTCTACATCCTCTGCCACAGCTGTATGATAGACCAAGACACTATGTACTGAAATCTCTGAAACTATAAGCCAAAATAAACCTTTCCTCTTTTTAACCTGATACTTTTAGGTATTTTATCATAGCAACAGAAAACTGACTACCCCAGTCTATTTAGAGCAATGCTTTCCAAACCCCTAATCCTGATTAAAATACTACTTGTCTCCTTTACATGGCTTATTATATATTTTTTAAATCTCTTAAATATTTACTTTTACTACTTCAACTTTTACATAATTGTATCTCTTATTTTCTAATTTTTCTTTACAACCAAGCAATTTCTTTTTTTCTTTTTGGGTCCGGTAGTGGGGCCTGAATTCTGGGCCTGGGCGCTGTCCTTCAGCTCAAGGTTAGCGCTCCGGCTTTTTTCCTTATGTGGTGCTGAAGAATCGAACCCAGGACCTCGTACATGCAAGGCAAGCGCTCTACCACTGAGCCACCTTCCCAGCCCCCTTTCTAATTTTTCTTTAATGCTGAGGATTGAACTCAGGGCCTCCTGCATACTAAGCACTCATTCTATTACTGAGCTAGATCTCTAGCCCACGATTTTTCTCAATGAAGTAAATCCAGAAAAGCACATAAATAGCACCTCTTAGCCAGGTCCACTTCAGTCGATGTCAAAGTTTCTACAGATCCTGATGCAATACAGGTAGCTTCTAGGTAATAAAACTCTGCATCCACAGATCCAAGCAATGTCTGAAAACAGAATGTCCCCCAGGCCTGCATCTGTACTAAACAACACAGACCTTTACTTCTCATTATTATTCTCTGAGCATTTCAGTGTTAACGATTTCCATAGGATTTCTAATATTAGGTCTTATGAGTAATCTAGGATGATGTAATGTATACAGAAGGATCTGTATGGGTGAGGATTTCTGTGTCTTCAAGGGCCCTGTCAGCAGTCCACTATAGATACTGGTATATGCATATGATACTGTATATACTGGTTGGTATAACAGTTCTTGGTATCAGGAAGAAAAGCAGGGGAGGAAAGGTGTCTTTGAGGTTAAAATGAATTTTAAGGGCATCAAAATGAAGGTGAATAGGCTGTCCGTTGGTCATGCAACACGAATAACCTAATATGCTCTGGAAACAACTCGGCAGACCCTTTCTTTCTATATAAGAACTGTCAGGCAAAGCTTTCAGTGTGTGTCCAGAATGAGAGTGAACACTTTTTGGTTGGCTTCTGGAATAGGCTGGTCTTACCGGTCCTGCATCCCCAATCCATGGCTAGAAAGAGGAGACAAAATGAACATAATGCATTAGTTTAGGAGGCGAAGGAATTGAAATTCGTACTTTCTTCAGATGATTAAACAATGAATGCTTATGAAATCAAGGGAGTGGGGGGAAGTCCCCCTTTCCGAGTTTGCTTTTCAAAGATTTCTCTGTACTTTCTGGCTAATTTAAAAAAGAGCCCCCATAGGATGCTTATTTTTATACACACATGTTGCCAGAGTAGTTCCTGTTTTGGTTTAAATGTGTGCCTTCTTTTTAGTCAGATGAAAGAGAATTTTCCTCAAAAAAGAACTTGTCTGCTGATCGTGTTTTTGTCAGATTGAGCCTAAATCAAGCTTCTGTTAAGAGCTTAACTGTTTAGTTTAATCCTCTTGGCTAAGTTATCAGGCAGATTTTTTTGCCCTAAGTTGGACTATGTAACTAGAGTATCCTTGTTACTTACCCTCTTTCCACCCCAAAATGTCCTCCCCTGAGGATTCCAGGTGAATGAAAGCTTTGAGGAGCTTTCTCTCTCACTGGGCTTAGTCCTCGGGCAGTTACATGTCAGATGTAGGTTTTTGGAATGTCCTGGGCACCAAAAGTGAGCAAATGGTCAATATTATAGCAGGAAAAGGGCCAGGAGGGGACTTGTCTAGATCAAACTCTGAAGAAGGACATTCTGTTGAGGGCTTTAAAGATCAGCAGGAGTATGTCTGAAGAAGGGCCAGGGAAAAGAGAGGCAGGAGACTCCCAAGTTGCTCTAAGTCAGCTTGAGATGCAGCTGTAAAATTAAGCGTTCCTAATAGTTTTTTTCCTTGTGCTTTTTTCTTCTTCGTTTTCTTTTATTTCTCCTTCTTCCCTTTTCCCTTTTTTTCTGTCTTTTTTTGTTTTCTTTACTTTTGTTTTGAATTTTCAGCCAAGGTTTATTTTAGTATAACAGCATAAAGTAGGGAAAAAAATAGAAAAATGGAGATAAATATCTTTTATTCTCCACATTGGAAATGGAGTTTAAAACTCCCTGGAAATGAGACTCCATTAGAAATGCAATATGAAAAATACATTTTAAAATAAATTAACAAATTAAGCATGTATTCCACATATGGATGAACCTTGAAAACATTATGTTTAGTGACAGAGGTCAGATCCGACCATGTAGGATTTTGTATGAAATGTTCACAATAAGCAAACCAATAGAGACAGAATGTAGATAATGTCTTCCTGGGGCTAGAGGCACACTGCAGTTCAATGAGAGATGATGGAAATGTTCCAAAACTGATCAGGGTGATGCATACATAAGTGTGATTTTTTTTTAAAGATTCATTGAATTGCACAGGATTTCATAATATGTAAAATATATTTCAATAAAACCCTAAGTAAGGTGAGAACATCATCTTTGCAAAAGAGTCAGAATAGAACATTTTAAACACAAAGGTAGATGCACTTTTAATCATCTTAGTCTCTTATCTAATAATGTTCAGGCAGCTTTGTTTCTACAGGAAAGAAAAAGACAACAAAAAGACAACAACAAAAAGGATCCATTCCCTGAATACTCTAATGGTATAACTTTTACTGTTATTTGAAATCTGCTCATGAAATAGTTGAATCCAACATTTTTATATATGTATATACACACATATACATATATATACTTATATATATACACATATATATGCATATTTTTTCATTTTTATATTTTTTAAAAATATATTTTATTGTAAAGATACTGAAAAACTGATATTATGTATACTTGCATCCCTCCTTCCTCCTGCCTTCCTTTATTTCCTTCTCTCCTTTCCTTGCTTCCTCCCTTCCTTCATTTCTTCCCTCCCCCCTCTTCTCTTCCTCCTCTTGACCTATTTCTCTTCAGACAAGCTCTCCCTATATAGCATAGGCTGGCCTCAAACTAGAGATCTCCTTGGTCTCAGCCTTCTGAGTGCTGGGATTAAGAACTCATTTATCCTCCTGTATTTAAATGCCAATCAACCTGGAGAGTTTAAACCCCAGTCTCAGTGAAAGGGCAAATTGTGACTTTTTGGAGAAGTGAAAATGAAAGCCTGAAAATTGCCAACATTTGACTCATGGATTACTTTATCAAGCTTTTTGAGCATTATTTTCTCTCAAAAGCAAAATGTGGACACCCATGTGGCTTAACAAGTTTAACTTTAGCTTGCTAAAGTCTCAAAAACCAGGAGGAATGGAATTTACCCAGATTCTAGAAACTCAGGGGAGTAAATAATAACTCACCTAAAACTAGCTGCTGTTTAAAGAGAGCTTTCATCTATTAAATTGTGCTATTTTTACTTAAAGGAAGAGATTTCTATTTGAGAGTATATACGTTGAAAGGAAAAATATGTGTTTTTATGTTTTTTTTTAACTGTAATTACAAGAGAAAATGAACCTTTATTTTACTTCAGGTATTTCTACATCTTTTTTTTTTATTGTTAAAATACTGTACAGAGGGGTTACAATTACATGGGCAAGATAGTGAGTACATTTCTTATCAAGGATTGTAGCCTCCTCCTTTGTTTACCCTTCCCATCCCTTCCCATCCTTCCTCCCCCCCACCCAATCCTCCCCCCCCCCCAAGTTGTAAAGTTTGTTTTGCATTGTTTTTTTTTGTTTTTTGGGTCCGGTCATGGGTCCTGAACTCTGGGCCTGGGTGCTGTCCCTCAGCTCTTCAGCTCAAGGCTAGTGCTCTACCACTTGAGCCACAGCGCCACTTCCGGCTTTTTTCTTTTTTGCTTATGTGGTGCTGAGGAATCGAACCCAGGGCCTCATGCATGCAAGGCAAGCGCTCTACCACTGAGCCACCTTCCCAGCCCCCATTTGTTTGCTTTTAATACAGAACAATGCCATTCCCTTTTCTAAGCACAAGTGACTAGATAGTTGGGTTCCACTCCTGGAGTTTCTGATTCAGTAGGGTCAAAATTTTGGATTTCTTTTGAGTTCACAAGGTGAGACTCAAGCCGCTAGTTGAAGGAACACATAGAGAGCCACTGAAAAGTCCAATCCTTTGCCAAGGCCCATCTGTTCTATATTTAGCAAGTTATAAATCCTATAGGTCAGGATTATAGTGTGTAAGAATGTATAAGATTCTTGCTGGATCTGATGGCTGAAGCCTGTAATCTGAAGTACTTGGGAGACAGAGGAAGGATGAATCATGTTTTCAGTAACTCAGGTCTATCATCTCCAGGGATATGGAGAAGCAAAAGTAGGAGGGTTTTAGCCCAGGTTTGCCTGGTCATAAGGGAAAACCCAGTCTGGAAAAGAAATAATCAGTGCAAAAGTTGCTAGAGTCATGGTTCACATGGTAGAGTACTTACCTTGCAAGTACAAATTCTTGAGTTGAATCCTCAGTATTGCTAAGGAAAAGGGGGGGGGGAGAAAGAAAAAAAGAAAGGAAAGAAAGAAAGAAAAGAAAGAAAGAAAGAAAGAAAGAAAGAAAGAAAGAAAGAAAGAAAGGAAGGAAGGAAGGAAGGAAAGGGAGAGAGAGGAAGGGAGGTAGGGAGAGAGGGAAGAAGGAAGGAAGGAAGGAAGGAAGAGAGAAAGAATGAAAGAAAGAAAGAGAAAGAAAGAAAGAAAGAAAGAAAGAAAGAAAGAAAGAAAGAGAGAGAAAGAAAGAAAGAAAGAAAGGAAGGAAGGAAGGAAGGGAGAAAGAAAGAAAGAAAGGGAGAGAGAAAGAAAGAAAGGGAGAGAGGGAGGGAGGAAGGAAGGAAGGAAGGAAGGAAGGAAGGGAAAGAGAATGAAAAGGAAGAAAGAGAAGAAAAAAAGAAAAAACTGAGAAAAAAGGTACAGGTGTATGGAGGGTTATAAGGAGGATTGTCACTTCCTGTTTCTGAACTCATTGTGTATTCAAGCAGGAACCCTAAGTCTATTTGTTATACATCATTTTCAGAATCAGAGAACAAGAGCGCTAAAGAAGCCAAAGTGAACTCTGAACTCTTATATCTCTTATCTTTAGATGGGACCAGAAACATGCTTTTGTTCTTGGTGATAGTGGTTGTGGGGCTTGAACTCAGGGCCTGGTTGCTGTCCCTGCCTGAGCTTTTTTGCTCAAGGTTAGTGCTCTACTACTTTGAGCCAAAGCTCCACTTCTGGTTTTCTGGTGGTAATTGGACATAAGAATTTCAGGGACGTTCCTGCCCTAGCTGGCTTTGAACAGAGATACTCAGATCCCAGCCTTCTGAGTAGCTAGATTACAGGTTTGAGTCACTGCTGGCACTGACTCCTCTTTTCTGACCTTTCTTAGACCTTAACATAGGTAGCTGAGCCAAAGGAAGTTTCCAATCCTTCTGGATGCATGTTTGACCACCCCAGACCTGGAGGAGACAGTAGGAGCTTTACAGTCTGCAACAAATTAAGAGTCCGGAGGCTCTTCCCTGAAGAAGGATTCAGAGAGAGAAAGCTGAGCTGGAGGAATAGCTCCAGAGGCTGTACAGTAAGAGAAGTCCTGAGGATTCCTGGAGGGAAGAGATCAGATCAAACAGTGTTGTTTTGAGATGGACACCAAACCAGCCCAGCTGGCTGGCCTGTAGCCCTCTGCCTCTCTACCCATCAAGTCACAAGCTTCCCCACACATACAGGCCCAGTTCCTCCTACCAATTTAGACCAAAAAGGAAGTGAAAAGTTTAAAACGAACTTAAATGGAAGACATTTTGCTGCTTTCTCTTATCTGTCCCCAAGGAAGATGTTCAATTCCAGTGAAACTGTTTTATTTGGCAGACTCACTTTTGAATATGCCCTTTGATTCATTTTTCCAGTGAGTCTTTAGAAAAAGGTGACTGTATCTTTCAGGGTATGTCTCCTCAGCTGCTGTGGGTTTTGGTTTTTCCTTTCTATAAGGCTCAGCAGACCTAATACTTCCTTACTGTCTCAACTCATTCACAGATCTCTTTTATCAGGCTTTATTTCTTACAGTTACTTCTTTTTAAGTAAAAAGGAATACCAGGAGCCTTCTTTCAACCTTTACAGGGTGCATCTTTTTTTTTTTTTCCCAGTCTATAATTTTAGAGTTCAAAGGTGGGTGTAAGAATTTACAAAAATGACTGACTTGTTTTTGCTTTAGTATTGTCTCCAATTTACAGGCAGTTTAGCAAGAACAACAACAATAAGAATATTAGAAAGCTGAAACATTTCTTGACTGAGGTAGCGGGGGTGTGTGGCTGATGGAGAGAAGGCAGGAGTATATAAGTCATAATAGTGTACATATGTCATGAAAATCAAACATGAGAACTTGAGACTGGTGTGGGAAGGGGGAAGCTGGAGACAGGAGAACAAAGTAGTATGTGACTCTGATCAAGGTACACTGTATACATAAATGGACATGTTAAAATGAATCCCTCCCCCCCTTATACAACTAATTAAAGCTAATTAGCAGTGCTCATGTCCAAGGAAATTGAGCTCTGGTGACAGAATTTGATAGAACTACTTCTTTGCTGGAAACTCCATCAACTGAAACCCAAATCAAATCAAGGCAACACAAGGTAGAGTGCTAGAACAAAAGAGCTAGAGGCCAATCTAAAAGTGGTTTTTGTCTCTGTAGGTTATCAAAATACAAATAAAAGCACTAGATCTCAGCCTGGTGTGGTTCATTGCACTCTTCAGCCAATAATCTAGCACTGAGGCGGCCAGGGCAGGAAGGTAGTTGGGTTCAAAGGCCAGCTTAGACTGCATAGCAAGACTGTGTCTCCTGAAACCAGAACCAGCACAAAAACAAAAGCATAGGTCTCAAGTTGAAGTCTGAAAGAAATACTAAGTTATTTAAAGATTTAAATAAGAATGGGAGACCAAACTAGAAGTCAGTTCAACTTTAGCCTTCTCCTATCCATCATTCTCTTGACTTTCCCAAAAGTAAATCTGATCATATCACTTCCCTACCAAAAATGCCGGAAGTGTACCTATGTTCCCCTCCACTGAAGAGTGTTTCCCCAGGAAATGACCACCTTGGTTTAAATACTAAGGTCTAAAATAATTTGGTTTGCAATACTTCAGAATCAAGCCTCTTTTCACCATCTCTTCTGAGGTCTCATCATAGTTCATCATGCCTTTCACTTTGGGGGTCCTTTAACCCTTCTGGCATCCAACACCTATTCAAAATGGAGTACCTTGTTTCTATTTGCTATTAGCACTCTCTTGAGAACCCTGCAACTTGACCTTGCATCTGTGGTTAAGCTCTAAGTTTTCAGTGCACTTAGAAGTTGTTCATAGGATCATTATACTGTAAATTTTCTTGTGACTGCAGTCAGGTGAAGGGAGGTGGAGGCCCCTTCTATCTTAGTTTGGGAGCCATTGACCTTGGGGGAAAAAACCTTCAGAGGAGGAATGGGCCAGATGAAAAAACAATTCTTTTGTCTATGATATGAGACAGGGAGCTGGGAGGGGCTTTCACAAGACAAACCTTATGACTTGGAAACCATTCAAAGAGAATCTGGGAGTTGCCCAGTGATAATTCAAGAATCCTCGATCACATACTTTTGGAGCCTAGGACAGGTGCCTTGTGAACTTGACAATAGGAGAGCGCAGCAGCCAAGCAAATGATGCCACGTCAACCCAATGTCAAAATACCAATACATGTCTGCATAGCTTAGGCAAAGATGCCCCCGAAAAGACTTCTCTTTTATGATGGGAGGATGTTAGCAAATATTCCTGAGCAGCTTATGACATCACTTTAGTCATTTCATTTACTTTGAATATCTAGTCTAGTTGAATGCCTTACATTCCCATCAGGAGTCCCACTGCTGCAGTACTGTTCTCCTCCTGCTCAAGCTGCTGCAACCCCTCCACAGTTTTTTTTTTCTTTCTTGGGGAGTACTAGAATTTGAACTCAGGGCCTTCATCTTGCTAAGCATACATTTGTAATCCTAGCCCCCCCCCCCAATACAATGAGCTCTATTAGTGGAGAAAAGGGAAGCTAAACTTTGAAATTCTAGTTAACTGTCTTAATAGTTACTTCTATAGAAAGGACCTTCTGATCTCTTAAAACACCATTCCCAAAGACCTGACATTTGTGCTGTTTGTCAACTTATTCTGGAACTGAACTGAACTTTTAAAAATTCCTATTTTGGCAGAATTCCTGTGGGTGTGTGTAAGAAAGTGTGTTGGGGCTAAGGGCACTGTCCCTTAGGTTTTTCACTCAAGGCTAGCACTCTACCATTTGATCCATACCTTCACTCCTGGCTTTTTGGTAGTTAATTAGATTGTGTGTCTCAGATTTTCTGGTCTGGGCTGGTTTTTCAGTCTCTTGAGTATTTAGAATTACAGGCATGGATCACTGGTGCCTAACCAATTCCTATAATTTTAATTGTTTGACTTGCAATTTCCTAGCTTTTAGAAATTAATTTTAATAATAGCATTATCAATGTACCTGACAATAAAATAGACACTATATAAATTCCAGCACTGTGCTAAATGGTCTTTGTAGGTTATCCCATTTAGTTCCATTGTGATATTTAGGAGATTATTACACAGAGAGGTTAGCTAAGAGCTCAGGTTACAAATAGTTGCAACAGCCTAGGCTAACAACAGGAGAAAATGCCTTTAAAATTCAAATGCTGTCAAAAATATTATGTTCCAAAGATTGGAGGAGTCTGAAGCAGCTTCTGAAAAGTGTTACTAACTGTATGTATCCAGAATTGAAAGCTACACATGAACGATTAACCCCCAGTACCTCCAACCAACACCACCCAAACAACAAAAACTGATTCACATTGGTGCACTAAGACTTTAGGACAAGTTTTCTTATTTCCTCCATTAGTCCCCCTAGGTATGAGGAAAAAGTTCCTAGTTCCATTTGTCTCTTTGAAGAAGGATTTATGGTAGAAAAAACAAACACAATTTGAAAAACTCTGGGGAAACCTCCCCATGAGTATATAGGTAATAATCTATTCAAATGATTTGTTTTGTTTTGATATAGTGTCTTCTTACATTTCCTAGGTAGGCTTGAAACACAAGTCTCCCAGCCTCCCAAGGTCTGGGATTACAGGAATGCTTCCTCACACAGAATCCTGTTTGTTGACATGCCTTTGTTCAGCTTTTAGAAAGGATCCTGATGTCTCAGTGAGCAGTTATAATAAATCATGCAGAGAACGTGGGTTTGGGTTTAAGAGAACTCGGTGATCAAATCCTAGCATTTCAGTAGCTTTATTTTTTTCTGTTTGGTACCTAAATCTGTTTAACCTAAGAATTACTGGGAGGAAAAAAAATGGAGATCAGGCTCAGAACAAATTTTCTCATTTCCAATCCTAGCTCAAACCACCCAGAATGTAAGGGACAGGAAAGAGCACATAAACTCAGGATGGATGGGTTAGAAAGGGTACCAGATCTTATTCAAAAGCTGGGGTGGGTTCATAGATTTACTTTTCTTTTTTGACTAGTAAAAGGGATCTCCTGTCCTCATCAGAATTATTTATTGTGACTTTTTAAAAGCACATGTATATCTGAAAAGTTCTCTTAAGTACCCTGTTTACCAACTTTTCTGATACATTTATTCAAAGATAATAGTTTCAAGTCAGTGCTTGTAAATATTAGCTTCCATCCCACATATTTGTCAACTTATTGTATCTTAACCTTAAAACCTTTCACATTATGTATTTTAAAAATTAAAAACACTTTCTCTAGCTTTTTAACAAGTTATATTCTTGCTTCTTTGCTCTACCTTTGGCTCAGAACTTTTGTTTTTTTGAGGCAGCTTCTTACTGTACAGCTTAAATTAGCCTTGAGCTCATGATCTTCCTACTTCAGCCTCTTGGGAGCTGGGATTACAGAAGTGTCACACCATACTTGGCTCCGTATTTTTTTTTTAATGGTATGTTTTGCAATATTGATGGCCAGCTAAGCTCCAGGATATTTATTTCTGTCTGGTAGAGCTCAACTTCTGCCTGTTTGCTCTCTCCAAGTGCCTGCCTGGCCGTCATTATTTCCCCATGTCCACCCCCCTCCACCACTCCCCCCTCCTCCATGGAGTTCAGATTAACAGTGGTTTAGGCTTCAAGCCTTCTTACCAGGGCTCTTTCCAAAAGGTTTGCAGTAGAGTTTCAAGTCATTTTTTTTTTTTCAATTAGCTTTCGTTTTTATCGTTTTCCTTTCTTCTCCATCAGAGCAGCAGCAATCTAAGGCTCAGATCTTATTTGAACTAGCCAAAACACATTTTTGGTGTTGTGTGTACCTGTTTTAAAAATACACACGGAGATTTTTTTCACAGTCCCCCCCCCCTTGCAGGTCATTTTTAATCTTCAAGAACTGGCTTTATCTGCACTCAAAAGAGTTGCTTTAAAAAAAAAAAAAAGGTTTCACCTGATTTTCTCCATTTATTTCCTGAAGTTTCTGAAAAAACGGCAGCCACCGACCGCCTCACTAACCTACTTGCCTACTTGTTTTGCAACTGAAACTTTTTTACAGACACCTCCCCTCTCCCTCCCCCCTCCCTCCCTTCCTCTCCCTCCCCCCTCCCTCCCTTCCTCTCCCTCCCCCCCCCCGCCTCTACGCCAAGGGGGGGGGAGGGGGGGCGAAACGGCTCCGGGGCGTTGGCAGCCCCCGCGAGGGCTTCCGAAAGCTCCAGTTCGGTTTCTTGGGCAGAATGCCTCGCGGACGTCCGTTCCCTCCACTAATTCCCTCCCCCGCCCCCCCACCCCCCCACCCCCCCGCCCCCCGCCGTACCCCACGTCCCCTCCGGCAGGCCCAGCCCAGCCCGCGCAAGCCCCAGTTAGCATCAGATGGAAGTAAACGGACGGCGCTGGGGCCGCGGCTCCGGCCCGATCCGACGGGGGCCCCCTCGGAGCCCCGGCGGCCCCGACCCTCTCCCGGGATACAGACGCCCTGGGGTAGGGGAGGGCAGACACACCCCCGCGCGCCCGAGGCGCGGGCGTCGGGCCCAGACTGCGTCCAGCGGGCTGGAGGGGGAGGAGCTTAGCGCTGGCGGGGCGGAGCTTTCACACGCGCACCCTCCGTTTCTCCCTTCGCCGGTCTCCGCGCCGCCGCCACTCGGGGGTTTATTTGTTTACAAGCGGATTACGTCAGCTCCTCCCTCTCTTCCCCCGCTGTCGGGACCCGCCCCCTCCCTGGATCTTTTTCCCGCCCCCTCGGGCTCCGAATCTGCTGGCGTCACAATGGTGCGATCTCCGGATTGGCTGAGGTCGAGCGTCACGCTCCAGGTACGCCACTTCCTTTCCTCGGCGCTATAAAAAGTGCTGCACGGCGGCCGTACCTCTTCGCCCCTCGGAGCTGGAAATGCAACTCTCGGGATCTTCGGAGGCTACCGAGCTGGAGGCGGAGGCGGCTGGGGAGGTCCGAGCGATGTGACCAGGCCGCCGTCGCTCGTCTCTGTCTCTCTCCTGCCGCCTCCTGTCTCGAAAATAACTTTTTTTCTAAAAAAGAAAGAAAGAAAAAAAAAACTCTTTAAAGAGGGGGGAAAAAAAAGTAGCCGCCGTCCGCTCCTCTTACCCCTCTTCTTTTCCCTCCCAGCCGTCTGGTCTGTGAGGGAGCCCGGGGTGGCCGCTCCGCCGTCGGGGCCGCACCGCCGAGCCCCGGCCGCCCCGGGCCGCCCCTGCCCGCCGCCCCCATGCATCCCTTCTACACTCGGGCTGCCACCATGATAGGCGAGATCGCCGCCGCCGTGTCCTTCATCTCCAAGTTCCTCCGCACCAAGGGGCTCACGAGCGAGCGACAGCTGCAGACCTTCAGCCAGAGCCTGCAAGAGCTACTGGCAGGTAAGGAGTCGCGGTTGGACGGTGCGGGGGTCGAGGATCGAGGGCCGGCTGGACGGTGCGGGGATCGGGGATCGAGCGCCTCGGGGAGGGGAGAGCCGGCTGGACGGTGCGGGGGTCGAGGATCGAGGGCCGGCTGGACGGTGCGGGGGTCGAGGATCGAGGGCCGGCTGGACGGTGCGGGGGTCGAGGATCGAGCGTCTCGAGGGGGACGGGAGGGGGAGACCCGAGTCTCAACGCCTGGGCCGAGGCCGAGCCGTCGGGGCCCCGGGAGTCTCGGGAGCACGCCCCCCCCCCCTCCGGGAGGACTGGCCGCGCTCGGATCCCACCACGGGACTGCGCCTGGGCGGCCGCTAACGGGCGCGTCCCGACCGGGGTTTGGGGGTTGGGCGGACGGCGCACCCCCTACTCTTTTCCTCTCCAGCTGGAGATGGGGGAGACGGGAGAAGAAGAGGAGGACAAAAAAAAAAAACCACCCAAATAAACCCCAAACCCCCAAACAGACGCACAACAAAGAAAAACTAAAGCTACCCGCGACGAAGGGAGCCGGGAGCCTGGGGTCCGAGGACCGTCGGCGGATGGGGGAACAAAGGAGCCTGGGGGTGCGGGGTGGGGGTTGGTGAGATGTCCCCTCCCCCCAAGCCCTCCCAACCGTTGCGAGGGCCGGCCGTCGGGTGTCCGGGGTGGGCACCCCGGAGGGCAGTTCGAGACCGACGTGTCGCCTCCCGGGCACCTCCCGCCCCTGGCTCGTTGGTCCTCCGATTTGTCAGCGGTTTAGGATCACAGCCCCGGCCCGGAGCCGGGTTTAGGATTTGTTGTTGTTGTTGTTTTCTGGCCCACCCCCCCCCCCCCTCCGCTTTGGGGCTAACAGTCCGGCGGCGCTTCTCCCCTGCAAAGCCGTAAACCCCATTGTGTGCCGCCGGGGTGGGGTGGAGAAAGTGAACAGATTCCGGCCGGCCGGCCGGGCCGCCGGTGCCGTGCGCTCTCCGGGCCGGGCCGGGCCGCGCCGCGCGCGTCTGTCCTGTTTGGGCGGCCCCGCCGGCTGGTTCCTGGAGCGCGGTGCGGTGCGGTGCGGTGCGGCGGCGGCGGCGTGCGTGCTCGACCCACCGCCGCCGCGTTGCCGGCGGACGCCTCCGGCCCGCCCGCGCCGGGAACCCCACCTGGGACGTTTTCTTTTTTTTTTTTTTTGGCGGGGGGGGGGGGGGGAGTCAGGGAGAGTTGGCCGTGGCGTTTTTCGCCCCTCCGAGGAGCCCGCGGGAGGGCGGAGGACGGGACGGCGGAGCTCACCGCACCGACGCTAAGCCTTGTGTCTTGTGTTGTTGTTTTCTTCTGTAGAACATTATAAACATCACTGGTTCCCAGAAAAGCCGTGCAAGGGATCAGGTTACCGTTGTATTCGCATCAACCATAAAATGGATCCTCTGATTGGACAGGCAGCCCAGCGCATTGGACTGAGCAGTCAGGAGCTGTTCAGGCTTCTTCCAAGTGAACTCACACTCTGGGTCGACCCCTACGAAGTGTCCTACAGAATCGGAGAGGATGGCTCCATCTGTGTGCTGTACGAAGCCTCACCAGCAGGAGGTAGCACTCAAAACAGCTCCAACGTGCAAATGGTAGACAGCAGAATCAGCTGTAAGGAGGAACTGCTCTTGGGCAGAACAAGCCCTTCCAAAAACTACAATATGATGACTGTATCGGGTTAAGATATAGTCTATGGATGGATCATCTTATAATGGATGGATAAATTTGATTTTTTGCTTTGGGTGGGCTCCTCTTGGGGATGGATTATGGATTTAAAACCATGTCACAGCTGTGAAGATCTGGCACAAGATAGAATGGTAAAAAAGAAAAAAAAATTTTTAAGTAACAGTGCCATAGTTTGGACAGTACCTTTCAATGATTTAATAGCCTGTGAGTCCAAGTAAAATGATCACTTTATTTGCTAGGGAGTGAAGTCCTAGGGTGGTTTCTGTTTCTCCCAGACATTATACCTAAATTTTGACATCAGTCCCTTTAAGGAAAATCTGTATTTCTAAGAACCCTTCTCTGCAGTAGATCTCGCAGAGGAATTTGCACTCTTAACACTTGAAATTGTTATCAGTAATCTTTTTGGCAGCTCAGTAGGAAAGCTCAACGTTTTAAACATGGTAGTACTGGAAATTTTATGACAAGACTTTTACCTAGCACTTAAATATGTATAAATGTACATAAAGACAAACTAGTAAGCATGACCTGGGGAAATGGTCAGACCTTGTATTGTGTTTTTGGCTTTGAAAGTAGCAAGTGACCAGAATCTGCCTTGGCAACAGGCTTTTAAAAAGATCCTTAAACAAAAAATTAAAGACACTGTCTCAACTGTGGTGTTAGCACCAGCCAGCTCTCTGTACATTTGCTAGCTTGTAGTTTTCTAAGACTGAGTAAACTTCTTATTTTTAGAAAGTGGAGGTCTGGTTTGTAACTTTCCTTGTACTTAATTGGGTAAAAGTCTTTTCCACAAACCACCATCTATTTTGTGAACTTTGTTAGTCATCTTTTATTTGGTAAATTATGAACTGGTGTAAATTTGTACAGTTCATGTATATTGATTGTGGCAAAGTTGTACAGATTTCTATATTTTGGATGAGAAATTTTTCTTCTCTCTATAATAAATTGTTTCTTATCTTGGCATTTTAATCAATCTCTTGTCATGATTGTAGAGGTTTAGCCAAAAGTATTTTTCTTAGGATCTATAAGCTATGTGAATGTCAGTTGCACACTGGTCACACTGAAAAAAACACTTGCTGAGCAACAGAGGTGGTCTGTGTGTAAATAGGAGTTAGAGGAAACAGGAGGAACATTATTTTTTAAACTCTACAGTCAAAACATGGACACATTCACAGGCTTATCTCCTGAAATGTGGATAAGAGACAATAGGTAACAGCTATAAAAAAAAAAAAAGCCTAACTAAAGGATTATGTACCATTGCTTCCCTGTTGAAGTGAAGATAGAAATGATCTATTCTGGCCCACCTTTGTGAAACCCCCTGGATTCCATGTTCAATTAGAAAATCCGGGGGCAGGTGACCTAGAGTCTTAAGAACAGGCTAATCACTGCAGAGATTGGTTGCTTTTTGCTTTTCATCACCCACAAGATTACGTAAAAATCCCTTAAGCTGGAATTCAACTAAAGGTATGTTGATGAACTTTTATTCTCAAATATTCTCATTTTCAAGCTCTAGGCATATAACCTTTTGAGAACACTGTAAGATAGATGAGTTAACTCCCCTATACCTTATACAAATGGCAGTTCTCTGGTTGGGGAGGAAAACAAACTGATGCTTCAATAGAAATTGAAAGTGGAAAAATCTGACCTTCTTTACCTGCTTTGGGCAAAGGGTAATTTTAACATTCACATTGGGAATATATCATGCACTTTAAAGTCAGTAACTATTTGAATTCATCCCCAATAAATGTGAGGACTTTTTTCTGTGTTAAGGTTTGTTTTTCTGGTTTTTGTGGACAACACAGAAACACATCAGATATTTAAAAATTCACATATAAATGATATTTCTTCATTCTATTATCCACAGGTTATTCTTAAAGGTTTGAATTACCATTTTGTGTTTTATCTTGAGAACAAGGAATTGCTATGTAGCCCGGGCTGGTCTGGAACTCTCCTTCCTGACTAGCCTCTAGAGTGCCAGGATTACAGGCCCATGCTACCACTCAGCTGGGAGTTGAAATTCTCATAAGCATAACATATGGACAGCTTTTGCCAATTATGCTTTTTATTTTAAAGTCCTTTCTGTAAAAAGCCTCTCAGTTTTTTACATGACTTTATGATAAAAACAACTGGTAGTATACTTCTTATAACATCGCACTCCTTTGCTAACCAACTGTATACCATCTGGTAATTCCTTTGAAGGCTTTGTACTGGTAAGGTTTTGAATACTGAATCTTGGAAAGCAAGACAAAATGAGCATGAACTTCCAGGCAGTTTAGGGGCTATATTTGATTGCCTAAAATTTTAGTCTGAAGATCTTTCACATCAAACATTTTGTGCTACTTTAGAAGAACTTGGTAAGAAGTTAATTTTAACAAAGGTATTTTAGAAATCAGCTGATGGCTAGCATGCAGAGGTCTGTGGAGGTCTTGTTCATTGCATGCAAACATCCTCTGAGGCATGCAAACATCAACAGACCTAGCATCCAGCTGTTTCCTGTGACTTGAACCTTACCATCCCCCAGATAGTAAGCCAACTTTTCATTCTGCAGTACAGTAGCTGTTTGATATTTCTTGTTCACTTTTGTGGAGTGTTTTGCCTAGCTATTTGACAAAATCATTTGAGTCTGTCTCCTATGCTATTCAGACAGGCAGGTGTGTGCCAGACCTCCACATGTAGTCATTTATACCCTTTTTTTTTTTTTTTTTTTAACACATATGTGATATTGGTTTGATTGTAAAAGGTTTTGCACTCAGGATAGTTTATTGGAAATCCTCTTAAAAGATAATTACTTTCAAAAATTATTAGTTGCTTTTGGAAGTCAAGAGTTAGGACTGGCAATGTTTGAAGAATGGTATT
This sequence comes from Dipodomys merriami, assembly GCF_024711535.1. Taxonomy (NCBI): domain Eukaryota; kingdom Metazoa; phylum Chordata; class Mammalia; order Rodentia; family Heteromyidae; genus Dipodomys; species Dipodomys merriami. The sequence goes on along the minus strand of NW_027202271.1, from coordinate 44,343,113 downwards.
AAGTTTTAAACAGATGGTTTTAAGATAATTTCCTTCCAGTGTAGGTAGTGTCTTGCTCTGTAATGTTGACACAAGGGTTTTAAGTGGAGTACAATCAGCATGATCCTATTCAGGAGAGTGTGGTTAATATGGAATGGGAATCATGTCCTTACATTTAGTTGAAATATTTCTGTAATGGTAAACCTGGAAGACCCACCATGACATGGACTTTCTATTACACTTTGCACAAATGATGTTCTTGAGTCAACATAACCACATTGCAAGTAGTTTTGTTTTCTGTAGGTGTTACAAATAGACTGGCCTTCAGATTACAAGGAAGCAATACTGAGGTTTAGGGTTTCATGGCTAGATATTCATTTCCAGGTCCCTTTTAATCTTAGTAGACTTTTGTGTTTTTCATAACATTTCTGAGACTCCTTTGTCTTTGAATATTAGTGATGGAAAGTATTTTCTGTCCCCTATCATGGCTACTTTAGATGATTATACTTTAGATCAGCAATGAAATTTTAAAAATATGCTTCAGATCACCTGAAACTAGATTTTTTACATTTGAAAGTAGGCCAAAAATATAGATACTTGTTATCTCAGACTATGCAGTTGAACCTTTATATATGATTACTGTCTTGTAGCTAGTTGTTTTTATATTTGGAACTTAATAGTAATAAACACAGCTTTCCCTATGGATTAAGAAGCCTTCAATCATTTCCTTTTAATACATGGGGCTAAAAGAGCCAGCGAAATCTGTTATCATTTCTGGTTGTATCTAGAGAATTTTTTTTTTTTTTTTTCTGAGAACATAAGGTGCAGGGGCATCACTGAGATGTTATATTTTATATTTTTAAGATTCTTCTCATGAAGTAAGTCTTGGATTGCATTAATGATGACAATTGACACCATTTCATTAACAGTTTCATAGAATAACAGTTTAAGAGGTTTTTTAGTTGTTTTTTGTTGCTATATTTTAATGAGTGTCTACATTGCCCAGTGTCCAAACAGGAAGAAAAAAAATAAGGTTCCCTTTGTAGCATTACTTGTATTTTTGAATGCTTCCTGTCATCTGATGGTTGAATCATGTTACAGAACATTTTGGAGAACCTTCTGACTTACATGAGCCTTTTCATGATGTTTATTGGTTCAGTGCCAAAAATGCAGTTGTTCTTAGGGGGCATTCTGCATGTTTACAAGGAATACTGGTGCTGAAACATAAAGTGATTTGAATCTAGTTGAAGTTGGATATAAAGGGAAGGAGCAGGGAAAGGAAGAGATGTAGGGGAATTTAGCTGAGAAGAGAGAGGGATTTCATGTTGTGGTATACAGTGATTGAGGTCTGTGTGGTAGTCTTAGCAGTGTTTGGGGATCACTGCTCAGGGATTCTGCCATTCATGAATCTGAGGTAGTCTGTGCTCATATTTGTTTCTGTGAACAGGCAGCAGGTTCAACGTAGAAGTGCAGGTTTATAGGCCTACCTAGAAACTGGCATTGGAGAGAGGTGATTTGAGAACCATAAAGCACAATCTTAAGGGCATTTACAAGGAAAAGCAAATAGTTCATCTATCTGGACAGCCTTTGTGTCTCAGTATTTTGTTAAGGGAGGATATTTTTCAAGTTTTCTGTTATAAGCCATTTGACCAGGATAGCCTCTTTCCTTGTGCCTGTAGGTTGTGAAGGACATTTTTGACCCTAATTTTGGTGGTGGAAGGATGATTATAGGCCAGATCTCTAACACCACAATAAAGAACCAATAAAAACAGTTGAGTTAGCTAGATTTCCTTTATTTGGAGAACATTCTATCAAACACTATCTCAAATTAACAGTGCTTGAGGACCTATTTACCCATATTTATCCACCAGTAAATTTACATTTATTTTTAATGATTCTCTATAGTCGGTCATCTCCAAAGTTATTTTGTGTGATTAAAAATTTTTTGCATATATTTGGGTGTTCATGGTACCTTTTATATAAGCAAACATTGGAGACACAAAATTTTATTGATGTCATGTACCATCAAAATGTTCTCTAGATTTTTTCACTAGATTATTACTCAAGTAGATGAGTATTTGCTGTTCCGAGAATAACTTGTAATGATTGTGTTTGTCGTTTGGGTGATAAATCTTGAACTGAGAAGCTGTTATAGCAATATAACAATTACATAACTTCACTTCATCTGCATAGGTCCTTATTAGTAAAATTAAGTTAGTCTTTCACAGTTCACAGATAATCAAAATTGTTTGCAAGTCAAAAGTCTGTTCCTGTATATTCAAGTCTATGCTATAAAATAGAGATTCATTCACACTTTTTTAGGATTTTTTTATATTATGTTAGTCTTTTTAATATTGATAATAAAGTATGACAAGAGAACTCTATCAAACTCAGATAGGTAATTAAATTAATTGAGTAGCTGTGGTTTAGCCAGAATACCCTGTATATCTCTTATTCTGAGCCATCCCTAAATGTTTGGGAAAACAAGATGACAAATTGGACTTTACTTGAGATTTCTATAAGTGAGCATAAACCTAAATTGATTAGGCTTAACCATTATATCCTAAGCAAGATGGAATATAATTTCTAGTCTTTCTAGTTTATGGAAGTTTTATGTATGTAAGTCAGTAGACTTGCATCATACTTCTGGCAAATTATACTTGAGTCTTCAGATTTTATGTATGTTTATATACATATATATATACACACACACACACACAATATACATATATATTCTTATTTTACCTTATAACAACTGGGTGGAGCTTACTGGTAGATAAGTACTTTTTTAATGGCTATTTTATGGTAGAAAATTAAGAAAGCTTAATTTGCCCCAAAGCAAAACAACTAGTAAATAGCTAAATGCATAATTTGAATCTAGGTCTTTCTGACCCCCAAACACAACCTCTTAACTGTAAGTATATTATGGTGCAGGATTTACTTGCCTTGTTTTACTTTTCATATTGGTGGAACATAGATTTTAATTTCTCCTTGCTTGTTGGCCATCTTTGGTCATTTTCAGTCTTTATGCTCAAGAGACTTTTAACTGTTTACAACTAGGTTTGGGTTTGGTTCTCTGAAGCCATTGGGATTCAGTGTACTCTTGGATTCAGATGAGTGAGTGATGGAACCATGGCTTCAACTGCTTGTGAATGGAGCTATTACATAGCTTGTGTCCATTACTCCATGTATAAAAATGATGATAGTAAGTTAGTTGTCAAGATCAAATAAATGAAAACATAGCAACAGATAGTACATTGAACTTTTAGAATGTGAATTCTTATCATGATGTCTACTCATAGATTATATATACTATATATTATATATGTATATGATATATAAGATATATAAAATCTCTATACATATAGAGAGAGCCTCTATCCATCTATCTATCTATCTATCTATCTATCTATCTATCTATCTATCTATCTATCTAATCTATCTGTCTAATTTGATCATAGTATAATTACATTGGGAGTTTCTGGGAAAGCCCTCAAACCAGTAGCTAAAATAATATAGGAAGGATAATGGATTACCCCCAAAGTCAAGATAAAAATACAGATAACCCAGGCCAGGCATTCTTATTTTACCGACTTCTGGGCCAGATCCTTTAACCTCTCAGTCATTTTCTTTGTATGAATGCCAGAACCCTTTGTATTCTTTGTCTCCATTGACTACCTGAGGTTGAGGGTTGGATATGGCTACCAAAAATGAGGCACAGTGTCATCCTGTACAAAGCATATTGCTTTCATTATGTGCCTTAATCCTCACAGTAACCCTTTGCTACATGGAGTCAGTGAACATTTCCCAAGCTTGCCTTTTGTTTTTGGCCATGCTTTTACAGGAGACTTTAGGACAGTGGTTTTCATATAGAGCTTAGTAGTTATCAATCTCTTCTTCATATATGGTAGTGTGAGCACTTCTTGATTACAAAGACGCAGCCTTTTGTTTTTTTTTAAAGTTACCAGGGTTTGGGTTTTTCTTGCATTGTAACCTAATGCAACATTTATCTGACTCACTAATTCATTGATTTCCCCATGTCAGTCATACATGAGTCATAGACCATCAGTTCTTCTGGTTTGAAATCAAGTTCCTTTTGCTATGTGGGATATCCTCATTGAATACTTGCTGTTGGTTTATAAATCATTACCACATGTGTATGGGGTGAAGTAGATAGGTAGCCAGCAGAACTTCAGGTTAATGCATTTTGCAAGGTTCAGGAAACAAATGGGGCTTGATCTTTCAGGATTTTCCAGAGACTCAGAGGCAAAAGTCCCTTTGCCCCTTTCAAACATCTTGGTATCTTAAAGCTCATGAATGGACCAGAGCCTTCTTGGAGCTGTGTGGATAGGTTTATAAATTAATCAGTGAGCTTTACTGGTTAGGATAGTGATATATGACCAGTGTTGTTGGAACAGTTATGGAACAGTTATGTAATACCGAAACATTAGATTCAAGAGTGTTCCCTTTAATTATTTGATTTTTTTTTTTCTCATTGACCTCCTATGTCTGTGTTTTAAATCTGGTGTTTTGTTTTTCCAATGCTGGGGTTTGCTAGACAGGTGCTCTACTGCTTAAACCAAACCTCCAGCCCAGGTTGATTTTGTATAGGATCTTGCTTTCTTTACAGTATAGCCTGGATTGTGATTCTCTTGTTTCTAGTACTTTCTGTAGCTGAAGTTGTTCGCTATTGCAACTTTTTCTGTTGAGATGAGGTTTCGTGGACATTTTGTATGGGCTCCTGAATATAGATTTTTTTCTCTTTCTCTTTTTTACCTTCCTTTCTTTCTCTATTCCTTCCTCTTTCCTTCTTTCTTTTTCTTTCTTTCCTTTTTTTCCTTTGGTTTTTTTCTTCATAGTGTAACTACATTTAGAAGTTCTCGAAAGCAGCTTCCTTCAGCCAGTAACTACAAAAAATGTACCTGTGTTTTTGAAACAACCTCCAAATAACTAAGATTAGACACATGGGCCACTGTGCCCAATTACTTTTCTGATACTTAAAATACAACTGACATTTATCCTCTGCATCACCTGCTCTACTCACATTCACTGGACAAATACGGAGTCCCTCTGTATCAAATACTTTGCCACACATCGAAGATACAAAGACAGCCACTATCCCTGGTCTTCCTATACTTAGGGACCTCAGAGCCTACGCACAAGAGCAAAAGTTGCGTAACAAATGGGAAAGCTGAACCTGAGCTGCATTGTGCTAAGGAAAAACAATGGAGGACTGCTGTGGTGAGAGTAATGGCCAGTATGGCTACCAGAGGAAGCTTTTCCAGAGCAAGGGGCTTTTGTGCTTGAAGTATGAAGGATGAGGTGCTTGAGGTGTAGGAGGAGGCGAGAAGGACCAGTACACACAAAATCTCCCTGGAGGCTGATGGAATGGGAGGGACCCAAGACCAGTGCCATGAGTGGAGAGAGGAATTATGGGATTGAAAGTAGAGTGAATATATAGTTTGATATTTTTCTTTCTGGCAATATTGGTATTTGAACCCAGGGTCTCATGCTTGATAAGCAGACACTCTACCACTTGAGCCGTATACCGCCCTCAAACTGTGACTCTCAAGGGTAAAAGGGGCTGCTGTTAATAATAAATACAGACTGTAAGCATCAGCCTGGACATAGGGTCACTTTAGGTTTATAGGTCTTATCAGGAACAGTTCTCTCTATCTCTTAGGCTCAGCAACCATTGGTGTTCTTGCCTCCTAGTAAACATGTCATTCTAACTGGTCAAAAATGGCCCAAACCACTTCCAGGGTATATTTTTCAGATCACTGAGGTTGGATGATTTGCTCTGATATAGACATTCATGACTATTTCATGTTTTGAAGGTTTGGCATGAAGATCAATTTTAGCTTGAATTACAAGATATATTACAGTCACTGTCATGATTTATGGAATTGCACAGTACAACAAATATCTTGAATTTTTTGTTACAGCCTTGTCACTTTGCAGGATTTTTGATTCAATTTTTTATTAGCATATATTAGTTATACATGGGAGGATTTCATTGTGACATTTCCATGCATGTGGATAATGTATGCCGGGGATTGTCTCTTTCCCTTCATCACTCACCTGTATCCCCTTTCCGAAAACATTTTCAGCAACTCTCATTGGTCCATTTTCCTACCTATGAGCTATTTCCACCATATTATTTATTTTTTACTCCCCTATTTAGCTCAACCTCCTGTCACTAATACCCCCAACAGAGCCTATTTGCCTTTCCACACACACTGACTCTAAATTTTTTATCTAGTGTTTAAGAAACAGTTTTATTCTGTTAGTACCTCCTGGGCCTAACTTTAATGGTATGGCTCACTTAATTTCCCCCTCCTCCTTTTAAGTCGAAGTTTGAAATCTTCTGTACATTTAAGGGCATAGAGTTCAAAGGATTTTGCACACAAATACAATCCACAACCTGACTAGGAGACTGAACATTTCTACCACCCCCGGAAATTCCATTTTTTTTTGAGACACTTAAAATTTGAGTAGGAAACATGAATGTAGAGCCAGGCCTCAAATTTCAAATGAGTTGTAGCTCTCTCTTTTTATCACCTGAAAGTAATTGTCACCAGCAGAAACCACTGCCTGATAACCAGCTATGATTTGGTGGTTACTAATTCCTACCCAATATGGCTTTTACTCCTTTAAAATGAGTAGTAAAATCTGACTCATGGCCCCATCTCTGACTCACAAGCTTACTAAGGATTGCCTCTTTATTAGTAGGCATAAACATTAGACTCTTGGTCAATCTAAAAAAGATTGTGAGCAGGGTGTGGTGGCTCACACCAGTAATCTCAGCTACTCCAGATGGAGATGGAAGATTGCAATTCAAGGTCATTTAGGGTAAAACAAAACAAAACAAAAACACCCTCATCAAACCAAACGTCGTAGCATCTGCTTGTCACACCAGCTGGAAAGGAGCTAAGAAGTAGTGGTCCTAGATCTGCAAAGAACAGGAGACTATCTGCAAAATTAACTAAAGCAAAATAGGGCTGAGGAGATGACTTAGGTGGCAGAGTGCCTTTCTAGCAAGTGTGAGGCCCTGAGCTCAAACTCCAAAAAAGGAAGATTTTGATAATGCCACATTTATATAATGTCTCTCCCACCTCTTTTTTTTTGTTGTTGTTGTTTTTCTTTCGTAGCTTGATTGTGTCAATCTAGTAAGTTTTGCAGAAAAGACCAGTGCCAAGGCTGGGTGCCAACTTTGGACACTTTCATCTACCAGTTTCAACAGAGCAGTTAGAATATTGACCTAAGTTACAGCACAGTTCCTTGTGAAACTCATCCAACTCTAGACTTAGTGGCATTGTCTTTTGTGGTTCTTGAGTCAGATACAGAAAGACTTGTGCAAAAACAACTGCTTGTAATGAGCTTGGGATCTAATGAGAGACAAAGGAGATAAATTCACCAGTAATTGAAAAGGGATTCACACACCCACACACACACACACCCACACACACACCCACACACACACACACACACACACACACACCCCTTTATGAGAGACAGAGAAAGGAGAAAATTCACCAGTAACTGAAAAGGGATTCACACACACACACACACACACACACCCCTTTAGGTTTAATGTTCCAGTTGGAATCTGACCTGAAACCAGATTTTTGCCCTTTTTTTTTGTACCGAAAATTCACCAGTAATTGAAAAGGGATTCACACACACACACACACACACACACACACACACACACACACACACACACACACACACACACACACACACACACACACACACACACACACCTTTAGGTTTAATGTTCCAGTTGGAATCTGACCTGAAACCAGATTTTTGCCCTTTTTTTTTGTACCGAAAAGGGCAATTTGTTCTGCCCGTGCAGTGGAGTATTTTGAGGCTGATAGTGTATGTGGTTTGCAGACATCTCTCTCTCACAGTGCAGTAATACTTAATATTTTCAGAACCAGTTGACCATTTCCCCCTGGGTGCATTCCATTTTAACAAACCAGTGAAAATGTAAGAAGAGTCAATGCCAGATCTGATTACTAGAAAAGCTTATCAATAACCTCATTCCAACAGGAGAAACCCCTACTCTGATTAGACACAAGGAATAGGTTTAGTCCTAATTTCTTTTTTGGGAGCAAGATGGGGCGGGGGGGGGGGGGAGGTTGTCAGTCGTGGGGCCTGAACTCAGGGCCTGAGCACTGTCCCTGGGCTTTTTTGCTCAAGGATAATGCTCTACCACTTTGAATCACAGCTCCACTTTTGGTTTTTTAGGTGGGTAATTGGAGATAAGAGTCTTGGGGACTTTCTTGTCCAGGCTGGCTTTGAGCCTCAACCCTCAGGCCTCAGCCTCCTGAGTAGCTGTAACTCAGGTGTATGTGTCAGCTCTAGGCTTGAACTCAGGGCCCTTGAACTCAGGCGCAGGGGGGGGGGTGTTAAGGGGAGGGCTGCTTTGTTGGTTCTGTGGTATCATCCTCTGGTGACATCACTATGCAGAAGGAAGGTGAGATAGGGAGGTAGTGGGAGAGGTAAAAGGGCAGTTACTATTTTAAGTAAAATATTTGGTCTGGAAGTGTGTTACTGATAAAGTCACATTTGAAGGAATGTGTGAAGGAAACTAGAGAAACTACTTAGGAGGTATCTTGAAAAAGAGCATTGTATTCAAATAATTGAGTGAATCCCAGAATCAGTGAATTCCAGACTCAGCTCTTCCCAAACACATGACTGTTATTTGGCATTCTGGGATTCTGTCTTACAGTGTCAGCTCACCTGGTTTATACGGATTTCTCTCCTGACCACTTTCAACTTTCTGATTACTACAGAAATGCCACCATTTCTAGAATACCTCTCTACGCCCTCCATGTTCGATTATTATGTATCACATGATGATTTTACGTCACATCTTTCAGTACTGGAAAAACCTAGCACCATTTTTCTCTCTCTGCTTCAGAGAAAATTGCTAACCATAACAGGATGATTTAAAAAAAAAGAGCTCAGTTTTAAGAAAAAAAAGTTTGATTTATTGAAATTCTATATCTATAATAAATATTAAATGAGAACTGGTATTGAATATAATGATACAAGATTGGCTACATGCATTTTTCAAGACCTAGAGCTAGACAAGCTAATAGACAAATGTTGAAAACAAAAAAGGTGGGTTTTTTTCTTGCTATTTAGATAACTTGAAAGTTCTTATCCAAAGTGCCTGTTTCTTAGAAAACCAGAGACTACAATGCAGAGACTTATAATATAGAGCTCCTTTTGTGTATGAGACTAAAAGAATAAAGCAAGAGTGCATTGCTTTTGTCCTACAGTAAATTAAAAATGAGAAAACAGTTTTTAAAGGTACTAGTAGGCATCTGGCCTATAATATTAGAGTTAAAGAAAATCCCTGGAGTATTTCTTTCTATTTTCATTTTCCTCATTAAAGATGAGTAGAAAGGTACTTTTTCAAATATATTTCACCCTATTTTCTGCCCAACTCATGCTTCCCCATTCCAAGAATAGGTTTATTTCCTTCAAACAATGTTAAAAGTGCTATATATTAGCCCAGTCCAAGTCAACCTTAAAACTAAAAGATGATTCTTCCCCAATCTTGAGACTGTAAGCAAGGCTGAAGAGAAGACAGGGGGATATTGTGGGTTTAAGGAAAGGTCTACCTCAATGTTCCCAAATAAACATGAACAGATATTTCTGGGTATAAGGGGATGGGCTTCCGAGGGATAGGGGGAGCAAAGTGGGGAAATATAATAAAGCAATAGTAATATCAGGTAGGATTTTAGGAAGATTTCGAAGTTCTATCTAAAGCAAACATTTACCAAAGGTGATATGAGACTTTTTGGGGGGCAGGTATAGGGGAAGGGAAGGATAGATCATTTAAGTGTATTCTTAAATCCCTACATTTGTTACTACAAACAATACCTAATTATGTCAAAATTATCTTCAACCACAACATATATGACGACAGACTCACAACCCAAATTCCCTGATGTTAAATTTGGGAATACAAGTAAAAACGCCATGTTAATTTGATATGAATAGTGATTATAGCCTCTGCTAATATTGTTGCAATGATGGGTGGCATCTCCCCAGAAGATTTCTCAGATTCATCAGTATAGATCAAAGTTCATTCTCTTATCAAAATCCTCTGGCTTTGAAAGGTGTGTTTACTCTTGGTCCTACCTTCGTTTCTTAACGAGTGTCTGTTTTTCTACCTTTTACTTCCTCACACTGAACTTGTTAACTTCTGTTGGAAAATACTCTGCTGTGTAGCACTGAAATGAAAACACCTAAATGTGGGGTTGGGCAAAGTTATTAAGTTCAGACATTTGGTATAACACTTGTAGTGTTGTTGGCAATATAAAGTTATGATGAAGCTATTTGAAATGGAATTACCTAGTTGGCTATTTTATAGTTCCAGGTTTTAGAGTTTTAGTGTAGAAGTATAAGTATTTCTTTGGTCGGTAGAAGTATGCATTTGTTTCTGTGATGATTTTCACTAGAAATTTACAGACTTGTGTGTTGTGTAGGTGTTTCTTTTGAGCTTGCTGGAACATCCAAGAATGATGGGAAAGGAAGGTTCTGCAAGTACTTGTGTGTCATATGTATATGTTTTTGTTTTTCTTTAAATTACTACAAGGAAAGAGATAGGCTGATTAGATTTTTAATATGCTTTTAAAGACTATGCCTTGTTCTAATGCCTGGCTATGGATTTTGAGGAAAGGGAAAGCTAGGGAGAAAAAAAAAAGTATATATAATATCTAGTATGTATATGTAATATATATATATATATATATATATATATATATAATATGTATTTTCTTTACCAATGTTGTGTTATTGTGTCAATAAGATATGGCCCAAGCCGGGTGCTGGTGGCTCATGCCTGTAATCCTAGCTACTCAGGAGGCTGAGATCTGAGGATCACGGTTCAAAGCCAGCCTGGGCAGGAAAGGCCGTGAAACTCTTACCGTCAATAACTCACCAGAAAACTAGAAGTGGTGCTGTAGCTCAAGTGTTAGAGCGTAAGCCTTGAGCTGAAGAGCTGAGGGACAGTGCACAGGCCCAGAGTTCAAGCCCCATGACTGACAAAAAAAAAAAAAAATGGCCCTGTGTGTTATGTACAGGGAAGACAGCCTTATCCTTTTGTATTTAAACAATGTCTAGCAGACAATTTATGATTCTAGACGGTAGGTTTCTCAGAAACTAAAACCAACAAGTTTTAGAGTATGTCTCTGATCTACAGGGGCTATCATGTGATGGTTCTCTTCAAACAAAGGAGACAAGGTACCTACACTGTGATGAGATGTCTTCAGAAGCCACACCTCCATGTATTCTTTCCTTTCCTTGTTTGTTTATTTACTTGATAGTGGGGGGCGGGGTTGAAGTCAGGGCTTCATGCTTACTTAAGCAAGTGCTCTACTTCTTGAGCTACTTCCTCAACCTCTTTAGGCTTTAGTTTTATTTTCAGTTAGTTTGTTTTTCAGAAAAGTTCTCCTACTTTTACCTAGAGAGACACCACCAAAATCAGAGATTTTGGGCTGGATTCTGGCTTAAAATCTGCTTGGGGTACCAAGGATAAGGCATTTCTTCCTCTCCTCCTAGACCCTGTATTGCAAAGAAGAAGTCAGTGATACCTCCAATCTTCAAGTTCCAATTCAACCTCTGCTAATATATTTGTTGCAAAAAATATCTAGGTTTGGTTAAAAAAAAAAAACCAGTGTGGTAGCAAAATCTGACTGGATGTAGCACTCTTTAATATGGTCATTTCCTATTTAGGTGTATCTGTGGACACATTAGAGGGCAGCCAGGTTTGCGTTCGGTTTTCATGGAGAGGATTCACACTCCATGTACCATTTTGTCTTTTTTAATAAAAAAAAATAATGCTGGATTCCAGAAACCCAACTGGTTTTTAATTTGCTTGTTTTTTGGAAGTACTGGGGACTTGAACTCAGGACCTTACCCTTACAGTTGAGCCAGACCCCCCTCCCCCAGCCCCAGAAAGCCAACTGGTTTTAAAGGTTTTACAAAGCCCTTTCTGGGAGTTTCTAAGTTAACTTTATCTCAAGGTTGAGCCAGGCCAAAGTTCTTTCTCCTCTAAATTGAAGTATAGGGTGCTAAGTCTGTTCTGGCCTCATTGGGCACTGATCACTTTCTCTGGCATAATAACGCTTCTACTGCTTCTCACCCAACCTGGACCCTCTATGAAGCTCCAATGCTACTTTAAAATCCAGAGAAAACACTTAGTTTACTCAAATCCCTCCAGTTTTGCTAAGCAGAAAATTGATTCTACACCATGGCAAGATCCCTGATTTCCTTAGCATGGCAGGGTCACATGTCTGCAGATTAGCATCAAGAGATGATATTTCATGTTGAGGCTGTGTAGTTTGATTGCTCAATTCTGTTACTTGCTAAATGTTTAATCTCAAGCAAGTTGCCTAAGTTCCTTCTCTTTAAAATCATGAACATTAAATAAAGGTAATCAGCACTTGGTGATAGGTCTTGGTTGTAAACATTCTAACAAGTATTAACTATTATTTTAAAATCCATTGGTTAACCATTTAAGCCTTCCTGGCTTTGTGATTATATGCATGATATTGCATGACTGTAGCCTGTAATGATTAATTTTGTGAATCAACTTGACAAAGCCATGAGATGCCCTTATATCTAATGAAACATTTTTTTGATGTGTCTGTGGTGCCGTTTCCAGAGAAATTTGCACTCAGCTGGTGGATTGAATAAAGAAGATCTTCCTCATTAGGACCCAAGTCAATGTTACCCAACTCATCCCTGGCCAGACAGGAACAAAAAGGCCAAGGCAAGTTGATTGCTTGATCTTGCTGACCTCTTAGCTGGGACAGCAGTCTTTTCCTGTCCTTTTTTCCTGGTTCTCAGGCCTTTAGACTCAGACCGAAATCTATACTATCAGCTTTCCAGTTCTCAGTCACTGAGCTACCACTGGTGTTCTTGGGTGTTCAGCTTATTATCAGCAGATCACAAGACTTCTTGGTCTCCATAATTGGGTGAGATTTATAAGCAAGTACTAGTTATATAGAATTTCTTATAAAATTACTTATATATAAGTTAATATTTTATTATATATCACATTATATGCCATATAATAATATATGATTTGGCATATAATATAGTTATATACATTATACCTGATACTATATATAATTGTATATATTATACATATATCTATATCTATATCTATATATATATATATATATCAGTCAATGTTCTCAAGAGTAATAGAACCAGTAGAATGTATATGTAATTATAAGAAGCAACTTATTCACTTGGCGTACACAGGCTAAATACTACCATAATAGTCCTCTGTAGGGTGGAAGTTGGGGGACCTGGTAGCTGCTCAGACCAAGAAGAGGGAAGCCTCAGAAGAACCAATGATAGCCCCAACCAGAACAAGCTGACATCTCCTGGAGAGTCATTGGAGAAGTCAGTGTTCAACAGCTGAAGACTCTGGCATATGATACCCCTGTGAGTGATGGCAGCAGGAAAAATGCACCTGCTCAAGAAGAGTTGAGTGTCCACCCTAGCTGGAGCTTCCCCATCCTTCCTTCCTTTCTTTTTTGGTTCTATCTGGCTCCTAGTCTGTTGGATGATGCTACTCACATTTGGGTGGAGGGAGGGGGCGGTAGACTCTGACTCAAATACCAGTTTTCTCTGGACACACCTTCATAGACATACCTAGAAGTCTTCTCTATCAGTGTATGCCTCTCTCATTCCATTCAAGTTGACAACCAAGGAGGTTCATTTTGTATTTGCATAACTAAGAATGTCTATATACTACAGGTTCTGGAGAATAACTAATGTGTGATTTGCAGCTCATGGCATTGGTATAATCTGGGAATTTTATTAGAAATGCAGATTCTCCGACTGCCCCTGCACATTTCACAAAACATCTTGATAGATAGAGCACACAATTTCAATCTCCTCCATGAAAAACCTCTATTTCTATTGATGCTCCATCAACTGTGAAACAGCCATATTCTCACACCACAGGCTAAAGACATTATCTGCCATTTAAAAATGGTAATTTTAGTAAAAAGACAGTTCACATAGATCTAACCTCATTTCACATGGTTACTAAGGCTTATTTAAAAACTTACAGGGATGAACAATGGAAGAACAGATTTCTACTCGAGCATTTTGTCCATGCTGTAGAAAAGTAGGTGAGATGGAGTGGGAGAGAGATCTTTGTAACCAGGGACCTTTTTTATTTTCCTTGCTCTAACAAATGGAGCTATTTAGAAGAAAAATAGGCTGGGGCAAGGTGTAGACTGAGAATATCTGGAATCAAATATCTGAGGAAAGTTGACTGGACAGAGAAGTCAGAACTAACCACTAGCAAAAAGATTTTGAGCCAAATGCTCTCCTACTGGCTTGACTTTCTGTAGAGTTAATGTTCACCTTGAAGAAGAGAATTTAGGACTAAAAATTAGGAGATATTTTTCCTCAGAGGATTGATAGGGTTAAAAATTGTTTTAAATATTTCCTGCATAGCTAGGCTTTTGCTACTCTCTCTTTTGCTACTCTCTTTTGCTACTCTCTTCAGTAATAGGAATAACTGAAAACATAACCCCTCAGTGTCCAGATTTCCAGCTCAAGATGGAACAATTCAAGGAACCAGGTAAATATTGAATGGTAACCTACCCATGCTGTTGAGCCAATATCAAAACCAAACAATTATGCCTAATCATAATAATAAACAAAAGAAACAAGAAAAATAGGATTGCCTGAAAATTTTTTTTAAAAAAGTAATGAAATGTGTGAAAAAAGAAACAAAACACTGTAGGAGTGGTGGTACTTCAGGAACTAGGAATTCTCAAGTGAAACTAAATCATGGTATATGTGAACAAGTCTTGTCATGCTTAATAAAAGAAATCGACAGGAAAGATGAAATCATTTTTCAAATTAAAACTGCTTTAGAGACAGAAAGCCAGCAGAATCATCATTGCAGAAAAGGTCAGAGATACAGAAAGGAGATATGAGAAGAAAGCACAGATGGCAGTGGAAAAATAAAAGCAATGAACACTTAATTCTAGGAATCCTTAGATACAGAGACCCAAGGCAGGGATGATTTGTGAGTGAGCTGGAGCTAAGTAATGCAACAATATCTTATGCACATACTGCTACCCAAAACAAAACAACAAAAGCAAATGGCAAAGGAAATGATTAAAAATGGTAAACATTGTGAGAACAGAAAGCAATGGATGGGAAAATGGAACCTAAAATGTATGCCCAGTGAACTGGAACTGCATTGATTGAAATTATGTTTTTTCCCCCCAGTTATGATAGTGGATGGAAGATTATTCATTGGATATTTATAGTTCTGGTTTGTGCTAGTATGTGGAAGAGAAGGCCGTATACTTTGCAGGTGGTAATGCTAACTGTATTAACTTATTTTTGAAGCTCGCTAGGCTTCAACATTCATGCTCAGAAATTCCTTTAGTCAGGACATTTTTCTTCTATGATATCCTGAAATGTTGCATTATGAAATATTTAGTGTATATCATATGACTGAAAGAGAATAATCTTTTGAAATTCTTGTCTTTATTAAATTTATTTTGGAAGATTTGTCATTTTTAATGAGATCATGTGTTTCCATCTAAATATTATTTTATTCACTGATATATTATCTTTTTATGTAAAATGTGTTTTCCTGCAGGGTCTTTTCTTAGAAAATATACTCCCAGACACTTTATGTTTTGTATACTTACTGCAGGTAGAATAATTGTATATGCTAACTCCAAATTCTATATTATTCATGTAAAGAAAAAAAGTTGAGCATCCTTAATGTGAAAATCCAGAACCAAAGTACTCAAAATTCAAAACTTTTTTGAGTAATGAAATGACAACAGAAGTAGAAAATTCTTGCAACTATTGTACACCCAAAATTATCAAGAATATTGTGTAAAATTACCTTCAGTTTCTGTGTATATAGATATATGTAAAACATAAATGCATTTTTTTAAATTTTATTTTATTTTATTTGTGAACATACTGTACAGAGGGGTTACAATGAACATTAATGCATTTTATATTTAGATCTGGTACCTATTCCAAAGATATCTCATTCAGTGTATATATGTATTTTCATACACACATATACAACTTATTAAGCTTTTTCTATTAATCTGAATAGATGTAATAAACTTTTTAGGGCATTTCTTTTGGGGGGAGGGGGAGTATTAACCAATGTAATCAATCCTGAAAATAAGCATGGTTTATATTTTTCTCCTATATATTATTTAGTTTTCTTGTGTCATTCAAATATTCTAAAATAATATTGGCAGATGGCTCTACTTTTATTGTTATTACAATTATGATGATTGCATAGGACATTGTTTTGGAGCTGCATCAAATATTTATTTGGTAAGTCTAAGGGCATGAAATAACCTGTCTAAAACAGCTACTTTTTTTTCTGGCCTTGCTGTATCCTTAATTACAAATCATTATAAAACTTTTATAACTGTATAAAAATGATTAATCAAGAGGTTGGTAATGTGAGGATGGGTTTGCTAGCTTGTGTTTGAACTGAACTTGTTGAAAGCCAGTGAGCACAGGAGTCCTTCCTATGTGAGCTGTGAATGTTATATTCTGTGAATAAAGGATTTCCACATAATAGGAAATGCAAAATGGAAGAAGTCTATGTCTCAAAATGTAATATGAAGAATGAACTTCGAAAGAGCAAAGATATTTTCAAGGAAGGCTGAAGAAGGGTAAGATAGGTGCTGGACTTGGAAAGGGAGACGGGAGAGATTACCCCAGGGACAAAGAGCAGCATGAATGCAGAGGTAAAGAAGCAAAGTACAAGCACACTTGAGGCTGGCCAATTGTTCATAGGTCTGAGCCCTGGAAGAGCAGAATGAGAAGTGACATTTGGAAAGGCTAGACCAGAAATGAGTTGTGACTAGTTTTCTGACGAGTTTAGAATTTTTCAAAAGCATGGGAGCCAATCTTTTGTAAGTGAAGCCATGTTTTTAATAAAGCTTGATAAGATAGGGCTGTACTTCTTGGTTTATAGAAGAAAGTCAGTGTAAATATTTCCTGAAAAATGAAAGGATTATTGTTAGGAATTTGGAGTTGAGAAATAGAACCATTCCTAAATTATAAGTGGCAAAATGTGATCCCATCCTGCTGAACTGTTTTCAGTATGGATTTAGGCAAGCTCTATGTACAATACTGGTGATAGAAATAATAGCATGAGTAATAATACTATTAACACTAGCTTTTTATATGCCAGGAACTATAGTGGACACTTTTAATTCCACTACTGTATTTAGATGTCAGAATATCTCTGTGAGGGACTTACTTTACATTGTTCAGAAAATACTTTATAAACCAGTGAAAACTGGATTGTGTTATTTTCTTTATATAAACCATGATCCTCAGTGTCCCTTATTTTCCTTATATGCTCTTATTTTCTCTAGTTGTCTGGAGAGAAAGAAGAGATCAAGAAGAAAGAGGGAATGAGAGAAAGAAGGAGTAAAGGAGGGAGAGAACAAGTGAGGAATGGGGGAGAGAGAACAAGAACAAAAAGAGGGAGGGAAGAAGAGTCAAGAGGGAGGGAAAGAGAGAAGAGAAAGAAAGAGATTTCTAGGAAAGTATTATCCCTATCTGCAATTTAGTTTTGTTCCTCTTTTAGAACTCAGTTAGAGAAAGAAAATATAATTATTACAGTCTCTCATATAAGATTATCACTCTATCTTGCTGGAATTGCCTAGGAGGAATTTGTGCAAATTCTAAGAGATTCTAGGTTTCAAGCAGGCTTGGATTTCGTTTTCTGTGTTTTCCTATCAAATGAGCATTGTCAGAATTTGTTCATCATTTCCTTCCCCACATCACATTGGCATAAAATGGAGACTCTTCAATGTTCTTGTTGACTTTGCATTCAGAATTTACCTGGTGGGAAAAGAAGACATTTGAGTTTTTCAAACAATTAAACGAAAGGTGTCAATAGACAGGTCCATAACATTAGGATAAATCCCACCCATAAGCGATGGTGGAATCTTCCATTTAAAAATGTAAATTTGGGACTTAGATTAAAAGAAATTAAGTATTTAAATAAAAGCTGGTATAGAAGCAGCGTTTACTAAGAACTGTTTAATTCCTAGCAACCAGGAGTCTACGAGTTTCACATAACAAGAGCAAAGGAATTATGTATAATTTTCTCATCCAAACTGTTTTTTTTTTTTTTTTTGTCTGCTCCCTTGCAAATGTTGGCCACTTAGCATGTCAGCCAAATCCTGCAGTGAACACTGCTTTGGAACAATCAGAATGTGCAAACCACACAGCTCCACTTCTTTGTTAACATTAGGCACCAACAAATCCAGAATAATCAGAGGAAGCACTCGACAGATTGAATTATAGCTAAAGTGGAATTTAAGACATGCCACAAGTCATCAATTCTCCTTCCAGGCTAATTTGTGGACAAAGACTTATTTGACTTAAACACAATAGCAGGTCACTATTTTAGCATGAAAGAAGGAACAGAGAAGGCCTTTTCTGGTATAATAACTAATTTTTTTCTTTTTTCTTTTCTTTTTAAAATATTTTTGTTACTATAGTACTATTCCCTCTATTTTAATAACTTTGTTTCTGTGGCATTTATTTACTTGCTTATTTACTTATAAGGAAAAGAGGTTTATTTTGGCTAACCATTGATTCTGCAATACTTCTAAAGCCTGATGTGGCTCTAGTGAGGACTTTAGTGTGGGTCTCTGGCCTAGACTATATCTGATCATGATGGGACTGTGTGTGTGTGTGTGTGTGTGTGTGTGTGTGTGTGTGTGAGAGAGAGAGAGAGAGAGAGAGAGAGAGAGAGAGAGAGAGTTAGTTTAAATGCTGACTCCATCATTAAATTTCAAATGCCTTGAAAGCAAGAATTTTTTCCCATTTCTGGCTATAAAATGTACTGCTGCACTGTGTGGTGAACCAGTGCCTAAGTAGTAAATGTGTGCTACAACCAGAACTATCTGTTAGAAGCTCAATATTCCAGTTCAAGCTCTGTCATAAACTAAGTAAACTTGGACAGTTGATACAATGTTTCTTTACCATTGACTGAAGTTTTCTTCTACCAAGCTTCTTTCTACAGCAAAACAGATGTGTCAGACCTATGTCATGCATAAATAACTCGACTTTTAATATCTGAACACCTTGTGTCGCAAGGCTACCATATTCCTTGTTTTTCCTCCCAAAGATTTCAACTACAGCTCCAGTGGGGTTTTTCTTTCTTTTCTATCTGTTCTGAGGAGGGAAAAGGAGTGGGGGCAAGAGCCATTGTGTGATAAAAATCTGAGAACTGAGCTCTTTTGCTGGCTTCTAGAGGCTTCCTTTCTCCAAGCTTAATTTCCATGCCAGCCTAAAATAGCAACCTAGTCCCTTTTTTCTTGAGTGCCATAATTTGATTACAATTTCTGACACTGAAGAGAAAAGCAGACAATAGATTTAAGTCTGGGTTTTCTGAGAAAAATTCAGATTTCTGAAGTTGGCTGTTGGGTGGTATCTACTTATTTTTAAACCATCTAGATTAGTACAACTGTGTAGAGGGGACCATTGCCCTAGAAAAAGTTCCATGTTTTGCAAAGCCTAAGTAGTTACTTAAATCACAATTGCAAAATCTTCACTGGATGTGAGTTTCCATTACCAAAGGATCTTATAATTTCAGGCTTTATCCCTCCTGCAGAGATGGATGAGATAGGTAGGGAGGAGAGTAGGCAGGGAAGAGTGGAAGAGGGGAGAGGAGTTTGTGGATTGGGTTAGGGGGAAAAAACCCAAAACATTGATGTTTATAAATAGACCTGGTGCAAGGGAGGTAACCACACTGGAGACTGGCAAAAACAAAAACAAAAACAAACAAACAAAAAATACCATGAGCGCTGGAGACTGGCGAACACCAGCAACCCAGCCCTTTGTCCTCATTTCAGAGAAGATGTATTTTGTTCTCCTATGTTTGGAAGCCAGAGGCCAAAATAAAGACAAAAAACCCATGGCCAGGCTAGTTGGTTATTAAAGAGTAAATGGCCAGAAAGTAGGATTCTGAGTACAGAAGTTTATTCAGCATTCCTATGTGTTTTTTGGTTGGTGGTGGTGGTGGTGGTTGTGGGACTTGAACTCTGGGCCTGGGTGGGCACTGTCCCTGAGCTCTTCAGCTCAAGGTAAGCGCTCTGACAACTGAGCCATAGCACCACTTCCCCTATGAGTTTTTGTTTTCCTGCCTTAACTATAAGAGAATAATGAAACTCCCAGAAATTCCTTACCAGAAATCCTTTTTACAATTTTTTTTTTTAAATTTCAGAGTGGGACTGGTAGTTATAATCTAAAATCTAAGGAGATTAGGAGAAGAATTTTCAAAACAAAAACAAATTTTGCATGGAAGATATTAAGAAGTGGTCAGAGAGTCTAATTGCAGAAAGCCAGCTTCTTAATGATTCTGAGTTTTCTTGCCCAGAAAGAATCAAAGATTGAATCCTTTGAATCCTGTCTCCTCTCCTGTGTGTGTGTGTGTTAAACAATTAAGAAATAAACAAAAGGACTCCTTGATATCTCCCCCCCCCAAATATACACATAACCTTTGTTTTTCTGGTTCAAGGCAGCTCAGCCTGTGTAAAACAATAGACATACAAGATAAATACCGGGCAGTTGCTCTGTGGCCTTGCCCTTTATCGGGATTAACTGTTATACCAATAAGCAAAACAGGGCAGTGGGGTTTTTCCATCCCTGGCCTTTGCTATTCCTAGGTGCCAGATGGCATTATATCCATGAAAAAAAAAATGCTGCAAGTTATAATGTTGACCAGGCACTGTTACTTCCACTTGATCACACTGTTTGGGGCTCTCTTTGATGTACAAAACTCTCCTAAGATAATGAAATGCGTTGGCAGCTGGCTAATGGCTGGGAAAGTGCAAACCCTGCATTGAACCCTTCCCATCAGACTATTCAATGGCTAGGTAGTGTCAGGCCCAAGCTGGATGAGGGGCAAAGAGGCTTGTTGCCAGGCAGGCCCTGGACTTCTGGGCAAGCCGCTGTGGAGGGGCTGTTTTTTTTTTTTTTCCTCTCTCTCTCTCTTCAATAGCTGTGTTTTGTGGCCGCAGCAAATGAGAAATAAATCCATCAAGGCCAAGCTTAGGCTTATTTTGAGCTGGCTGCTGGAATTTGCATAAGAGCTTTGTGCACACAGGTAAACAAAGCCTTCCTCCCTAGATTGCCCAATGTGGAGGTGATCTGAGAACTGTGGGTACCTCATCTTTATGCAAAAAAGGGAGGGTCTTCTGAATTAAATTTGACTCTGCCTTCACTGATCTTTTCAGTGGCCTGATTCACGGGAAAGTAGAGCATGCATAATTGTGGAGTGGGGGGTGGGGAGTTTCTCATCCCTCTCCTGCTTGCTACTAGGGACCAACTCCATGGAGATACACCTTGGGAATCAGACCTTTTGGGGACATCTCCAGTGCTTCTATACCATTCACCCTCACAGCTCCATCCCAACCCAGCTGAATTGCTGGGCCCCCAGAGTCCTTCTACCCTCTTTTCTCCAGTGTTGGCAGAAAATCTCTCAAAATGATGCCTCCTCCTTAGGTTGGGCTTATCTGTGTTATCAGAATGTAAACTTACACTCTACTTTCAGTACAAGGGTCGTCAAACCACAGGCCAAACCATGGACAGATACGAGTCAGCAAGCTAAGGAGTATTTTTATACTTTTGAGTGCTAGAAAGAAATAGATCAAAAGAAGGATATTTTGTGACCCCTGACAACTCTCTGCAAGTTTCAAAGGTCAAAGTGTCTAACGAGACCTTCAGGAGAACTGCAGGCTCCTTATTATAGACTGGCCACTGTGGCTTCTCAGCTAGGCTGGGCAGCTTTGAACAGGTGTTTATGAGCCTAGCGGCCTGAAGAAACAAAAACATTTACTCTCTGACTCTTTACAGGAAAAACCTGCTCTCCTTTGAAGCTTTCTACAGAGCTTAATTCATTTCTTTGGGCTACTTCTAAAGCTTCAGAACGCTGGGCAGGTGAACTACACTTGTAATCCCAGAAGTAGGAAGAGTAAAACAGGAGGATCTTGCATTCAAGGCCAGCCTGGACTACATAGCGACTGTCCCCCAAAACCAAACAACAACAACAATAGTTGGAAAAGTAAGTTAGGCTGGGTAAGAAGCTCTCCACAACTCTAGTCTTTTCATTACAGGTGTTGGGGGTGGGGGGAAAGGAGTTGTTCCTGATAAAAGGTTTAAGGTATTTTTCTTTATTTCTAGCTTAAAATGGAATCTTTTTTTTTTTCCTTCAAAGTTCTTTCTAAAATGTTCTTCCTGTGTGCAGCCTTGGTCTATAGTCCTGTGTTGGCCTTTAAATGGAACCTCTGGGTTTAAAATATCCCAAGGGTGTTGGTTCAGCCTAAGTGGAAATTTAAGTGGTGGGGATAGGAGGGTGTCTGGTGGTAATGCTTTCTTAGGGAGATGTTTTTACCTTGTAGGCTTCCTTTGCCTATTCACAGTGCTGCCATCTAAGCCTATAGTTTTAAGCTTCTCCGAACCTGAGTGGACAGACACGAATTTGCCAACGAGACTCAGGGTCTGAGTTTTTGTCTGAGTGCTGTCTTTGTGAGGTCCTGTGGTGTGTCTTTTATACAAAGTCCCTGACCACCTTTCAGCTTCCTCTTCATCTTGTCAGGTCTACAGGGTGTGTGGCCTATAACTCCTACACCTTCCACTTGAACACTAGCACTGGAACCTTCCTTTTGAAATCTAGCTTTTGCAAGATTTTTTTGGCCACAGCTGTAAAACATGACTATGACACATGGTTTTTCTTTATCAAAAGTTAAGAGTGGTTGGCTGTATGTGGTGGATTCTCAGTGACTTTCCCTCTTTATGCCCTTCTATATTTCCTAAAGGAACGTGTATTTCATTAGCATAGGAGAGAAAAACAGTTCAGGAAAGGTTTTAGAAGTGTTTGTATAGGATTAATCTCTACCAACTGAGAAGTATCTGAATTCTTTTTTGCCTTCTATCTCATATTTAAGGATGTCCAGCCATATACAGACTTTAAATAATTGAAACTTAGATCAATTTGTTTAATATGACTTCATTTAAAAGATTATGTGTGTGTAAGGGTATCATTGAGAATGTGTTATATTTTAAATTGAAAGAAACTCCCACACTTCCAGTTTCTCATCTGTTGGGTAAAAAACAAGTAGAAAGCTGAAAAACTGAAAATGCATACAACAAAAAAGCCCTAAAACAAAAATAATAAAATAATCCTGGAATGACACTAACTGAATTGTCCATAAGAATTACATTTTCAAAATATAACAGCTGTACATTACATTTATAATGATAAAAATACTTGAAAATCTAAAAGCTCAAATTCCATATTTCTACAGCTCTTTGACTATTCATTGATCCCACTTACAGCTGTTATTAATCAGTCTCTTCTTCTCACCCCGTCTCTCAGGAGGAAGCCCTTATTCTTAGCTCCCCCCTGTGTCTCTCACTTGGGAATATTTGGACTATGCTAGTGGAGTTGCTCATCTGGGATGGATAAAGGCAGCTAAGCTTTCTTTATGGTTTCAGATTTTGGGGTTATGTATAGAAAGGCTTTTTCTACTCTGTGATATATATATATATATATATATATATATATATAAACCTATTTTTTCAAATTTTACTTTCATATTTATTATAAAATTTTGAATCAGTGAAGAATTTACTTGTGCATAACTTGTAAGGTAATCTGACATAGGATGTTTTAACCACACTATTTTGTAATCAGTACAAATCCATGCTAAATGTTATAAGTGCATAGAGTAAATAAGTTATTATCTGGTTGCTTCCAGAAGAATAAAATCTTGTTGACAAATTTATTTCTAATATTTGACTTGGGAAAAATTTGGTCACAGAAGAAGACTTAAGAGTGGCAGAAATGTTAACTGATAAGATTTGATAAGAATTAAACAATTTTCTGAAGAGAACCTTGGTCTTCATGAAAATAATTATAATACCAGAAATGATATAACTAGAAATTATTAAGTTGTGCTATATAACAGATTAGTCAAGGGAAACAGAATTTTCTCCCAACTAATTTCTCCAGAAAAAAATTGTTAGTATGGGTTAATTAATATTTTCAAAATTATATGGATAAAACCAAGGCCACACACACACACACACACACACACACACACACACACACACACACACACACACACACACACACACACAAATTTTGGGTTGAGTCAGTAGAGTCAAGATATTCCTCTCTTTAAAGATTGTATGCCATTTTTATAAATAAATTGTTCATTTTTGAGACCATTTATATAGCCATTAATCCCTTTTCAAGTGTTTTGAAATATGACACTTTTTAGCCTAGTAAATTTCCACACATGGGTCTGTGTCTGAACTTCATTTCATTTCAGCAATCTGCTGGTCTCATGTGTGTTCCTACTTATCACAGATTTAAAATAGTATTAAAAGAAAAACTTCAGACAAATTAAATTTAAGGTTGAATCGATCAAAGAACAATTCACAAATCAGCCAGCAAATCAAAACCAGAATATGTTCAGAGAACTCTTCTCTTGCAAAGTAAGTGAGAGTTCCAGACCAAAAAACCAAATGGAAGCTAGGTATACAGTCAACTGATGGCGTACAGCTCAATGTTTTCATTCTTTGGACATGGTCTGATTGGATAGCAGTCTCTGATTGGCTGAGACTCAGATACTTGTTGTAAGAGCATACTCTTGATATTCTTTTAGTTATTTTATTATAGTCTATTGGTTAGGAATCAAGTATGGAGACATCTGTAGGACAAATTTAGTTGAATACAATTCTATTATTAGTTGGCTAGGTGACTTGTCAATTATTTTTCAACATTTTGTTAGCTGTTTTTCACATTTACTTCCTTACATAACTTTATTAACTAGTTATCAACATAACTTTATTGAATCAGGGTCTCATTTTGTACCTCATGCTGGCCTTAAATTTATAATTCTTCTGTTCAACTTCCTAAATGCTGGAATTACAGGCTTGTGCCACCATGTCTAGTGATTAGATTTTTTTTTGCCAGTCCTGAGGCTGTAACTCAGTGCCTGGGCATGGTCCCTGAGCTTTTTTGGCTCAAGGCTAGAACTCTCCCCCCTGAGCCACAGCGCCACTTTTGCTTTTTCTGTGCATGTGGTACCGAGGAATTGAACCCAGGGCTTCAGGCATGCAAGGCAAGCACTCTACCACTAAGCCACATTCCCAGCCCTAGATTAGATTTTTAATAAGTCACAAGCTGCATGTTATAAGCATTTACATTTTAATCATATGTCTTTAAATTTATTTTTATCATGTTCGTTTGATTTTATAGAGATAGACTTAGATCTATGCATTTTTGGCTTTTAAATTACTTGGATTTATTTTTTATTTCAGAGTTTGTTCTTATTTCAAGCCCTTTATGATGCTCTGTTGTTCATTTCTCTTGAAGACAATTTGAGTTAGTATATTTATTTTGTCCATTATCTGTTCAATTCCTACAGTAATTAGGTTTGAGAGCCTCAGTTCTCCTGCTGCTCCAGCATGATGTAATTTTGGCACTTATTTGGATGTAAAAATGGCAAAGAAGATTTTTTTTTCCCTTGAAATTCAATATGTACTGAGTGTTGGTGAAGGGCCAAGATGTTTAAGTAGCCTTGCTAGTGGGATTTCCCTATGTAAGTCTTTCTCTTTTCCAAAGAATAAGAATCTATTATTCATCCTGTCCTTGCTGTGTCTTCTACATTCTTGGATGAAATTCACAAGGACCTTTGAAAGTTTACTTCCTACTTTGATAGTAGTTGGTGACTTGAATTTGCATTCTAATGTGTTTCCCTCAGAGGAGAGCCTTAACCTTCACTGTGTTTTACTTTGAGAATTCGATGGAAGAGATAGTGACCAATTCTTTGAAGTGTGGCAGGGCTGTGTATCATTCCTTTATGGTCTATTTTCAGTTTAACAACATGACCTTTACTTTCCTCTGTTCAGTTTTTACAAGTTACCATTCATGTACAAATCATATTCCGTGAAGGCAGAGATGAGACTAATTTCTATTCCAAATTTCAGTGTATAAAATAATAGCACACAGTAAAAACTGAATGTTTTTGATCAACCTATGTGTCTTTGTTTCCAAACACATCTGTTAATGAAGCCAGATTAACAAGAATTTGCTCTCTTTGTCTGACCCAGATACCATTGTAGCATGTCTATAACAGATCTGAAACAAAGCTTCTGAGACCTCTTATTCTAAGCCACTGCTATTTGTTGCCTTCTTCCTCATAATGTTTAGGCCCCAAACCTTAGTAGCCACTTAGCCACTTAGCATACCACTTCAAAGTTACTTTGTGTGTGTGTTTGTGTGTGTGTGTGTGTGTGTGTGTGTGTGTGTGTGTGTGTGTGTCAGAGTATGTGGTGGGTGGGTGGGCATGTGCGTACCCATGCTTGTGTGTGTAAATTAATACTGGGGCTTGAATGCAGGGCCCCATGTACTATCCCTTAGCTTTTTCACTCAAGGTTAGTGTTCTCTACCATTTTAGCTCTATTCTGGCTTTTTTTTTTTTTTTTTGCTAGTTTATTGGAGGAAAAGATTCTCAAGGTCTTTGCTGCCTGGACTGGCTTTGAATCATGGTCCTCAGATCTCAGCCTCTTTGAGTAGCTCAGATTAAAGGTGTGAGTATGTAATAGTGTTGGCTCCAAAGTTACTTCTTAGTGAAGCCTTTTTTTGCAACTGTGTGTGTGTGTGTGTGTGTGTGTGTGTGTGTGTGTGTGTGTGTGTGAGAGAGAGAGAGAGAGAGAGAGAGAGAGAGAGAGAAATCACTTGATTA
Source organism: Dipodomys merriami (assembly GCF_024711535.1). Classification (NCBI taxonomy): domain Eukaryota; kingdom Metazoa; phylum Chordata; class Mammalia; order Rodentia; family Heteromyidae; genus Dipodomys; species Dipodomys merriami. The sequence continues at coordinate 44,316,297 of NW_027202271.1, read as the reverse complement.
AAGTCTATTTCCTCCAACTGAAACTGTGAACAGAGAGAATTGGCCTACTTTCTTTCCTGCTGTGTCCCCTGCTTCCAGTCCAATGCATACTGGTACCAGTAATGAATGCAACAGTCCTATGAAAGTCTATGTATTCTCTTCACTCCATCTCCTCTCAGAAACTGTCCACAGGACCACACCTTCACCCTATTTTGAATTCCTCTCTTAAGTTCCTCTTCCCTGTTTCCCTGATAGGAGGTAGTGATTCTTTATTACAAAATGGTCAGGGTTGTGATTAGAGATGACCACTAAACACAAGAGTAAGATTTGTCAAAGCTGAAATCTTGGTTGTATTTCACATGTTTAGGTAATATATCAGGCATCTTAGAATGCCAGGGTATGGGTCAAAAAGCACTTCTGAAATGGTGTTCTTTGATTATACCTTAATGGTGACCACTCCATTGAAAATGTGTAGAAGTGTTAATTAGGGAGACTAGGATAGAATGCAGGCTGAGGTCAGTGGAATCCATGCTCACTTGTAGAACTCCATGTTCTCCTGTTGGTGGGATAATACTATAATCTTCTGCTATTCTTATTTGGTTTGCTTTTGTCCACCTAAATTGGTAATCTTGTTAATAAATTCTAGCAGATAATGATTATCCAGGAAATGGCAGGAAATAATGATTAACAAATCTATGTTTATCCTGTCAACTGCACTTTACCTGGAAACATAAAACTTCATGGAACAATTTGGCCTTTGTTTATTCAAATCTGCTCTCACAAAGGAAAGCTAATACCGAAGTTTTACCAAGACTACAGCTCGGTTGCTCTTTAAAAAACATTTTCATTTCTCTTGGGTATATTATGTATACAGTGGAATTGCTGGGTCATATTGTTGTTCCTCATTCTACCCACACCAAAATGAGCTGTTCTCTCAGTCTAGTTTTGTCATGTCCATGTTGACAAATGGATGGTCTATTTCAAAAAGCACTGGCATTGTACCATTAGATCTAAACTGCCTCCAGAAGGTTTCAGGGAATTTCTGGAATCCTACATATCCATTTGAAGTCACAGGAAGAAACAGGTATCTTGGAGCTGCCAAGAAATTTGGTTTTAATGTAATTTTTCAGGCCTGCAATATTAATACTTTCTTAACCATTAAGATGTTTTTGGGAGTAGGTTTTCTTTGTAGGAAATATGTCATTTGCCTTGTTGCTAGAGAATGTTACAAAAACACTAAGATTTTTTTTTTTTTTTGTCAGTTATGGGGCTTGAACTCTGGGTCTGGATGCTAAGCTCAAATCTAGTGCTCTGCCTTTTGAGCAACAGTGCCACTTCTGGTTTTCTAGTGGTTTATTGCAGAGAAGAGGTTTACGGACTTTCCTGCTCGGGCTGGCTTTGAACTGTGATCCTCAGATTTCAGCCTCCTGAGTAGCAAGGATTATAGGTGTGAACCACCCGCAACCGGCAACATTGTTCTTTTTCTTGTTTTTTTTTTGTTTTTTTTTGTTTTTGGGTTCAGTCGTGGGGCCTGAACTCTGGGCCTGGGCGCTGTCCCTCAGCTTTTCAGCTCAAGGCTAGCACTCTACCACTTGAGCCACAGCGCCACTTCCGGCTTTTTTTTCTTTTTGCTTATGTGGTGCTGAGGAATCGAACCCAGGGCCTCAGGCATGCAAGGCAAGCGCTCTACCACTGAGCCACCTTCCCAGCCCCAAGATTGTTCTTTTGAGGGGCAGTAAAAGTACTATCCTGGTCTCTGTGGGTGCTGAGTAAAGTCGCTCAGTTGGACAACACTGGCAGGCCTTTATGTGTTTCTTCATTGTACCTTCTCCTGAAGGCAGAAGTATGCTCACTTCTTAAAGACAAGGGTCAAAAACAGAAAAAGTATGCTCCAATGTCCAGTAGAAACAGCCAAGGTCTGTGGGATTTCAGGAAACCTTGCCATGGAAAGTCACGACTTACAGATCAGAAAGATCCAGGCTTATAATTACTTATGTGATGCTTCTTGTCCCTAACAAGACTAGAAAAATGCCTGCAGTAAATCATTTGTGGTAGGGTACTAGATCTAATAAAGTAATAGGTCCACTCAACCAGTTGTATTGAAATCCTACCCAGTGCTGTAGGTTCTTTCAGAGACAAAGTGAACACAGGGATAAACATAGCAAAGAAGGAGCTATATTATAATGGAAAGAAAATCAGAATCACCACAGACAGCTCCACACAAACCTGCAACACAAGGAGATCCTGGAATGGTATAATCCAAGCACTGAAGATCAACAACAGCAAATTCAGACTTATCTATCCATTGAAGTTATCATTTGCATTAGATAGTGAAACCAAAATCTTCCCTGAGAAACAAAAATTAGAGGGATTCATGATCACTAAACTAGGAAGGAAGGAACACAATCTGAAGAAAACAGTCAAAATCAAACACATCAAACAAAAATCATTAGAAGATCAATTTTATAAACACAGGAAGAGGAAAACACTAAATACAAGAAATCAGGAAAATCAGAGGAAACATGACACATCTGCCTATAATAACCTTAAACATTAGTGGACTCAATTCTCCATAGAAGAATATCAGATTGGATCAAAAAACAAGATCCATCCAATGTTTTGGTTTTTTTAATTGATTAAAGATTCCACTAATTATGATATATGTCTTTTAATGTATTACCTGTATGTCACATTTACTGAGCAAATAAAAGATATTAATCTCTGATCTTAGATAAAAGAATTCAGATACAGATATTTGCACAAAATAACATGTTTAAATATAAAGAACCATCAAGCATCAAGCATCAATGGCATCAAAACTAACTTATTATAGAAAAAAGCCTTATTGTAAAGAAGAAGAAAAAGGAGGAGGAGGAAGAGAAGAAAGAAAGAAGAAAAAGAGAAAGAAAGGAGGGAAGAGGAGAAGGAGGAAGAGGAAGAGGAAGAAGAAGAAAAGAAGAAGAAAAAGAGAAGAAGAAGAAGAAGAAGAAGAAGAAGAAGAAGAAGAAGAAGAAGAAGAAGAAGAAGAAGAAGAAGAAGAAGAAGAAAGAAGAAGAAGAAGAAGAAGAAGAAGAAGAAGAAGAAGAAGAAGAAGAAGAAGAAGAAGAAGAAGAAGAAGAAGAGAAGCAAAGCAGAAGCAGCACAATCCCAAGCATAGTGTCTCTCTTTCCTCTACCACCCTGCAAAAACAACAAAAAGCACAGATCTTCGACCTCTCTGAGCTAGACTTTCTAAACAGGAGACAGTGGGTGAGGGCTGCATTCCAGTTGATTCCTTGAAAAGTTGACATTTGAATAAAGATCTGAAGGAGATGATAGTAAGATGTGGCCACCTGGGTGGCAAGGGGACGTTTTCCAGGAGAGGAATGGAGATTCACATGCAACTCTGACACTAGGTTAGGAAAGAAATGGGTTGTCTCAGTATGGCTAAAAACTGGAGGATGCCAGGGTAGCTTCTGGGATGGTCTGCTAAAGAGATTAGGAAAACAATCTCCTCTTTGCTTTTTTTGGGGGGGGGGGTCTGGTCGTGGGGCCTGAACTCTGGGCCTGGGCGCTGTCCCTCAGCTCTTCAGCTTAAGGCTAGTGCTCTACCACTTGAGCCACAGCACCACTTCCAGCTTTTTTCTTTTTGCTTATGTGGTGCTAGGGAATCAAACCCAGGGCCTCAGGCATGCAAGGCAAGCACTCTACCACTGAGCCAACTTCCCAGGCCCTCTTCTTTGCTTTCTTTTATGTGTGGCTTTTGTTCTCTCTCTGGTTCTTACATCTTTGTACTATAAATGTAAACAGGAGGTCTTTTGTTTCAGCATTACCAGAAAACATTTTGGTGTTTTGTTTTGTTTTATTCCCTGACTAGGTCACAGCCCCTTTCTGAAGCTGGATTGTTGTGGTCAGATCAGGTGTCATGTGCTGATTATTTTATGTTTGTATCACTTAATGCTACTGGAATGTCAGAGTGAACAATCACCTATATGTTCTCCTAGGTAGGAGCAGGGGGCCAGAGAAGGGAAAGGAGGAAGCAGTTACTTCTGAGGAACACGGGTACCTGGAGAAGGGATTTCTGGGCAACAAAATCATCAAGAATCCATCATACTGTGCTATTCAGCTTAAATAAAATCCTTGCAACCAGGCACCCCTGCTGATTCACACCTGTAATCCTAGGTTCTTGGGAGCTTGAGATCTGAGGATTGTAGTTCAAAATCAGCCAGGAAAGAAAAGTCTCCGTGAGACCCTTATCTCCAATTAACCATTCAAAAACTGAAAGTGGTGCTGTGGCTCAAATTGGTAGAGTGCTACCTTTGAGCAAAAGAGCTCAGGGACAGTGCCCAGGCCCTGAGTTCAAGCTCCACAACTGACAAAATAAACCAAACACCAAAGCTAAAACAAAAACTTGCTAGAGCTCAATCTATCACAAACTTGTTGAGAAAGGAGCTTTGCTTTTGTTTTTGGTTTTTCTCTTGTACTAGGTCCCAAACTCAGGGCTCTCCACTTAGTAGGCATAGCACTCTGCCATCAAGCTAACAAATTCAGCTTCTTTTTGTCTAAAATGTGGTTCTTAGACTCACGACATTTAAAGTTATAGCCTAATTTAAACTATGATTCACTGTTTAAAATAAGACTGTTGAAGGAAAGTAAAAATGGTGTAGCTGTTTTTATTATGATTGCCGATACTGACCTAAAGGACACATGAACCGTTAAATATAGACCTCAGGTGCAACTCTCCTCCCCTCCCTTCCACTTCCTTTATTCCTCATTTCTCCTCCCTCCCCCTTCTTCCTCCTCTTTTTCCTCCTTCTCCTCTTTCTTGCCCCCCCCCACCTCTTTCCTTTCTGACAGAGTGAGTCTTTCAGTGTAGATAAGCTGGCTTCCAATGTGACCTTCCTATTTCAGTCTCCCCACAGTGGGACAGGAGGCATGGACCACCCCACCGTGCCTACTCTACAATGCAGATTTCTTAAAAGCTAGTGTGCTGGAACCCAGATGCCTCCAAACTCTCATCCACAGTGTCTGATACTATGGAAGGGTGTGTATCAGGTGCTGTTCAATGTCCAGCCAGATGTAGGGAGACTCAGTTTTCAGAGCAGTTGAATATTGTCACCAGAACAAATATGATTTTTTTATACTTGAAGCCAGAGTGAATGCACATATCCTTCTGAAGTTAGAAATGCTTGGAATTCTGCTAGGTTTTTTTTGTTGTTATTTATGAGTTTCAGGATTTCATAGCCTTCCTTGGTGGTGAATTGATCTGAGAACAGCAGAGGTAAATGGGCCTTCCTACAGGCACCTTCTTTATGCCTAATACTGCCAACAGGAAGTGACCTGTAAATCTCATGTCTGTAATCCCAGACACTCAAGGTGCAGAGGCCTAGAAGATCATGGTTTGAGGCTAGCCCCAGCAAAAGTTATCAAGACCTCCTCCTGGTAAATAAATATGATAGATGTGGTGGCTTATGCCTGTGGGTTCATCTATATGGGCGGGAAGATCACTGTTCTAGGCTGGCCCCTGGCTAAAACCACTGTCTGTGAAAAAGACTGAAAAATAAAGCAAAACAGTCGGGCAGTGTGGTTCAAGTAGTAGAGTTCCTATCTAGCAAAAGTGAGGCCCTCAGTTCAAATACCAGTTAAAAAAAAGAAAAAAAAGAAATCACCTTTATAAAGTTGTTTCCTATGTTTGGTATCAGAGCTCAGCATTTCATATTGTTTCTAGACATATGTGTCTGACACATCTGACACATTAAAGGAAAGAGACAGTCTCTCCCTCGAGTGTCCTCCATTATTTGGACATTTAAAATACTTCTACCTGTTAGAAATAATGCACTTAGGCAACCCAAGAACTAGCTCTAGAAGTACTCTCTCTTGGAAATTTCCATGCACCTTAGCACTAATATACCACATCTATTTAAACTATCTTTCCACTAAAGCAAATTCAGAGATTTATGAACTCTTGACCTTCTTCACCAAATTAAGATAAGTTTTTATCCCGTCTCTCAAGGTCCTCAGGGTCCCATGAGGCTCACTTGCTTTTCTCCAGGCAACCTTTGTTTTGACTTGGAAGGGCAGTACCATACAATCTTCTAGGAATGGTGGGGTTCCTGGAATTTCCCTACCATACCTAACCAAACTGCTCCCCCCATGATGAATTTTATGTGATTGCCTCATTTCTATGTGTGAAATGGTTTCCTAAAGTAAGCTGGATTTGATCATTGATTGTTATATTCCATAATCACAAATTGTTCCTGTACTGTAAAAGTTTTCATATGAATTTGATCAATGAGTGCTGGCCCAACAAACATGTATACTTTTTCAGCCAGTGAGAACTCTTGTCTACTTCCTAAATTAAGTGTAGTATAATGTGTTGCGTCACTTCCACGGTCATCTCTCCACAATTAACTTACATTATTTTCATGGTTGACAAGAAAAAAAAAAGCAGAGCAGTAGACTTGGTACATAGAAAGACAACCATTTGTAATAGATATTATCATGGAAGTTTTAACCCAGGGAATGAGAAGATAAATCACAGACTGGGAGAAAATATTTAAAAAGTCATATTTGATAAAGATCTATTAGCTAAGATATACAAAGAACTCCTAAAACTTAATAAAAAGAAAAAAAACCCAATTCAAGAAATAAGCCTAAGACATGGACACCACAAAAAAGATGATATGCAGATGCCAAATATGCATATTCTCAAAATCATATTAATAAATATGAAATAAAAAGAATTGCAAATTAGAACAATGACATACCACTGCACATGTATTATCCTGGATGAAATCCAAAGCACTAACAAGCATCCAGCACTGGTGAAGATGAGGAGAAGTAGAAACTCTCAACTTTAGCTGGTAGCTCTGCAAAGTAGTATAGCTTGGTGGGGATAATTTGGACATTATTTTACTTTATTGTAAAGGTGATGTACAGAAGAGCTACAGTTACATAAGGAAATGGGTACATTTCTTGTCAAATAGTGTTACCCTCTCCCTAGTTTTCTTCAGCTTTTCTTCCCACCCCCTCCCTGGTCCCTCCTCCCCAAGTTGTAAAGGTCATTTCTAACATAGTGTCTTGTGAGGATCACTGTTGCATTGGTTCACCCTTTGTCGTGTGCCTCACCATTTCTGTGATTCGCCTTCCCTTCTGTAAGTCAGATAAACATATACAAGACAAAGGGTACTGAAATAAAAAATTAGTAACAACGGCTAAAAGAAACACTAAAAAATAAAACAACAACAAAAAACCCTCTTGTTTCCATATCCTGGAGTTCATTTTGATTAACATAATTTTATATGATCATATGTACATAGCTATTGAGCTATTGTGATCCTCTGCTAGAACTATCCTAGACATATTCTAGTTATTACAAATGAGAGAAACCATGGAGCCTATGTTTCTTTTGGTCTGTATTACTTCACTTAATTTTTTCAAGTGTTTCCATTTCCTTACAAATGGGATGATGCCATTCTTTCTGATGGAAGCATAGCATTCCATTGTATATATATATATATATATATATATATATGTATATATATATATATATACATATATATATATATACATATATATATATATATATATATGTATATATATACATATATATGTATACACACACACACACACACACATATATATATATATATATATATATACCACATTTTCTTGATTCATTCATCTACTGAGGGGGGCATCTGGGCTGATTCCATATCTTAGCTATGGTAAATAATGCTGCAGTGAACTTAGTTGTGCTGGTAGCTTTAGTGTGGTCTTGTTTGTGGTCATTTGGGTAAATGCCCAGGAGTGGGTTTGCTGGGTCATAGGGGAGCTCCATATTTAATCTTTTGAGGAACCTCTGTCCTGCCTTCCAGAGTGGTTGAAAATGTTTATACCCTACTCCCTCATTCCCCACCACAAAGTAGCAGCATTTCCTTTTGTACACATCCCTGCCAGCATCTGATGTTATTAGTTTTCTTGATAATGGCCATCCTAACTGGGGTAAGGTGGAATCTCAATGTTGTTTTGACTTGCATTTCTTTTATGGCCACAGATGATGAAACAAATCATGCTCTTTACATAAGAGCCAGCCACCATTCTTTTTAGTGCATACACAATGGAATTGCAAGTTAATGTCTGCACAAAACAAAAAAGTTAATGTCTGCATGCGGACATGTATAGTAGTTTTTTCATAACCACTGTAATTTACAAGCAAGTAAGTTGTTCATTAGTAGGTGGATAAACTGTAGTATATCCAGATAGTGGGATATTATCTATTGCTATAAACAAAAAAGTTTTCAAGTCATGAAAAGACATGAAAGATTCTTCAGTGCTTATTAAGTGAGGAAAGTCATCTAGACAGGTTCTATGCATATATAGGACTACATAACATTGGAAAATGACAAATCAGTGAAGGCAGTGAAAAAAAACAAACCCATGATTCAAGAGGTCAGGGAGGAGAATGAATGACTAGATGGGGCACAAAATATTTTTATGGCAGTGGAAGTATTCTGTGTGACACTATAAAGGCAGAGACATGTGATTGTGCATTTGTCTAAACTGTTGAGCCTTCTCATCCTTAACAAGGAACTCTAATGGATTTAGGCTAATAATGATGCATCAAGGCAGATTCTCCAGTTGTAACCAATATTATGAATCTCTAATCAAGGAGTGAAGGCAGGGAACTTTCTGTGCTTTGTGTTCAGTTTTATTGTGATCCTAAAACCAAAGCCCTGTTATAACAGTGCCAGGTTTTTAGGTGTGTCCATGTAGACATTCTTTGTCATTATAAAAGGCACCATTGCCACAGCTGGAGAGGACTGATGTCAGCTCCGTGGAAAAGAAAGGAAAGACGATCATAATGAGAAGGTAGAATCCAGGCGTCATGAGGAACCCTTTGGTTAGCAAGCCAGCTTTCCTGGCCCTTCCCCTGAGGAGTCTTTCAGTTAGTGCTTTCCTGGCCTTTCTTCTGTGTCTGTTTCTAAAAAATGGGGAAGGGAATTGGAGAAGGGTGCAACTCACTTGAGTTTCTAAAAGGCCCTGCAAGTATAGTCCCCCTCTCTTATCAGAGCTGGGCAGTGCCAAGGCCAACCTTATCAGCCAGGTCAGTTCAGTAACAGCTGAAGCTATGTTTACCAGTACAGCTGTCTTCCCTGCAGGAGTCTCTCCTCCTGCCATTTCCATGCCTGTCCCTTGCTGGCTGAGCCAGAAGAGGGTTGACTGAGTGACTTTGGCTAATAATTATGGCAATGGCCAGGCAGAACACTATGTGTTTTACATGGACTGTCTTAATCCTCCATAGAATAGCACCTGGTGGCACTTACTATATTCATTGTTCAAAGAGGTTTAGCTATTCTCTCCTAATTTCATCGTGATGGGAACTTAATGAGATGGTACTATTATCTTTCCTGTTTCATAAATGCAGAAACTGACTACTTTCTTAATGCCACATAGGTGCTAAGTGGTGTAGCTAGTAATTAAATTCAAGGTTGTGTGACTCAGGAATAGTTCTTTAATCTTAGTTGTGTTTAATCAATCTATTATAATTTTATTGACCTCTAAAATAATTTCTAAAGATACAAAGTATATAGCAATCAATGATAAGCCATGGTGAATACGTGTTCTCCCCTGATGTCCTCCATTCTTGGCTAATAAGAACTAGCATGATTAACTGAACCACGTACTCTTAATCAATTTGTGTGGTTGCATTTAGTGATTCTTTTGATTATTAAAGCTCAGAAAACAAGGAAAAAGTTCAGATTGTGGCAAGAGAGGTCAGGTGACCATCTAAAAGGACTTTATAGGTTTCCATCACCTTGGAGAGAATTCCCAGTCTAACAACACACCTGGCACATTTGCAGATTCCTGATTTGGCCTGTCCACTGTAAGGTTCAACATCTCTGGGATAAACTCTTGGAAACTACTTTCAAAACCTGAACATCAATTTATCAGTATGCAGTGAGAATTATAATTGTCAGGAGAACTGGTTCCTTCCATTTTTAGGTCAGAATATGCTCTTCTTATTCAGAACTGAGTCAAATTACAGTTATCATTAAGCTGCTGAGTGATAGGGGATTAGACCAAGGAAGGTTTTTGTTATGCACATATTTAAAGGATTCCATTTCAGTCTGGGAAAATTGCTTCACCCAAGAGCAACTTACACAGATCTTTGGGTTGGGGTCACAAATTGACCAATGAACTTTGCCCTGAATGTCCCTGGGAATTATTGAGATATGAGAAATATATATATATATATATATATATATATATATATATATATATATATATATGCAGAGAGAGAGAAAGAGAGAGAAAGAGAGAGAGACATGATTATTTCTAATTCAAATTCAAGTCTGGGTTGATGATCAGTTGGATACATACATGTTCCATTGTGTCAGGGTCCAAGTTTCTTTTTTATGTTATTACTTTGGTTAGTATAGCTTCAACCTTATTGTTCAAGATAGTAGTATTTGTGCTTTGAAAAGAGACTAGAGAATGAATTAGTGTGCAAAAAGCACCCAGTGAAGGCAGGGCCTGGACCTTTTCACATGATACTTTTTGATTATATCCTGTAGTCCAGAACTTAATCCCTAGGCTTCCTGAAAGGAAGTCTGGAAAATGATGTTTGTATTCTACATAGCCAAACACTCTAGATCTTCATCAGCATGGACAAAACAGAGACTTGGCTATTGGATCAGAGATAGAGCTTCTCCATCCAAGACTGATCTCTCAAGGGTCAGACCCCAATATCATCACACTGGGGAAAAGAGTTGAGAATAAAATGTAGCTGACTCTGCTGACACCTTGGTATGCCATGCAGTACAACGTCAAAGCTTAAGCTTTAAAGCAAGGGAGCAGAGCCCAGGGGGCAGTCTTGGAGTCGAGGTTCTTTCATCTCATCTTGCTAATTTTCCTTATTCCTGATCTAGTCAGGATCAGATCACTTCTAGTCATGTAGCTTAAAAGCACCTAGCCTAAGAAGTAAGGTCTGCCTTCTGGAGTTATATATCTTGTCCTTCCAATTTGCTCATTGCTACCCCATACTAGGATAAGAAAGAGAGTTTTGCACAACTTGCTACTGCTTCTGGATGTTTCTGTACTTCTCCCCACAATGATGCTGTCAGCCTGGGCCTGTGTGGCCATCTGCCTTGGTTTGTAGGACATGCAATGTCTAGCTGTCCTCACACACACCTCAGGCTTACCTCTATCTTCACTCTGTACAACACATTCATTCCTGTGAACTGTTGAGCTTCTGACCAGTTCTACCTCATTCTTGCTGGCCTGTGCGTCTTCTCTTCATTTTAGTCTTTTAAGTGCCATTTCCCTGCATTTTCCAGTTTATTTTGGGTTAAATGATTACACCACTTTTATAATAGCAATAAATGAAAATAATAAAGAAGGACATCACAGGAAAGAACATTTGCAATTTGTGTGTCTTAGAAGCAAGAAGTCTGAGCTTTCCATCGCATCTCTTGACTTCTCTACTTTCATTTAGCATTGGCATAGCACTTAAGAAATATGTACTGTTTAACTGCAGCATTCATGTATGACACAACTGCTTAGCTGATGGTGTATTTAGACATAGCAGTTTGTAAAAAAACAGTCAGCTTTGCTTTTTTTTGATGTAGAACTATGTTTTATTTTTTAAAGTATTTCTCCACCCAGCAATTTCACAACATACCACAGCAGAAACCTTGTAAGTAGAGGAATTGAAAAGAATTAATGTAAGCAAATTAAGCGCTCTTCCCTGCTCTTTCTTCACGTTTCATGATCTGCCCTGGAAACACTGCATTTCCTTTATTACTACATGCCCTCACCTAACGATAGTGTAATAGGAAGAATAAATTGCAGTAGTTTTAAACAAGAATGAAGAAAAAGATTCCAAAAAGGAAATGTCTCTGGCAAAAGTAAAGAAACCACGCAGACATGTTGGGCTTGTTGCTTAAAAGAATGTTACTTTTTGGGCTGGGAAGGTGGCTCAGTGGTAGAGTGCTTGCCTTGTATGCATGAGGCCCTGGGTTTGATTCCTCAGCACCACATAAACAGAAAAAGCTAGAAGTGGTGCTGTGGTTCAAGTGGTAGAGTGCTAGCCTTGAGCTGAAGAGCTGCGGGACAGGGCCTAGGCCCAGATTTCAGGTCCCATGACCGGCAAAAAAAAACAAAAAACAAAAAAACAAAAAGAAAAAAAGAATGTTACCTTTTGATTTGCTGTTGGAACTCTACCCTTGATGGAAGAGGTAAGTAATGTTCAGAGATAACTTCATTCATGTCTTCCTAAATGTGTATAGGAATGGGCTATCTTAATTTCTAACTAGAAATAACAAATGAGAAGGCTGATTTTTTTATTGGCTTAGAATTTGATCTTTCTTAAAGAGAATTTCTATTAAGAGTTCTAATTCCAGCACTCTTGTTTTCTTTGCAAAGCAAAAATCAAGTTTATATGCACAATCAGGATGCTGGAAGTCAAAGAAAACACTCATTTAACCCATTTCTACCTGTTCTTAAAAAAATTATTGTAAAGGTGATGTACAGTGGGGGTTACAGTTACATAAGTCAGGTATTGAGTACGTTCTTTTTTAAAATTTACTTTATTATTATAGAGGTGATATACAAAGGGGTTTGAATTACATGAGCCAGGTAATGAGTGGTGTCAGACCTTCCCTCATTTTCTCCCAGTTTTTTCCCTCCCAACTTTCCTCCCCCCAGGTTGTATAGTTCATATTCCACATAGTGTCTAGTGAATATCTCTGCTGAACTAATTCACCCTTTCTCCCACCATATCTGTGCTTCCCCTTCCCCTCCCCAAATCAGATAAACTTACATACAAGGTAAAAGGTACAGATATTGGGCTGGGAAGGTGGCTCAGTGGTAGAGTGCTTGCCTTGCATGCATGAGGCCCTGGGTTCGATTCCTCAACACCACATAAACAAAAAGAAAAAAGCCTGAAGTGGCGCTGTGGCTCAAGTGGTAGAGTGCTAGCCTTGAGCTGAAGAGCTGAGGGACAGCGCCCAGGCCCAGAGTTCAGGCCCCACGACCGGACCCCCCCCCCCAAAAAAGGTACAGATATTTTAAAAAACCAGTGACAAAAGGGGGAAAACAGAAAAAAATTAAAAAGTAAAATTAAAAACCTCATTTCCATTTCTTAGAGTTCATTTTGATTAGCATCATTTTATATGATCATGGGCACATAGCTATTGAGCCCTTGTGATTTTTTCCCAAGAATATCCTCCTTTGGTCTCACTGTGTGAATGTTTAGAGTCCTGTTTAATTATCATGTCCAAGTATAATATTTTGTATTTTACTATCCATTGGATTTACTTGTAGATTTATAGGCACATTCTAGTTATTACAAATGAGAGAAACCACGCAACCTGTGTTTCTTTGTGTGCCTGTTCTTAAGAATCCCTCAACTATCACTGATGTCTTTTTAGCTTTACTTTTGTTTGCTCTCTCTTTGAGTCAGTTCTGTTTTCATTCTGTGTCTGAGCTAGATTGGCTTTGTGGCTTGTTGTTTTAGAATATCCCTCAATCCCCAATTTCCCTATGCATAAGTGCCAGAATGCTTCTAACCTTAAGTAACTGAGCATTCTATATCATAGTCTCTGTGGTTCCCAGGTCTCTATGACCAGCTCCTATATAATTCTATGTAATAGTCTATATAATATATAATAATCATTCAGCCTCTATGACCTAGTTTCCTTTTCCAATGTTCATCTTGTTCTCACCTTGTCTACCATGACAAGCCATAGCAAGTTACTTTTTTGTATCCTCCAATTCTCTTTTCCCACCGATGTGCTATTACATAGCTGTCAGAACACCCCTAGTCCTGGATGGAACTCTTCTCCATCCTTCAGTTCCAAAGTCAGGTCTCCTATTAGATCCTCTTCCTTTGGAGTTATGGGAACCTGGACAAACCTTGGGCCTGTGCAACTCACATTATTTTTTCTAATTTCTTGATTTAATTTGCATTTTCTCCCCTCATTGTATGTCATCTTACCTAAGCTAAGGTATATAAGCATGCTTTTCCTAATTTTCTCTGAGGTTATGTCTAAACTCATACCACTTATATGGCATATACAGACCCAAAGTATATAGTAGAAGACTACCTCATTTTTTCTTCTTGGCCTCCATTTGATGACTGCTATATTGGTTGTTAATACAGACAGGACAGGTGGTGCATCCCTCTCATTACCAGTTTTTTTTGTTCACTTGTTTGTTTGAGACAGAATCTCACTTTGTAGTCCAGGCTGGCCTATACCTTCAGATCCTCCTGCCTTAGCCTCCTAGGGCTGGGATTATAAGCAGAGACTAGCACACTCTGCTCTATTGCCATCTTTGAAGGACCGTAAGTTTCAGGAAAATTTCCAGCTTTGGTTCCCTTCTTTGGCACACAGCAATGTGTATTCTCAGAATATGCTTGGGAATGAGGAGGTTTAGGATACAAAGTAGCAGCTGTTTCTGGACCACTTAGGAATATGAATAATCAGAGAAGCTACCTGAGCCCACATCATGGGTGTTGGGAGGAGGGAAGTACAAACTTCTCAACTATTTGAGCTCCCTGTTTTACCTGGGCCAGGGCAGAGGTGTGTGTGTGTGTGTGTGTGTGTGTGTGTGTGTGTGTGTGTGTGTGTGTGTGTGTGTGTGTGTGTGTGTGTGTGTGTGTGTGTGTGTGTGTGTGTGTGTGTGTGTGTGTGTGTGTGTGTGTGTGTGTGTGTGTGTGTGTGTGTGTGTGTGTGTGTGTGTGTGTGGTGTCCCAACACTGACTCTTGCAGAGGATCTGTGTGTGTGTGTGTGTGTGTGTGGTGTCCCAACACTGACTCTTGCAGAGGATCTGTGTGTGTGTGTGTGTGTGTGTGTGGTGTCCCAACACTGACTCTTGCAGAGGATCTGTGTGTGTGTGTGTGTGTGTGTGTGTGTGTGTGGTGTCCCAACACTGACTCTTGCAGAGGATCTGTGTGTGTGTGTGTGTGTGTGTGTGTGTGTGTGTGTGTGTGTGTGTGTGGTGTCCCAACACTGACTCTTGCAGAGGATCTGTATAGAGTGCTGATTGCAGGATTGGGTGCATGTAAATTTTCTGTTTTGACTCTTCTTCCTCCTCACTCTCTGGAAGTCTTATCTAAAGAGAGGTGAGGGGTTGTAGGAGGGCCACGAGAGAGAGAACTCTTGCTTCAACCCCACCCTGTCATTGTTGAGTTCCTGTGGAGCTAGGCTTTTGAAACTCAGAAGTGTTCACTCTGCCTTTTCTTTTTCTTAAAGAATCTTTAAGTAAAGAATTCAACAATACAGAAATGAAGCAAAAACTAGGAGTTCAAAATGTGAATCGTGTTTATGTTTCAAAAGGTCAACTACTTTATTGATTTAAAATAGATTATAAATGTTTCCCTTTTACTAGGATGTGACCTTTTACCTTTTTTATAAACACTCTAAATCATGAGCCCTCTCCCTTCCAAAAACTAGAACAAACACCTTGACTTATCTGAATTTAGGTACCTACTCATATATGTAGTGGGAGTTCAGAATGCAAAATAAATTGAATCTACCTACAGCTTTAATAAAGGTATATCCAGAGCTCCACAATGTCATTTGCAGAGAACAGTATAGGATCTCAGTGGCTAATGAATGAATTAATCAATTGCATGATTAATCTTAGCAACTTTCAGTGCTTACCATGTGCAGATACAAGCCAATATTCTCCATTTCTTACAAAGGAGCCATTGTTTCCCCCCATTTATTCCTAAAGAAAGGCAAGAGGTTCAGAGAGTGAGCATCCTTTGTTGCAAATCAAGCAGCCATTTTACAAAGTTGTAACCTGGGTTACAGGTCTGTTTGTTTCCAAGTCCTTAATGCTTCCCTCTAGCCCATCCTAAGTGATCAACTGTTTTAAATTCTGAGGTATTTTCAGGCACAAGATTCAGTGTGAGGTATGTGTGCTTGTGTATGTGTGCATAGGCTTGTATATGTGTGTGCACATATGTTTATATGTGTATTCATACTTGTGTATAAGTAAATATTTAAATGATGAATATGACATGGACAGTTTTTTGTTATCTTTCCCTACATAATGTAGTTTAACAAGCATTGTTATTAATATAATAGTTGTTATACTATTTGCATTTTATTAGGCATTATAGGCAATCTAGAGATAACTTGAACTGTATAGTAGGAGGTGCCTATTTTACATACAAATATTGCACTGTTTTAAATAAGAGACTAGAGCATCCTTTGATTAGGTTATCCTTGGAGACCCTGGAATATGTGTGTATATATGTATATAATATGTATATATTATATACAAACACACATTTCAGGGTATATATGTATATGTTATAAATACATATATATTATATAATATTGGATATAGGGGCTGGGAAGGTGGCTCAGTGATAGAGTGCTTGCCTTGCATGCATGAGGAACCTGGGTTTGATTCCTCAGCACCACATAAGCAGAAAAAGCAGGAAGTGGCGCTGTGGCTCAAGTGGTAGAACACTAACCTTGAGCTGAAGAGCTGAGAGACAGTGTCCAGACCGAGTTCAGACCTCACAACTGACAAAAAAAATTATATATATTTTATATTATATAACATATAATATATAATAATATAATATACATATAATTATACATACATATAATATATGTATATATTATATACATATATACACACAGAGATATCTTTTTCTGGAAAGCAAACTGATCTGATATTTACTATCACACTTATGAGCAAAGGCAGGATGCTATGTCACTATTTTACACTAGACATCTTGGTACGTTTAAATCACAAGCTGAAGATGTCATTGATGCCATCTGGGCATGGATGGGAATGAGAAAGGATGCTTTTGTGTGTTATCATGAAGTCGAATATTTGCTTTATGTGTTGCCAGGCAAGATGGTGGTAGTATATTTTTCACAATTAAGATATGTAATTATGTGTACATTTCCAACAGCTGGTTTATATTTCCCCCCAGGGTTTAACTTTCTTAGATGTCTGTCATACTTTTGAGGGGAGGGGAGAGATCACCACTAATTTTACAATCACACATTTTCCCTGTTCCTTAGACAAATTCAATGCACCTTCTGTTGGGCAATTAGAATCTGAGAAGTGACATAGTGTGTTTTAACAAAACATGAATGAGCTGTATTTATCATGGAATGGCAGAGACTTGGAAAACCAAACTATTTATGTAAGGAAAAGTGATAAAAAAAAAAAAGACACAATGAGATATTGGAGTATGTTGACTCAGTTGTAGAAGCTGGCATGTGGCATGCTAAGGCAGCTTTACAGAAGTGAATATGTCCGAATACCAGTTCCACTCCCTGTCTGTCTAATTTTGCAGTAGAGCTCATTGAATCATGCTGCTAGCGCACTTCCTTTTGGGGGGGATGTGAGTGGTAGTGGTGGTTAACTGCATCATTAAAAATGTGCTATATGAAGTTGGGAGTGTTGCTTAGCTGTAAAGTGCTTATCTAGCACGCATGAACCCTGCCTTTCATTCCCAGTACCACAAAGCAAATCAAACAAAAACAGAAGGGGGTATGTGAGACTTTGATCAAGATGCATTGTAGTTATAAACTGCTTTGTTGGCTTACTACTCCTTTGCACACCTACTTAAAGACAATACAAATATTTTTAAAAAGAAGGAAAGAAGTTATAGTTCATTGGGGAAACCATCTGTTTAAAAATAAAGTAATCTGCTATAAAAAAACATGTTTTAGGCTACAGTGACCTTCTTTCCTTTCTTATTTGGATTAGATTGGAAAAAAAATCAAATGAGAGTTTGTGGGTTAACCACTGTTTTTATCGTATGTGTGCGTGCACGTGTGTGTGTATGTGTGTAATAATAGTAATAGTATTTATTTGTTTGCTTGTTTGAGACTAGAGTTAGCATGGAACTTCTAGCTCTGGCTGGCTTTCCACTAACAATCTTCCTGTCTCAAACTCTAGTGTGCTGAGATTACATGCCCAGCTTCAGCTCTTCTAAAGTATGACAATGTGTCTGTATATGTTTGTCTGTAGGGTGTGTGTAAATGTATCTTCAGAATATCTGTGCTCCTTCAGTTTTATAAATGCAGTAATTCTACACTTGAGGCTATAATGCTAAACAAGGTTAAGACCCCAAAGCAAAGACCACGTTCTATGTGGTAGTGAAGACCAAAGAGGCAGGGTGATACGACGAGAAAAGGGCAGCTGGTAAGTTTAAAAGGCTTTTGAGCATCCTAGTTCCTCTCAGCTGCCCTTTTAAGGTAGTGGTGTAATGAACATCCTTGCTCAGCTGAGTGTGCAGCAATGTTGTTGCCTCTCTCAAGGCATTCATTTTGATTTTCCTTTTCTCAATTGGCTGTCATATTTTTTTTTTAATTCTCATTTCGCTTTTTGTTTTGTATGTGAAAATGATTACTGTCTTTTTGGAGTCAAATACATCTGAAGAGATTTTAAATATTTGTCTTCTTCTCAAAGACAAAGTAATAAGAACTTAAAAAAAAATAAAGAATTCAGATTCCCAATTCATCAATGGACCCCTGGTTAAGAGCTACCATTCATGTGGCTCATTGGTAGAGAACCTTCCTAGAAAATGTGAGGCTCTAAATTCAAACCCCAGTACCACCAAATGAACTGTACTATCATTCTTGGCAATTATTTCTCCTTATTGCTAAAACTGCCCATTAACAAGCATAGCTTATTGCTTCTATTTCTAATATTGGTTTCCAAAGATACTGTCTTAGTCTATCTTCTGTTCTGTCAAAATACCTGAGAATGGGAAATAAAGTATAGGTGTTAATTTTAATCATTGCTCTCATGGCTGTCAACTCCAAATGCATAATGAAAACATAATGCAAACGTCTAGTTTGCTTGTAGCTACATTGTAACTTGGTGAAACAGAGAAACACACTGTCAGTATCTTAGTCAGTGTTCTGTTGCCATGACAAGAGCACCTGTTGTAATCAAAGAAGAAAGGTCTATTTTGGCCCATGGTCTCAGAGATTTCATTTTGTTGTTTCTTGGCCTTCAGAGTATCCTGGGGGTCGTAATGCATGGCAAAGCAATGCTGTTCTCCTCATGGCTTCTGGGAAGCAACGAGAGAGGAAAGAAGGGGCTAGGGTCCCAATATAACTTTTCAAGGGTACAATAACATGCTAGTTCTTCAAACAAGGCGCCATATGCTAGAGGTCTATCACCTCCAGACAGCACAATCAACTGAAGCCTGGAGATCAACATGTGAACTTTTGGTAAAAACTCAACTCCCACATCATTGTATCCAGCCTCTCTTCTCTTCCCACCTCTTCATTCTCTCTGTCTCTGTCTCTCTTTCTCTCTTTTATTAACTTCCATAGTTATGGTGGAAGAAGTCTTTCATTGTTATATTTCCACCTATGATCACAGTGTATTCAAATCATTGCCACCTCCTCTGTCACTCTCCTTTAAACTTCTTTTTTTTAAGGGGGTGGGGCATGATTATTTGGGAAACAGCAGAAGCAAAAAACAATCCTGCAACATTAAGTATGCTTTTCCTAATTGACTCTGTGACAATCAATGTGGACACCTGGGAAATTAACCTCAAATCCATTCATTTTGACTGATACTGGTTTGTGTTTTATATATAAAAACAAACAAAAAAGTTAGACCTACTTTCAGTTTCAGCAAACATGTTAGTTTGGAATTAGGTTGAAATGTTTACCTTCCATCCAAAATTGAATAAACTCTTGATAAGTATATACATTTTACTGTATACTAGACATGGTGCTTGAACTCGAGGGTTAGACACTGTCTCTGAGCTTTTAACCCTCAAGGTTAGCACTCTACCACTTGAACCACAGCTCCACTTCTGGCTTTTAGGTGGTTAATTCGAGATAAAAGTCTCATGGACCTTCTTGCCAAGACTGGCTTCAGACAGCAATCCTTGGATTTCAGCCTCCTCAGAGGCAAAGATTAAAGATCTGAGTCACTGGTGCCTGACTGGTGTATTTATTATTAATTTTAAGTATCAATAATACCAAAATAATGTTTTATATGGAATCATTAATTATTATTTGGCAGTACTAGGGTTTAAACTCCGGTCCTCATGCTTGTTGCAAGGCAGATGCTCTATCCCATCACTTGAGCCATACCTAGCTTTCTGGTTGTGGTTGTTGTTATTGTTGTTGTTCCCATTGTTCCCTCCACCTTTCTCCTCCTCCTCCTCCTTGTTTTCCATGCAGTTCTATGAAGAGATATCTCTGATCTCTTTTTTCCTACCAAATGATGAAGGCATGGTCCCTCACAGCAGAACATGAGCATTAAATGGGCGTTATAGAACCATAAATAACTTTGTACAATCCTTTCTATGCTCCTCTTTGACCTTGAATTCAAATCACATATTGGTATGATGGCCTCCCCATCACACCAATCATCATACCCATCATCCTGATTTTGGTGTTCACTTGTTCCTATAGGAATCCCATCTCTTATTAAACAGAAGGTCATGATTAGAGTAAAAAAAAACTCGAAATATTCCTATTTGTTAAATTATGAAGTACCTTAAAAATATGGATTGTATTTGAATAAAAACAATGATTTGTGAAGCCAAAATGTTATTCTAATGTTTTTCAAATACTAATTATAAATGCAAAAGATTTCTAATGTTGAGTATCATAATGACCCTCTAGAATGGTCATATCTTATCCCTACAACCTGTAAATGTAAGATGGTTGAGCTTTCTTTGGCATCTGGGTAAATTCCTTTTCATCTAGGCTTTGGTTGGCTAGATGTATAAATTCTTTAATTCATTGCTTCAAGTTGTAGTAGGCTCATTTTGTGAAATTGATAGTTCCTCTCCAACTTTTCCCTACCATTGCCTGAACTTATCAACCCTTGGTCCTCAGATTACCAATAGTAACATAGATCCCATTAGTATGTTTAATAATGCCTTCTATAACCACCAAAAGCCTTTTCTGGTGCATAAGCCAGGGATTTTCTGTTTTGGTTTGAGCTATTAGGTTGGTTTATTTGAGATGAGATTCTATTGTCTAATGAAACTCTCTAATTTTTCTTAGTATTGCTTAGAACTGTTATCTATTAGAATATTTCATTTGTACTATGCTCGAAAAGCTGTCTCCTTGAGACAATAGTACCATCTTCTCTCTGTCTAAATTTATTGATAAATTGATTAAAACACCAAAGGGGAAAATGAGAGAATATATAGCAGCGCAATAAAGGATCTTGAAAAATCATCTCTTTCTTCAGGCAGGAATGTATCTAAGGGATTCTGAACAGATAAATATATACCCTAGGAATGGAAATGGAATTTTCTCCCCTAAGGGAGCCTTAAATATATTTCAGTTAGCTCATTTGCACAAGTCATTTCCATTAATTTCCATGAACCATTTATTCCTAGGTCTCTATTTTTCATACAACTCTTTACTTAAACTCCTTCCTCTCTATCCCTCTCTGCCTTTTACTCTCCCTGACACACACACACACATACATACATACTTTTTTCTCTCTCTGCTATTTATTATTCATTTGATTCACTTTAAATGCCTACTCTGTGAATGGTTCCATGCAAGACATGATACTCTGTAAGAAATAAAATGTACAGTCTGAACCCCAAAGAAATAGCAATTTACTGGGGAAGCCATGGTGTGGACCTACAGAAGGAAATGTTGAAGGGTTGCATGAGCTGTTTCCAAGACACCTACAGTGAAGGGGTAATGAAGGACAATAATAGATAAGTGTGAGTAATGTTAGAATAGGCCACTGTCAAGTACCTACCACATACCAGACCTCTTGTGCATGCTTCTCAATTTTAAATCTCAACAAAATTTTGAAAGGGATTTTTTTAATCTTCATTTATGGCAATACAAAATATTGAATTCAGTAATCAAACCGACCGATTCACTGGAATCTAAAAAAACCCATGCCAAATTCTTTGGGGCCATAATGTCTTTGGCAAGCTGCCAGGAAAGGAAGTTCTCTCTGTTTATAGAAATGCTGTGGAAGGAAGTGGCCATTGTTAGGTTTCCTCTGTATAATTCATTTGACAAGTTCATTCTCCCCTCCCCTCCTCTCCCTTTTTTAGTGTATTGGGATTTGAGACAGGATTTTGTCATGTACTCAGGCTGGCCTCAGATAGGTGGTAGGGTGCTTCTCCTTCAGGGCCAATAGCCATTTGTATAGAGGAAGTAGAGTATGGTAGAGATATACCAAAGGATACTTGTTGTTCCCTCCCTCCCTCCCTCCCTCCCTCCCTCCTTTCCTTCCTTCCTTCCTTGCTTGCTTGCTTCCTTCCTTCCTTTCTTCCTTCTTTCTTTTCTTCCCCTGATTCTCCTCCTCCTCCTCTTCCTCCTCCTCTCTTCTTTTCCCAATACTAAGGATCTTAAACTTGCTAAGTAGTTGAGCCATGCCTCTACCTCAACAAAGACTTTCTATCCCAGACAACAAGAAAATATGTGAATGCTGCCCTAAGGAAATGACCTTTAAGTAAAAAACCTCAGGGATAGGTAGAAGACAGTCAGCGGAGGAAGAAAAGCACATGTATAACTGGTCCACAAAATGCAAGGCTTAACTTACTGGTTATTTCAGCGATGGGTCAATTGCCTTTATGACACTCTTGCCCATGATAACCATGTTGTCCCTCCATACCCTTATGGGCCCAGAGGTCACTGTCCTAACTACTGTATTTTAAATTACAGCCTCACCTCTACCACTACCATTTTCTGTCCATGATTTCTATTTTCTCCATGACATCTAACTCACTACCTATTTCACTTATTTACTGCTTTTTATTGCCTGTGTCCTGCTGATTTTTATTGCCTAATTATTCTACAAGGACAATTACATTTTTCTCCCCCCACTGAGTCTGATGCAGTACTTCAATCAACTTGTTGGCCAGTGCTGTCCATGTGAGGGGCTCACATAAACACTATCCAAGTGTGCCTGAAGAGGCGCAATGCAGACTCCACACATTCCTTTCTTGGTTTCTGATGTCCATGCGAATCAGCTATATGTTTAGAGCTTCTGATGGGATTTGCCTGCAGCCCTTATGCTATCTCGTGCCACTTCAGATGTCCCAAGAGTCCCTGACAGAAGGTTACCTCTACAAAGTGCACATAGACTAACCTTCAACTTTCAATGTAGGAGGGCAAAGAGTTTAAGTTTTATGGTACACTGACAGTGACTTTCTTCTACCAAATTTTAGTTAAGCTTTTTTGAGCCTTTTTTTTTTCTTTGATGAGGCCTATCTTTGGCCTGTGAGTGAAGTTATAGAAAATAGTCCTGCTTAAATCAATTGAGCAAAAATCTCCCAACCCTTAGCCCCCCCTTTTTAATCCACTGATACCCCCCTCCCTTCCACCCTCTCTTCTTTGGGTATAAAATCCTCAGCTGTCTTTGCCATATTCAAAGCTGAATGTAATCTCACCCCTACTACAGTAGTCTTGAATAATGTCTCCTTTGACATTTCCTTTCATTTTTATTTGCATCTATCAACTGTACAAAACAATGGGGTTTGTTATGACATTTTCATGTATGCACATAATATACTTTGATCATGCTCGCCCTTTTCCTTGTTGTTTTTGACAACTGTCCTATGAAAATTTTTCATTAACATTATTCTTTCAATTTGCCTTTGGAAAAAAAGTGTATTTCTAGAACTTTTTTCCTTTGAGATCATCCCTGTGGTACATTGCAGTGCCTATAGTTTTTGTTACACCAAAGTTTAACAATTGAAATTTCTATTTTTACTTAATTAATAAGACTTCTGGCTGTGGCTTGACTAAATATATTTAAACCCAAGTGTATACAATCAAGAACACAATAGTTCAGACACCCCAAGCATATTGTGTTGCTAAATTATTTTCTCAGAGAGTCTGCAAACAGAGGCCAATGATTGGTACTTTGCTTCTCTTTTTATATTCAGGGCAGAAGTGTTTGAGAATCCAATGCCTGTTCTCTAAGTTCATAATTGCACAAGAATTTGAAGACATTTGAAGCTGGAAAAATTCTGTAAATTTATTATAACAAGCAGAGCAAGAATGAGAGAGAGAAAGATACAGACAGACAGACAGACAGACAGAAGAGAAAGGAGAGAACAGAGACTGAGCTCTTAGTAGACTCAGGATCAGTAGAGTCAGCAGAATATCTTAGGTGCTTAGCCAGAAACTTGCAGAACAGGATGATTGTTCATACATGGAGGGTTCAAAGAGAACTAAGAATTTATTGTCCTGGTGATGTACTGCTGATCCGAAATGAGTTTGGTTACAGTTACTGTGTGACTTTTGGGTATTTTGGAATCATTGGTTAACCATGTGTGTTTGTCACTTTTTGTCCCTGTGAGGAGCAATTTAATGAAGAAAGATTTCTTTTTGCTCATAGGATTTCTTTTAGCTTACGGTTTTGGAGAGTTTGGTTGATAAGTTCTTGGACCCTTCATCGCAAGTGTGACAATCACCTCTCAATAGTTTACCAGCTGGGACCAAACAAACCTTCAATGGATTAGCCTTTGAGACCATTTTATATCCAAAATGTAATAGGTGAACTCCATTTATGTAGTATTGTCAGATCATTGTGATGGCAGATGAATTGCTTACTAAAATCAAAACTGGAAAGAAAGGAAACATTACTTTGGTTTCCTTTCTGTCTGTGAAAGCTGATTAGACCTTCTATACCAGATGGCTATAGCATTCCATGTTCACCTCGTGTTAGCCCTTGACACAAATCCAGTGTGTATGAAATTTCAAGGCAGAATCCTTAATTCAAGGCTCTTTTGGGCAATTTAGTTATTTATTCATCCATATTTTATTTATAATTCAGTTGAGTGGTTTTTTTTTTTTTTTGATAGGGTCTTACTATTTAGCCCAGTCTGGCCTGGAATTCATTATTCGGTTGAAGTTGCTTTAAACTTGCAATCCTCTTGCTTGCACCTCTGAGTACTGGCTTACAAGCATATATTGCTGTGCTTAGCTTGAGGCTCTTTTAATGGTCTTTTTGTTTGTTTGTTTCTCCAATATCAATTCAGAACAAAAAAGCCATGATATATATATAAATATATTTATGTTTTATAAATATATATATATATATATATATATATATATATATATATATATATATATATATATACACACACACAAATCTTTCAGTCAGATGTTTCCTGATACTTGAGTAGGCAATAGCATGGGACTCTTCAATACCAAAT
Organism: Dipodomys merriami; assembly: GCF_024711535.1. Classification (NCBI taxonomy): domain Eukaryota; kingdom Metazoa; phylum Chordata; class Mammalia; order Rodentia; family Heteromyidae; genus Dipodomys; species Dipodomys merriami. The sequence continues at coordinate 44,291,174 of NW_027202271.1, read as the reverse complement.
ATGTAATTCTAAATAAAATACTGAAGATGATTTGAGGTTTCATAACTGTGGAAGTTTAGTATAATTGTTTCCATGTGTTCCTACTGATAAATCAACATATAGTCAGTTCATAGTTTCATTAAAAGCATTTTTTTCTCCTCACAGTTTGTTTTTATATTAAGATTGTGTTTCTTGTCGCACATAAAATCTTCTACTCCCCAGGAGATTGTAGGCAGGAGAAAGAAGAGGCGATGAAGTGACAAATGCGGAGTCAGTTGGACAAGGCCTATAACTCTTCTAGAAGGAAGATATTATAAGGGGAGGGTGCACAGCAGAAATCAAAGGTGCCTGGATCCTCTAAGGACCAGTGGTCTTACCTGGGGATAAGAACACGTTGGCAAAGAGAAGGCAGCTAGTATGCAAGTATTTCTGGGATTATTGCAATGTCCAGCCTCTCCTTCCACACAATTGCAGACCACCAGGCAGCTCAACTGGAGAGCTTTCTCTTTGATTCTTGTCATGACTATCACATAGAGCATAGTTCATGAATTATTTGTGGCTAAGAAAGATAAATATAATGTTGGGGCTAAATTAGCTGCTAGCATTACTAAATGGAGTCAACAAATTTAATTAATTAAAATTTTTTGCTCTATTTTGTGGATACGTTTTTGCCTTAGACTAGCCTTTTCTTACTCCCTATCTAGTAGAGCTGGGATATCAGGTGCACACTGCCATGCTTGGCTTGTTCATTGAGATGAGGTCTTGCTAACTTAATTTGTTTATGTTTATTTGTCCTGGTTGGCCTTCCACTACAGTTCTGATCTGTGCCTCCTGGGTAGTTGGGATTACAGTCATGAGGCATCAGTCTCAACACATTGATTGAATGCCTATTATGTATCAGGAATGTTTAGGAACTAGGGTAGGAGAAATGAGTGCCTGCTTCATGGAGGTTACATTCTTGTGGTGGGTGGGTAGTGATGAAAAGACATTTATCAAAGAATACAAAACAAATACAATGATTTCTGGTGGTTTCATTTTATTTATTTACTTATTTGTTGGTTGTGGGGCTTGAACTCTGGACCTGGGCGCTGTCCCTGAGCTCTTCCGCTCAATGCTAGTGCTCTACCACTTGAGCCACAGCGCCACTTCCGGTTTTCTGGTGGTTTATGGGAAATAAGAATCTCAGGGAGTTTCCTTCCTGGGCTGGCTTTGAACAGCGATCCTCAGATCTCAGCTTCCTGAGTAGCTAGGATTGTGTTATGAGCCACTGGTGCCTGGCTAATTCTAGTAATATTATGAAAGAAATAGATCTAAGAGTTATGGCCAAGTGTGGTGAAGAAAGGGTAAAAGCGGTGTTTGGAAGGCAGAGGAGACAGAACAAAGGTAAATAGCTGACGAGAGTGGCTTTTATTCTTCCTTCTCAGCCTCAGAGGACTCCTGGGAGAGCTTGTGGCATCAGTTAACTAGTTTCCAATCTAGGGAAACACAGGCCACTGACTAAGGAGAAAGAGGGAGACTAAATAGAGACTAAACAGAATGACAAGTCTCCTGTGATCATTGTCATTTCCCTTCTCCTCGCAATATCCACGTATTTCTAAAACAATCTCCTCTTGAGAGGCATGTTTATATAGTCCTCATGGAAATGCTGAATGAAAGTGTTTTCTGTAAAGGGCTGCTGTCACTAACTTCTAGACCTGATGCCATAATTACATTAAGCTTAGGGGAAAAAAGCTATACTTAGCAAGGCGTCAGAAGCTCATACTTGTAACCCTAGCTCTTTGAGAGTCTGAGATCTGAGGATCACAATTCAAAGCCAGCCCAGGCAGGAAAGTCTGTGAGCCTATTTCCAATGAACTACCGAAGGCCAGAAGACTGTGGCTCAAGTGATAGAGTAATAAGCCTTGAGTGAAAAAGCTCAGGAACAGTGCCTAGGCCCTGATTTCAAGCTCCCAGACTAACTAAAAAAAAAACCAACAAAATACACTTGGCACTGGTGGTTCATGCCTGTAATACTAGCTACTCAGGAGGCTGGGGTCTGAGGATTGTGGATTGAAGCTAGCCCAGGCAGGAAAGTCTGTGAAACTCTGAACTCCAATTAACCACCAGAAAACTGGAAGTGGTGTTGTGGCTCAAGTAGTAGAGCTCTAGCCTTGAGCTGAAAAGCTGAGGGACAGCGCCCAGGCCCAGAGTTCAGGCCCCATGACCGGATTCCCCCCCCCCCAAAAAAAAAGATTCCTATAAGACTATCCACATGCATTTAGTCCTCTTCCATATTAGTTTCTGAATTATCAAAGTACAGAGGGGTTTGGAGTTGCTGGAGATTGCTAATCTCAGCTCTCTGATTTACAAGATGAGTTACTTAGAAAATGGGTGATGGAGTTTGGGACCATGGGCAAGTCATTTCATATTCTTCACTTTCTTTCTAAAATAGAGATAACAATAGTCTCAGTCTCATAGCTAGTTTGGGGAACATTTGAACAACATATTCGATTCCTAAGAGATTATGACATAGAATAATTGTTTGATAAATACTTGATACTATTTTTTTTCCTCCTGTAGTGACTTACTTTTTAACAGTGTGATGGCAAATATCAGAAGAGTAAGGTGAGATCACCTACCCTGTCATAGCCTCTCCTGCAAATACTGTTTTCCTCCATTGATGATTATCTGCCATTTGCCCAGCAGCTAGGCTAAGCAATGCAAGCATTTGTCTTTTCTTCAAAATAAGACCTATAAAGCATCACTAGAGCATGTCAGCTCTCTGAAATGTGTAGGCATCTTTGTACCCTGGTGTGCTGCCGCTGTATTTGAACCATTGTTCAAATTGCATTCGACACATCTTTGGTATCTGTTGGAGGGCTTATTAGACAGCTAAGATATAAGAAATGTGGTCTGTTACTTGACAAAGAAGAGTATTAGCAACTGGCTTCCTTCAAAAGCAGAGACTACCTCTGAGGTATGTTTAGAGTCACCAACCAAGTAGCAAGTACCAACTTCAATTGCACACACTATGTGACAGAAGAAGCCTCATTACAAAGAACAAATTTCCAACCTTTTCTAGAACTTTCAAGGGACTCTAGTTTTTTTTCTTTTTCTTTTTTTCTTTTCTTGCCATTTCGAGGGCTTGAACTCAGGACCTGGGCTTTGTCCCTGAGCCTTTTTGTGTTCAAGGCTAGCACTCTACTACTTGAGGCATGGTTTCACTTCTGGCTTTTTTGGGTAGTTTATTGGAAATGAGTCTCAGACTTTCCTGCCTTGGCTGGCTTCAAACTGTGATCCTCAGAGTAGGTAGCTAGGATTATAGGCATGAGTCCCTGGTGCCTAGCTACTGTGGTTTTCTCACGGACAGATTAAAATCCTTCATATTTATTAAACATTTTGCCTATATAATGCTTTTTGTCTGTGTCTGTTATAGTTAGAAAAACTGAAATCTTTTCTGTGTTCAGATGCTTTTCTTAGATTCCTACCGTCTTTTCAAAGCTTACTGTATATCAGTGGAAGCACCACAGTCCTACTTGAACTTATGCTCTAAGAAAAGGAAATTGTGAGTCTTAACCTATTGGAAATGTCTCTGGAGAAACTGAGCAGGAATAAAAACAATAAATTGTCATTTGTTTAAAATCAAATTCATTTCTCTTTATTTTCTTTTTCTTTTTGTATTGGTAACTGCCGAATCTAGTCTGGGCCTTCTGATCCTCTTCAATCTAAACACAAAAGCCTTCCGTTCATCCACAACTTTGAGCAGCAGATACCTTGCCAGGAGCTCCCAGCATGCACTTTCATCTGTTCACTGATTGACCCCACCCTCTCCCCAAATTAATACTACATTACATCTTCTGAATGCTCTGTCCTTTTGGATAGTTCTACAGGCAACGGCTAAGTCCAACATAATCCCAGGAATCAGGATCTATTCACTATTCTCAAAGAGGAAACAACAGCAACAAAATGAGAAAATCAAACCTGTCTAGATGTATGGGCCAAATCAGCAGCTTAAAAATAATGCTGCAATCGGAAAGCCTATAAAACAAGCTAGTATTTGAATGCATTTTGATTATTTGCTAGCAGTTGAACTAAAGAACCCTTTATAGTTGATTTTTGTTTTTCAGCTGTGTTGTTCAACTACTCTGGATGGTCCAAAAGAGATTCTTTAACTCATGCCCCTTGGAGTAAAAAAAAACAAAAAAACAGATGATTGGTTAGAGGCATAGCTCAGATGGTATAGCTCTAGGCAATGAATGAAAACAAGCATGAGAGAGCCAGTTTGAGACCTGGTCTCCAACAAAGAAAAAGAAACTCCCAAATTAATCCTGCAGCTGCTTTTTATTTTGCTTTCTGTTTTCTCAGTGAGTAGAATTAGCTTTTTATTTTATTTTATAAAATATCTCTTTAAAATTAGAAGTCAGGACTGGAGAAGAGAAAATGGAAGAATGCCCCATGTTGGTTTGAATGTTTCCTCTTTGCTTTGGAGAGGTGTAGATCAAGGGCCAAGAGGAAGGATGTGTGGCTGTAGGAGCTGACCTTGAGGAAACCTAAGTGGGTTAATTTGCTTACACTGGTGTAACAAAACATCACAAACAGGGTGGCTTAAGCAACAGAAATGGGCTGTGTCTTTATTTGGAGGCCAGCAATGTAAGGTGTTGGAGGGTTGTTTCCTTCTGTAGCCTGGAATAGAGAATCTGTTTAATACTTCTCTCCTGGGCTTCTGGTACTTCACCATCAATTGTTGGCAGCTTTTGGCTTACAGATGAGTCATCCCAATTTCTACTTTTATGTTCACATGGTATTCCCCCTGGGTATCTTCCTGGGTCTAAAGTTCCTCCTTTCATTTTAGATTTTATTTAATGTGTGTGTGTGTGTGTGTGTGTGTGTGTGTGTGTGTGTGTGTGTGTGTGTGTGTGTGTGTGTGTGTGTGCATACTGGGCTTGAATTGGGAACCTTATGTTTGCTAGGTAAGTGCTCTCACTTGAGCCATAGCCTCAGTCTTTTTTGTTAATTTCCTTCTGCTTTTCATTATTAAAAAAATAAGCATTTGTTAATAGTACAAGAGGTTTCATTGTGATAATACCATATATGCAGATATTATACTTTGAGCAAGTTCATCCCTTCAGCTACACTCCCTTGATTATATGCCTTTGACATACCTTTCTTCTCACTTTCCAAACAATATTTGAAGGGTTTCAATATGCTATTTTTACATACATCTGTTACATACTTTAATCCTTTTCATTCCCTAGTAGCCTCTCTTTTCTCTTTCTCACCCCCCACTCCTGCTGGTCTCCACCTTCCACCAAACATTTCTTTTATATATTCATGTCTCATCATCATTTATCATGATCATTTTAGGTCTAGATTCCATATGTGTGAAAACATGGCTTGTTTAGCTTTTAAGCTTGGCCTATCTTGCTCAACATGATGATCTCCAGTTTCAATCATTTTTCTGTGAACAATATACTTTCATTTTTGTATGGCTTGAGATGCATATATGTACCAAATTTTATCTATCCATTTATTTGTTATTTATTGATGTGTTATTTATTATCTTGGCTATTATGGAAAAGAGAAACATGAGAATGCCTATTTTTTCTCATATATTAGTGTACTCTCCTTTGGATATATGCCCAAGAATGATACAGCAAGGTTTAGTTTTAGGGTTTTTTTTTTTGTTTTTGGTTTTGGTTTTTAGAAATCTCTGTACTGACTTCCATAGTGTTTGCACTCGTTTTCATTATCACGAACAGTTTGTGAGGGTTCTTGCCATTCCCTGATCCTTAACAGCATTTGTTGTTCATTATCTTGATGATCACCATTCTGAATGAGGTAAGATAGAATCTCAGTGTAGTTTGGATTTGTGTTTCTTTTATGGCAAACAATATCAAACATTTAAGAATTCATTAACCATTTGTGTTTCTTCTGAGAACTGTCACTTCATTTGCCCACTTATTTTTTTTTTTTTAATGTGTAAAGCACTTAGTTTGTTGTTGGTCCTGGGGCTTGAACTCTGGGCTTGGGTGCTGTCCCTCAGCTCTTCAGCTCAAGGCGAGCGCTCTACCACTTGAGCCCCCAGCGCCACTTCCAATCTTTTAGTGGTTTATTGGAGATAAGAGTCTCACGGAGTTTGCTGCCCGGGCTGGCTTTGAACTGTGATCCTCATATCTCAGCCTCCTGAGTAGCTAGGATTACAGGTGTGAGCCAGCACCCGGCAGCACTTAGTTTTTATTTATACTAAATATTCAATGAATGGTATGGTTCTTCTTATTATAATACTAACAATTACTGCTACTACTACTACTACTACTATATCTTCAACTAAAATTAGAGGCATCCTGTCACTTCTTCCTAGTCAGGTGATCCTTGCTCACCTTTATGGCCATTTCAGACAGTTGCTCACTTATTAATTAGATAGATAATTTGTTCTTTTGAGGTTTAGGTTTTTGAATTCTGCATATTCTAGATATTGAGCCTTCATCTGTTGAATAGCTGGTAAAGGTTTTCTCTTGTGTGTGGGTTGTCTCTTGATTCCAGTAATCATTTCCTTTGATGTGTAAAACCTTTTTAATTTGCTACCATCTTATTGTCAATCTGTGTTTTTAGTTTCTGAACAATTGTAGTTCTATTTCAAAAGCAATTGCCTATACCCGTGTCTTCCGGTGTTTTTCCTATACTTTGCTATAGTTGTTTCAAAATTTCAGGTCTTACATTAAGATCTTTGATTTGGTTTGAATTGATTTTTATAACAGTGGAAGAAATGGGAGTCTAATTTCAGAGGTCTACATGTGGATAACCAGATTTCCCTGTACATGTTGTTGAATTGGCTGCCTTTTCTCTAATGTGTGTTTTTGCCTCCCTTTTCAAAAATCAGCTGATTTTATTTAGCTGTGTGGATTTTATTTCTGGCTCATGTATTTTGTCCTATTGGTCTTCATGTCAGTTTTTGTGCCTGTACTATGCTGTTTTTCTTATTACTTCACTGTAATATGATTTAAATATGTGATACCTATGCTATTTTTGCTCAGGAATAGAAAAAAAGTCATTTCTGTGAAGAATGACATTGGGGTTGATGCAAATGCATTGAATCTGTAAATTGCTCACAGAAGTGTAGGTATTTTTACTATATTAATTTTGCATTCCACAAACATGAAGATATTTCTGTCTGCTCATTGATTCCTTAACCTATTTTTGGTTTCTCCTTCAAGGTTTTATAGTTTTCATGTAGAGGTCTTTCATGTGTTTAGTAAAGTTTATTCCTGGTATTTCATTCTCTTTGAGGCTTCTGTGAATGAAAAGGTATTTGTTTTCCTTATTTCTTTCTCAACTTATTTATTGTTGTTACACAGAAAATTTGCTAATTTTTATATGCTCATTTAATAATTTGCTATAATGCCAAAAGTGTGTATTTGATTTACAATGTTTTAGATAGGATATTGTATTTTCCACGGGCTGGTGTGGGACAGTGATCTTCCTACTATACGTCTCTTGTATGTTGGGATAACAGACAACACCACCATGCCTAGTTGTTGATTGAGATGGAGGTCTCAGTGCTTAATCTGGCTTCAAACTATGATTCTCCTGATTTCTGCCTTCCAAGAAGCTGGGATTACAAGCTTAACTCCCCATGCCTGGCCTCATATTTTCCCATTTTATAATTATAATTTTATAATTATAATTCTATTAGATCAGATCCTACCTTAATGACCTCATCTTGATCTGATTATTTGCCTAGACCTTATTTCTAAAGAAGATTGCATTTACATGTACTGACTATTAGGGCATCACTATATTTTAGAGAGAAACAATTCAACCTATAACATTTGGATTGTTTAGAACTGGAAAATGTATATTCAAATTTAGTATAAAAGAGGATTTAGGTTGGTTAGGCACATAAAGCACAGCATAATTTTTATTTTTTTTGTGGCAGTCCTGAAGCTTGAACTCAGGCCCTGGGTTCTGTCACTGAGCTTTTGTGTGTGTGTGTGTGTGTGTGTGTGTGTGTGTGTGTGTGTGTGTGTGTGTGTGTCACTGAGCCTTTTGGGTGTGTGTGTGTGTGTGTCACTGAGCCTTGTGTGTGTGTGTGTGTGTGTGTGTCACTGAGCCTTTTGTGTGTGTGTGTGTGTGTGTGTGTTTCTCAAGGCCAGCACTCCACTTTCAGCTTTTTTAGTGGTTAATTGGAGATAAGAATTTCACTGACTTTCCTGCCAGGGGTGGCTTCAAAACAGTTTCACTGACTTTCCTGCCAGGGATGGCTTCAAAACATGATCCTAAGATCTTAGCCTCCTAAGTAGCTAGGATTGTAAGTGTGAGTCACTGGTGCTTGGCCATGGATGGTTTCTGTTGTTAGTAGCATTCTCATCAGTGAATCAATTCATACCCTGTCCTCTTTCACATACCTTGCACTGAGTTGTTTCCCTAAGTAATAATAATAATAATGCTAACAATATTATTATTATCATCATTACATCACGTGCATTTTAATTTTCTCCAGAAGAATGGCTACATTCTTCAGGAGAATTACTTAGGAAAGATCAACCATATTACCTTTACTGGATGCAAACCTTGCACCACTTAGGAGTGTAGAAGACCAGAGTTGTTTCTGGATCCTGGCTGCTTGTTTTCACAGGAACCTTGCACTGACAGTTCCCTCCCCTCCTCCTTTGTACATAGTCACACAAGGCTTATGCACATACATGCACACACATGCCCACACACCCAGAAATTGGTTTCCTAAAAGATACCCTTACATGCATCCTAAACACGGCTCCCTGGATATCAGCTTAAATCCTCTCACAGACAGTCATCTTCTTCAAGTTCCATTTGTTTTTACTTTAAATTCTTTTATTACCTCCCACTGATAGATGACTTTGGATCAAATGCCCAGTCAGCTTCATGCCAGCAACAGAGCGAGGAAGAAGATAAGCTGTTACTGGTTTTCACCAGAGAAAACTTCCTTTATCTCCAAGTGCTGAATTACCAGGTGGAGTTGAGTAAACTCTGGCATTGCAACACAGTGAAAGCACAAAGTTCACCCTTAACGTAAAACAGCCAACCCAGTTCTGTTTTTCTTTCTTTTTTTTTTTTTTTTAATATCTTCTAAACTGAAGGAACTGAGCAATATAAACAAGGGTGAGGCAACAGCTCCGTAGGGAGCAAGAGCCATGCTAGATTGACAACTAATGAGTGAACAACTATCTTATCATCTTTATGTGCAGAATGTGATTTTATTTACAAGTCCCCAAAGTTGACTGTGAAATACAGGCCAGGAAGAGAAAAGCTCTGTGGAAATTATAAGAGAGAAATTGTTTGGTTTTTTTTTTTGCTAGGTCAGATGATTCATAGACTAACAGAATTAAAAAAAAACACCCAACAAACTTTTTGAGAGAAATAGCTTAGCCTCCTTGTTTACTCTCATGCATGGATAAATTTGGTTGCGGTATGGTTTTATGCAAAGATTAAAGGCTTTGAGTTTGAGTCTCGATCTTTGTAAAATGGAAGATGAATGTATGTAGGTTCTGACTTGATGGGATGGGTGGGTTTGGAAGAGATGGGGGAGAATGCTAGAAAGGGTGACACTGATCAAGACACATTGTATTCATAAACTGACCTGTTGGATTGAAACTCCTTTGTACAAGCACTTATTGTTTAAAAAAGGAGTACTGTATGTAGATTCTGGACTATAATGAAGACCACTCTATCTTGTATCTCTCTGGGTAACCTCCCCTTCATTCACCAATCATTCAGCAATCATTCCAACCACTACTCCCAGAGGAGGGATGGCACATCATTTCTCAGTTCAGGGTCTCAGCTCTCTGCCCACTGGTGGTCACAGCACACCTTGGATAAGAGTCCCTGAATGCCCAAACAAATGAACTCTGAAAAGATCTTTCCAGCTGACAGTTTCCAACAGTTCCACCAATGGCTTTTACCAGCACTGCTAATAATTAACCAAAGGGAGTGACTGGATGGAAACTTTTTCAGGCTTTCCCTACTACAGCTTGCCAAAAATGCTGCTGGAGGCTGCCAGGATGCAGAAGGAAGTGCAAGCCAGAAGCCTGCAAAAAAGCACATGTGTGCAAGTCAATGGTTTGGCACTTCCACAGACGGAACTGTGATACACCGAAGCTCTTTCTTCATCTGTGTATTTACACATTGAGGATCTCATTCAGGAGTCCAATGTACAGCAAATGCATTGGATTTGCTCAGTGGTGTTTACTTCATAAATCCATTAATAACATTCTGCAGCTTTACCTGAATCCAACCTCTGTTTTAATACTGTGACCCTCCCAGGAAGATACATGCTGTGTGCCTGGCATCTCTCTCTCTCCCTTGTTCCCTCTGACCTTCTCTCTCTCTCTTCCTCTTTCCTTGTCTTCCTCTCTCCCCAGGGTTTCGCTGTGTGGCCCAGTCTGGCCTTGAGCTTATGGTTTTCCTGCCTCCGCCTCTAAAATGCTAGGATTACTGGCATGTACTACCATAACGAGCTACCTGGCTTCTCTTCATACAGATTCTTGATCAAAGCATGGTTCTATTAGGTATGAAGACAGCTAGCAATTCCAAATGACACTAGAGAACAACAGCTTTTCACGTGGCTGGGTGAGGTTGCTAAGTGAAGGTTTGCTTTCTCAGGTGACTTTGGGTTTGCTAGAATTGCTGTTGTCTGGGAGCTCCAATTTTCTCAGGGACAATGTAATCTATACCATAGCATTGTCACAGAAAGGCCCATTCTTTTTTTCCATCCCATCTCAGAAAGAGAGAACAAAATGCACTGGGTTGACAGATGTCAAAAATTCAGGGGCTATGATGGCTACCTACAGACTAGACCCTGAAATTGGGCAGAAGGTGTTTAGTGATTCCTCACTGAACATGTGAGTGGCAGAAGTGGCTGATAGGAAGACAGTTTTGCTGCACTTAGATGGCTTTTACTAACTTTGGCTAGTTGGATAGACACAGCTTTCTGAGTGATATCCTCTTAAAATATAGATTACTATCAAAGTATGCTTCTAGATCTAAACACTAAAGAAAGCAAACCAAAACCTGCAAAGAAAATAGAAGGATCAATTTCATGCATAAATATATATCTACATATCTACAGATAAATGTGTGTATATAGAATATATATACATGTATTCACACTTGTGTGTGCACATACAATTATTGATTCTCTCTTTAGTTTTAGTAACTTTTACTATTATCTACTCGCTCTGCCAGCTATTTGATTCAGAAGTCAGGGATTTGGATCACTTGTGGTGAGGAAGAAAGCTATGTGCAAGTATTGAGTCCAAGTTAGCCATAGGTTCTACATGTTCTTCTTTGAGTATTTTGGGCCTATAACTCTCATACCCCATATCCTTTTCTCAAAAATAATGGTCTCTCTACTGGATGCCACTTGCACTGCTTGTTACTATTAGCCTGTAGGAGAACTTATTTGTCTTCAATTAGACTGCAGATTACACACATCTCCTGATCATTTACCCTGTCTCTGATAAGTAACTGGAACAGGCAGTGGGAAACCACATTGGTTACTAGAGAAGGCAAGGAAGAAGATGTGTGTGGTGATACATAACTGTAATTCCCGCTCTCTGGAGGATCATGAGTTTGAAGGCAGCTTATACTACAAACAAACAATGCAAAGCAAAGCATAACAACAGCCACTACATTCAACTTTCTTTTTGCTCAAATATCCTGTGTCATGTTTTGGTAGCAAAGACCCAATTTTGGTTTATCTTGATTGAAAGCTTGACCCTCAGCTGTGGAGAGTTGCTATCAATGCCAACAAAATTATTGTTAACATTCATGCACAAAGCAAAAGCACAACTGCCTTATTTGGAAACAGTTCCTATTAGTCCAAGTTTGTTTTGGTTGAATTCTGTTTAAAGTCAAGAGGAAAATAAACAGGACATAGCAATGTGATTGTTTGATGCGAAGGGTGATGTACAGCAACAATTCTCCCTTATCCTAGGACAGTGTGTTTCATCCTCATTAATGATGCTATTACATTGCTTCTTTATGGGTTTTCCCTTTGGTGACCTTTACAAAAAGTCCAAGGGAAAGAAAGCTTTAACTCCATTCCTGCTGCCTCCCCTCACTGCTCTGAAGAAGGGTCATTTCTACAAATCAAGTCCTGACTCAGTACCAAAAAATGTTAAGGAATCAAATTTCATTTGCAGATTGCCCAGCATAAGACAACTTTATAGTTCCCAGGGCATTCCTGATGATGATGATGATGATGATGATGATGATTTTTTTAGGAGAAGGGTAGAGAAGAAGCTATTTGCTGTGAAAGTTTATTACGTACAACATATCTCTCTTCATTCTTTTGAGCCCTTAATAGACGTATTTCACATCACACAAGCTTATGGAATCATAGGATCTTACCATTGTAAGAGGCATGGTATATGTCAGCCAGCATTAGAAATCAACTGCTTTATTTATAAGATTATTTCTTTGTTGCTTTGTATGTCCCTCCCCCACAGTGTAACCCCCGCTTTCACTATATTTGATGTCAGTATAACATGTGGAGGAGATGGGGACAAACAAGTCGTTTAAGGATTCAGGTGGACCTGTTGCAACAATGAGAAGTACAAAATGTCATGTCAAAAACAGCTTTACAATGTCGGTGTGGGGGGGGGAGGGGGGTATAATTGGGTGGGGGGGGGAGGCTGGGAAGGGAGGTGAAGGGTAAACAAAGGAGGAGGCTGCAATGCTTGGTAAGAAATGTATGCATTATCCTGCCCATGTAATTGTAGCCCCTCTGTACAGTATGTTCTCAAATCAAATAAAATAAAATTAAAAAAAAAAAAAAAGAAATCAACTGCTTTAACTACTCCGAAATGTTCCCCTTTTTTTTTTTTTAAAGCTACCCCTTGATTTAAGGGAAGACAAAATTCTGTAAAAGCTGATGGCTTTCAGCTCTTATTTCTGCCTTCCCCTGACCTTTGTTTAGAGGGCTTTGCCAAAGGGCTTTCCTAGGGTGGGGTTTTCTACTTGAATGTTTGTAAGAACCCTTTCATGCCCTACATTTTCAGGGTGGTGCTCCCAGCAGGGATTTTTGCTTCTGAGAGGAAGAGTGTCTAAGTACTTGTTTTTTCCTACTTGCACAGCTGGTAGTTCCCTGCTGATGGGTGTTGGTTTTGAAATCACGCGGCAAAGGGGGTTTCTGCCAATGTTTACTCACTACACATTCAAATATGACACCTGACGCCCATTTACTGGAGAACTTCCTTGTAGCTATCCAACTCTCCTGCCAGAAATGGAAAGTTTATTCCCAGAGTGAAAGTTGCTTTCTTTGCAAGTGCAGAAGGTTTACTGCTCCATCATTTGTAACTGAAAATTGTTCCTTTTGGAATATGAAAATCGGTTAATGATTTAATTTGTACATTATTTAAGGTGATCGCTTGGCTAATCATCTCTGAATTATTTCTTGACCATTTATTAACCACACTTATTCACCACCTATCATGGTTCAGTGAAGGGCAGCTCACAACCACTTTGTAATGTTCCAGCTGGTGATCTTAAATGGAAACGTCTTTGGGGCCCCTCCTTGTGATAGGAGAATGCACCTGCCATATTGTCTGTGGGCAAGCTATGTGACTTGCTTTGTCCAATGAACTGAGAGTACTCATCCTGGTTCTCCCAGCTTCTGATAGAGAGAGCCAGGATGGGTGCTTTCGCTCAGCCACTTCACTGCCAATGTTTTAGACAGAGGCGGGGGTGGGGGTTCCTCTGGAGCAAGGGCAAAGCGGGTCACAGCCATAGCTGATGTGGCATGTGAGCAAGAAGTCAAGCTTGGTTTTTGTTTGTTTGTTTTTTTTTTGAGTCCGGTCGTGGGGGCCTGAACTCTGGGCCTGGGCGCTGTCCCTCTACCACTTGAGCCACAGCGCCACTTCCAGCTTTTTCTGCTTATGTGGTGCTGAGGAATCGAACCCAGGGCCTCATGCATGCAAGGCAAGCACTCTACCACTGAGCTAGCCCAAGCTTGGTTCTTTTTAAGCCTTGAAGATCTGAAGACTAGTTGATCCTGACTAATGCCAATTGTGTACTGGAAAGAGCAGAAGCGACTCAGGTTCTGTTCTGTGAAGTGGTCAGGAGGAGCACTAGACACTTCCACAGAAAGAATGACTTTTACTATGTGAATCTGCTGCTGTGTACAAGAAAGGGATATAATCACCATGGCACTCTTGATTTCAGGAAAGCACATCAGCTAAATTACAAGGCACCATCTAAAGGGAAGGAACTGTCAGGGTTGGATATTTTTCTCTTTCAGTGAGTTTTACACATTGATCTACACTTTTTTTTAAAACTTTCTAATAAATGAATGTTTTTAAATTTTTTGTTTTCATTCCAGTCGTGGAGCCTGAACTCTGGGCCTGGGTGCTATCCCTCAGCTCTTCAGCTCAAGGCTAGTGCTCTACCACTTGAGCCACAGCGCCACTTCAGGCTTTTTTCTTTTTGCTTATGTGGTGCTGAGGAATTGAACCCAGGGCCTCATGCATTCAAGGCAAGCGCTCTACCACTGAGCCACCTTCCCAGTCCATGCTTTTAAATTTTAACTATATTCTTATTATCTGTAAGTAAATGTCTGTGTTCTGAAATGCATTGTTGTAGTAAAGTTTCTTTAAATTTTTTTTTTCATTTGGCTGGTCTTGGTGCTTGAACTCAGGACCTGAGTGCTGTCCCTGAGCTCTTGTGCTCAGGGTTAGCTCTGTACTATTTGAGCCACAACTCCACTTCTGGCTTTTTGGTAGTTTATTGGAAAAAAGAATCTCAGGGACTTTCCTGCCTGGGCTGGCTTCAAACCATGAGCCTCAGATCTCAGCTTCCTTAATAGCTAGGATTACAGGTGTGAACTACCAGTGCCCAGCTGTAATAAAGTTTTATAAATGGTCAAGCAAAGCTTTTCACACACACATGCACACATATGTGTATGTAAATACATATACATGCATATACATATACATAATATATATATTATACACACTTGCCTAAGAATGGCACTTTTAGATGCTAGAGCACCCTTTTAAGCATCTGGTATTGACATGGACGCTTGTGGGACACGTGGGTCCCTCTCAGCCATGCTCCTCAGCATGAGCATCTCCTATTTTGGTCAAATTCCTTTCATAAGGGACAGAGGAAACTCTTCATTGATTCTACTAGAAAGGTTTAGGTAGTGGAAAGAACATCAGATTTAGAATCAGACATAGTAGCACAATTTTTGAAGAAACCAACCAGGTCAAATCTGTGATGATATATATGCTACTTAACTTTTGTGAGCTCCAGTTGTTTTACTTGCAACAAAGCAAATAATAATTATAATCTGTAGAAACAAACTGTGTAATAATTCCTTTTTCAAAGCCTTTTTATCCTTCCCTTTGCCATGCTGGGGATTGAAGCTAGTGCCTTGGCCTTTTTGGCAAGCATTTTGCTGAACTACATCCTTAGCTTTCAAAAGGCTCTATATATGTATATTAAAGAAAGGAAGTGGAGGTGTGGCTCAAGTGGGAGAATTCTAGCTACTAGGGAAAAAGCCAAGCAAAAATTCATGATGCTATAAGTTCAAGTCCCAGTACCAATACCAAAAAAATCAATGATAATTTAAAATAAATCAGGATGAATAGAATGGTAGCTCTAAAGATTAACCCAAGTGCCTAGTAATAACTGAATACATGTGTTTTCCTTTTCTAGCCATGTTACATTCTAGAGAAGGTAGCCAGCATATAGAAAGAAGAGTGGGTTTTGAGCTTGTTTGCAGGGCTTTCTTAATGAGGTCTCTAGATTCCTTCTGAAAAAAATCAATAGCTTGTTGATAAGGCCACACTTCTTTGCCACAAAAGCAATTCTATATGAGTGCACTCATTACCTGATCTATGTCACTGTAACCCCTCTGTACATCACCTTTACAATAAAAATAAAATTTAAAAAATTCGTTTGTTGTAAAAGGCTTCAAGGGATATGCCTTGGAAAAGCTTTCCTAACAAAAGGAGCTACGCTACTTATTACTTGATTTCTACATGGAATTTCTATCTCCTCTCGATGACACCACCCTTTTCTCTTCCAGCCACGCTGTATCTGCCTCTTTAATATACTTGAAGGTGCTTGAAAGGCCCTTCTGCAGGTGGTTTTTCAGGATCAAGCTTAGGAATTTACACGAGCAATAATAAGGTGGATGGCAAACTTTTGAAAATGATCTGATCCACAAAAGGATGCTTTGTTGGGATGAATGCCTGTTAGCTACGCGGTGCTTTTCCAGGGTTTTTATCATTTCAGTTAATCCTCATAGCCACCATGCAAGATAAGTAGCTTCATGGATTATTTTGCAGGGGTGATTTTAAAATGAGGATATTAAGGGACAAAGAAATTTGGGAATTTTCCCGAAGTCACATAATCACTAAGTGTATCTCTGAGAACCAAACACCTGCTTCATTACAAAGCAGGATTCTTGAGGTGACTTTGATCAGTACATTGTATGCATATATGAAACTCGAAGGGATAGGCAGGGTGGGAAGAGAATGATCTTGACATTGGTCAAGAGGCATTGTACTCATAAACTGACAGGTTGGATTGACACTCCTTTGTACAACTACTTAAAGAGAATGAAAAACCAAATCCATCCCTCGAACAACTTATATATGGTAATAAAAATTCTTAAAAGCAAAAGCATAACCAAAACAAAACACAAATCCATATTCATTTATTCACATCACCTCACCTCACTGTACCCTAACTATTTTCCAGCTCTGCGAAGGGCATTAAAAAAAATCTGAAAGCATGGTGTGCTTTGTAGAATACCTTGAGCATCGGGAACTAGGTTCATGCACTGAAAATGCCATTTACTAATTATGTGGCCTTGGGCAGGTTATTCATCATCTCTGTGCCTTCAGTGCATCGTGAGTGAAAAAATAAAATAAAAAAGAAAGAAAGAATCTCCTCCAGTCAATACCACTGTTTGTACAAACAATGTTAGGCACACTACCTGGCATTGTAGACTCATTCCATTATGGAAACCACTGAAATTTTAATGTTATCAATAAATGATTGTTGCACTCATAGGATGCACTGGGAGGTTCAGACATGATGAAAAAGTGAGAGGAAGTTTGAGGTGGAGTCAAGACTGAAACATAGACTCTCTCTAAACAAGGAAGTAGGCAGGAATAGGACCGGTCTCTCTTTTTTTAAGGCCTTTCTTGGACCTTAGACCACGTGTTGAACAAAGTTGGTGAATCAACTAAAAAATGTTAAACTGTTGCAAGCTGGTCTTTAAATGGTAGATTCTGAAAGAGTATAAAGGAGAGTGGAGAGAAAGCAAAAATATGAGTAAGAATGGCAATGGATCAGAAAATACAGCATTTATAGGAGCCACTGAAATGACAGGGACAGGAAAACAGATGCTTGGACAAGAAAACTCAGAAGACAAGAATTTCAAATGTGGTGAGTCAGTCAGTCTGGGAGTTCACAGAAAAACTAATACAGTAATCAGGCCATGAGGAGACCAATGGTTTTCCTTAGTATAATTGTAGAATAAATTCCTCTGGTTGTTGTGAGGATTAAAGGAATACTCAGTTTAGACTCTGACACCTCTTGGCTTTATACAAAGCACCCTGAACTCAATCTCAGTTTTAAAAAGTTGATTGGATCATCCTGTGTGAGTTGCTAAGATGTTGCCAACCCAAATCCTGCCAGTTCTCCTAGATGATTAAGGTTTAAACAGGTGGAGAAAGAACTCAGGATGAGTAACTACACAGGGAATCATGGAAAAAAACAGGAGCAAGGCTCCAGGTCCCTGGCTGAAAAAGCAGTGATGTAGCCTGAGCTGATACTCACTTTGTCATGCTGTAGCCCTGGTGGCCTTGTTCTCCCTTGTTCTACATCTTACAACAAGAGGAAAAGGAGCCTGGAGATGTAGGGAGAAGGCTGGGCTGAGAATCAGGACCATTGTATTTTGGCCACTTCAGACCATCTCTGTGACTTTGGCAGTGATGGTCAATGAGGGGATACTTTCCTTCTCAGGTCTAGGCCTGGAGACGGTTTTGATGATCACATCCAAGGCTTCTAGTGGCATTTGTTAGGCAGAGGCTGGGATGCTACTCGGCATCATGATTTACACAGGACAGCACCTACTACAAGACTTACGTGGTCCAAAGCATCAATAGTACTGATGTTAAGACTCTTTTGGACTAGAGAAACTATTTATATTCTTCATGTTTTCATACTTTTACTTTGAAATGGGGACATTTGGGCTAGTTCAGTAATTTGTCAGTCTTGGAATGCTTTGGGGGTGCTTCTTAAAAATGTCCATTTCTGCTGGGCTCTGGTGGCTCATGCCTATAATCCTAGCTACTCAGGAGGCTGAGATCTGAGGATCACGGTTCAAAGCCAGCCTGGTGAGGAAAAGGCTTTGAGACTCTTATCTCCAATTAACCACCAGAAAACTGGAAGTGGAGCTATGGCTCAAAGTGGTAGAGTGCTAGCTTTGAGCAAAAAAAAAAAAAAAAAAAAGGATCTCAGGGGACAGTACCCAGACCCTGAATTCAAGCCCCACAACTGATACCTCCTCCCCCAGTTTCTGGTCTCATCTAAAGATAGAATTCGTAGGAATCTAGAGTTCACCTCGAAAAATACCATCCTGACTTCTTACTAAAGGCTTGTTTCTCTAATTCTGACAGTGGTGATGTATACTAAATAGACGTAGGATTCCTGCCTAAATGCACGTAGAATTCAGAATCAGGAAGTGATAATCCTCCTTATAACTCCACCCACCACACACCTCGATCCAGTGCTTCCATGGCCCACTGAGTGCTCACGTATATGTGGTGAAATTTGAGGCCAAGCTCTTGTCACCCTTCCTTTAAAGCCTGTGTGCTCACAGACACCTGGGAATGTAATGCTATAACTATGTAGCACTGCCACTTATTCTAGAACACTGGTTGGGACAGAAAGCCTTTACTCTTAAGTGTCTGCTTCCCCAGCATCCTCTCAGATGGTAGCACAAAGCAACCCTCTACTACTATCAAAGAGCACGTAGGCACATTGGTTTGTTTGCGAATTGTGGGGTTTGGAAAGGAAAAGAAGAAATCCTTTTGAAACAGGTGTTATTTTGGGAGAAGGGCAAGGCTGGGTGTGTTGTTACTGTCAGCAAAAGCATTACTCCAAGGATACTCATAGCTACTCATCACTGAACATCTTCCATGACTCAGAGGAGGTGCTTTTGTGACATCATAGAAGTCTCAGAGTCCTGCAAGGAAGAAATGAATTTTTACTTTTTTTCCCTTAAGATGAGGACACTGAGAGACACTTAGTAACTTGACCCTGGTTCATGCTGTTAGTCATTGGCAAGGTCTACATGTCCACCCAACCCATTTGATTTTCAAACCTATTCTCTGTCATTATTGCTTAGTTGCTCCTGTGAGGATTAAAGTTGACCTGAAAGAACAGAGGAACAGGGAATTAGATTACTTTCATCCATGGTCTGCCTTCAAATATTTATGTACTTACAATTTGGCTTGATTTTTGTTTGAAGCATATTTAGATTCATTGGGGAATAAGGTGTAATGTCCATTTTATCCTATCATTACAAATGTTTTCCCCAATATTAGTAACTTCTAAAGCAGGAGGATATTTTTAGAAGTCTTTATATAGATGCATTTATTTTTCTAAAACCCCACGTCAGAACTACTGAGTTAGAACCCCTGGCCATAAGATTTAAGGTTTTGTTGTTGCTCTGTCAATTTTGAAAATTTCTACCAATAGGAAGAGTCATTATTCTTTTTAGGGGTTGAAGTATTTTCGGTAGAAGGCTTCAGTTCAGATATAAACATGTTAACATGAGTCACCACCACTGCCAACATAATATTGTGGGTAGGTGTCAGATCATGTCTTGTGAGAAAGAAATCTGTTGTAGGTGTGAACTGATGTAAAGATACAGCTGGGGGAAGTTTACCCATGACACCTTCAAAAGACAGAATCTGGGTGGGTCTGTCAGTGGGAATTTTTAAGTAATCTCTTACTGCCTTTGGTTTTATTTTGTTTCATTTTGCTTATACCAGGACTTGAATTCAGGGCATTGCTCTCTCATTTATCTTACTTACTCATGGTTGGCACCCTACCACTTGAGCTATGCCTCCAGTTCAGCATTTTGCTGGTTAAATGGAGATGGTCTTATGAACTTTTCTGGGTTGCCTTCAAACCTCAGTCCTCCAGACCTCAGCTTCCTGAGTAGGATTAAAGGCAGGAGACAGCATCACTTGGCTCCTTAGTACCTTTGATGCTGAGCAAATTCATCTTTTTATTGGAGATACAAGTCTTGCTCTGTAACTCAGACTGATATGGAACTTGCTGTGTAGCCCAAGTTGGCCTTTAATTCACAAGTGTCGTGCCATAGTTTCTCAAGTGCTGGGGTTACTGAGGTCAGAGGTGTGGACAGACATTCTTGGCTGAATTTCTTGTACCCTACTAAAGTAAATGTATTGTAAGGACATCACAATATGTTTCAAATGAATTTAATATTAAATGATGATTTTTATCTATACTGTTTAGATGCATTTTTAAAGAAAGAGAATTTAGAGCAGGACATTGAATGTGTGTTTTTTTGGCCATTACGAGTAATACTATCCTGCTTTGTGTACTTTCTCATTAGAATGATTTTTCTGTTTGTAAATAAGTCAGTCTTTACAGCTGTCTGTAACATACTTTCTAGCTAGTATAGTGAGTGCTAGGTCTTTGATCAATTGTATAGCATTTAGAATCTTTACACAGACCAGTCATTTTTTCTACCTTAGGTTCCCTGATGCTTTTTCTAAATATCTGTAATAATATCAAACTGTTAGGTTTTTAAAAGAGGTAGCCAAGTAAGAACAGCACCACGCATGTGGTATTCAGGTAAGGGGTAGGTTTATTCAGTAGACCTGCTGGTACCAGGCCAGGTTGGCACTCCAAGCAGCTGAGAAAGGCCTGGGAAAGAGAGAGCTGGGAAATAGAGAGCTGAGAAAGAGAAGAGAGCTAGAAAAAATACAGGAAACACCTAGAAAAGAGCAGAGAGAGGGCGTCTGGGCCTGGGCTAGGCCTTATCTAGGGTATGGGCAGAGAAAGATGTGGCCATATCAAATTCAGATGTGACCTCAGCAGATGCAGATGTGACCTCTTCCAGGTGTCCCAGTTGCCTAGGTAATGCAGGTACTGGGTGTGGAGACTTTGCTGCAAGGAGGGTGGAGTCTGCTAGCCATCCAGGAGCGGACCTTACACAAACATGTTTTACTGCAATCTACCTACCACAGATTTACTTCATTACATAAGAAGACCTAAGAAGCAGTGACTTGAATACCATTCATCTTGATATGGAGATGGAATGGCATAGAGAGGCATTTAATAAATACATCAAATGAATAAAAATTATAAGCCAAGTCTTTCTTTGGAAGACTCTCATAAGCCATCACTCAAGATATTTGTTTGTGTATAAAGGCAATGTGACCCTGCTGCAGGTGTAAAATGGGAGCATGCACAGAGTGCTTTTCTCAAAAAGAATCCAGAGATTATTAGAGATGAAGCCACACATTTAATACAAATTTCTTATAGCCACATGTCTGTCAGACCAATCCCCCTCACCCCACTTTTTAAAAAAGTATTTCTAGACTTTTTTTTTTTTTTTCAGCGGGAGGCTTGAACTCCAGTCCTGGGCACTGTCTTTGAGCTCTTTTTGCTCAAGCCTAGGGCTCTGCCACTTTGAGCCACAGTGCCACTTCCAGTTTTCTGGTGGTTAATTGGAGGAGAGAGTCTCACAGATTTTCCTGCCCAGGCTGGCTTTGAATCATGAGCCTCAGATCTCAGCCTCCTGATAGCTAGGATTACAGGCATGAGCCACTGGCGCCTGGCTATCCTACATCGTTATTATTTACTTATCTAGTTATTTTTATTGTAAAGACAAACATGTTTAGTGTAGAAAAGTAGAAAATACCAGGTTCAGTTTTTGTCTCTAAGTAATAGAAATGGACAGGAGCTAATTTAGAGAGAAAAAACAGATTATTGATAGGACAGAAAGGTACATTCAGAATGGATAGCAGGACAGAAAAAAAGCATTTTTAGGATCAGAATAAGAGGGAGGGAAGCTGTTAGGATGGCCCCATCTGACCACCCAATGTAGAGGATTGAATGAATTCTAACATTTTTATGTCCCAACATAACCAAATTCTTTCTAGTTCTCTTTGGATGTCTCAAGCTCCTTATCTTGTACTGAGTTAGTGAGAAAAATAACCTGGCAGAACCTCTAGGTACCATTAGCTTCCCCCGTGAGGAGTAAGGGACCTCCTATTGGGAAGCACACATGAGGAACAGATGATTCTCCAACAGGAAACTGAAGGAACTAGTGGAGAACAGGAATACACACTGATAAGGGAAAATAAAGACAATTATTTAAACTGCAGTCATGCCCTCATGCTTTTGATGTTTGTTATTTTCTTTCTGGCTGCATAGTCATACTATGAAAATCAGATTAGGAGCTTACTGGGTAACATGCTACCAGCTAGGAGGTATCCTATCTAGTTTTATGTTTCATTTAAAAAAACATTTAATGTCCCTATTGAGCATATTTTGAAACCATCCCAATGAAAGCATTAAAGGTCAGCTCATTGCTGGGATGCAACGCGCACAACTCTCAAAAGGAATCTGGGCTGTTTTCATGCCTTCTGTTTATCACACAGGAACAAAGGGACATGGCACATTGTGTCTGAAGTTCTAAATTGTATCTGAAGTTTAGTTCTTTGGGATTGATAGGAGTACATTCACTCTGGCTACTGTGAGAATATATTGTAGAGGCAAGAGCAGAAGATGGGGCCAGTAAACATATGGGTGTTGCAGTCAGAACAAGTCCTTGGACTAGGGTGAAGGTGAGGGTCAATGGATGGAATCTGGCCGTATTTCAGAGCACAGTCAGCTGATATGTGGATGGATTAGAAGTAGGGGAAAAGAAGAATCAACAAGGGTTCACTGCTGGAAAGACTAGAGTAGATGGGTCAGTTTATTGAAATAGGAAAAGAGTGTGTATGTGGGGAGGGGTACGTGGAATCCAAGAGGTTTACCCTACACCTGGTAAGGGGCTGATTGATGGAGAAATGACTCAGAGGAGCATACTTCCTGCCCAGGTTAGCTCTCACTTTGAACTGGTTGATATTCTTGAATGTTTTCAGGTAACTGAAAGTATGTAGAAGCAGTTCAGAGTGTCTACTCCTTGACCTTCCATGTTTCTTGAAATCATTTGCTTATCCTTTGGCTTCTTGGTTCTGGTTCTGTCACACTTGCTTGGTTCTGGACAATCATCAATCCTTTTTTTGTTATTTTTTAAATAAGTTTTTATTGTGAAAATACTGTACAGAGGGGTTACAGTTACATGAGCAAGGTAATGAGTACATTTCTTATCAAGCATTGTTGCCTCCTCCTTTGTTTTTCCCCTACCATCTCTTCCCTCCCATCTCCCCAACTACACTCCCCCTGCCCACCTAAATTGTAAAGTTCATTTTTCGACATAGTGTCTTGTACATCTCATTGTTGCAATGGGTCAACCTCTATCCCTATTTAAACAATTTGTTTTTTTTCCCTTCCCCTCCCCAAATTATACCAACACCAAATATAGTAAAAACAGGGGTTATACCGTGCTGGAGGGACATACAAAGCAACAAAAATAAATCATGTGGTACCTTGTAAATACGTTAGAAACAATAGCAAGAAAGAAAAAAAAACACTTGTGTCCTTATCTTGGGGTTAATTTCGCTTAACATCTTATCTTACCTTTTCTGCTTGTCTCAGACATATACTAGTTATTGCAAATAAGGAAAATCATGGAACCTATGTTTCTTTGGGCCTGGCTTACATGACAATTTAATTTTTTCCAAGTCTTTCCATTTCCTAACAAATGGGGCAATGTCATTCTTTTTGATGGAGGCATAGAATTCCATTGTGTATATATACCACATTTTCTTGATCATTCATCTACTGAGGGGCATCTGGGTTGGTTCCATATCTTAGCTATGGTAAATAATGCTGCAATAAACCTAGTTGTGCTGGTAGCTTTAGTGTGGTCTTGTTTGTGATCATTTGGGTAAATGCCCCAAAGTGGGATTGCTGGGTTATAGGGGAGTTCTATGTGGAGTCTTCTGAGGAACCTCCATACTGCTTTCCAAAGTAGTTGAACAAGTTTACACTCCCATCAACAATACAGTAGAGTTCCCTTCTGGCCACATCCCCTCCAGCATCTGTTGTTATTAGAATTCTTGATTATAGCCATTCTAACTGGGGTGAGGTGGTATCTCAATGTTGTTTTGATTTGCATTTTTTTATGGCTAGAGAGGTTGAGCATTTCTTCATGTGTCTATTGGCCATCCTTCTTTCCTCTTCTGAGAAGTTTCTATTTAAGTGTTTAGCCCACTTATTTATTGAACAGTTGTTTCTTTGAGGATTTCTTGTTGGGGGATTTTCATTAATCCTTTTTCTTATTGCCCATCTCTCATTTGCTTATTTCCTTGATCTCAGTAGTAGCCTTAGCTTCTAGATTCTGCATTAAATATTACAGAAATTCCTTCCCCATTTTTTGCTATTGCAGACCCAGGCCCAGAGAACCTTCAGCAGGTAGGACTCCTTCTCCCTCAACCTATGGCATGAAAATAAGCTATTTATAATCTGTTATATCGCCAAATAAATGCAGCCAATTCTTTATAACAGTTCTGCAATTCTCCTTCATTCCAAGAACCAGCCTAAACCAGTTTTTGGCCAGGATTTTTACATAGTATCTGAATTTAGAGGCTCAATAAACTGCTGCATTGATACCAACCTTCTACATTTGAAGCCACAATCTTCTTCTGTTTGAATCTTTGAGAAACCTATTAATGATCTTTGTCCAGTCAACGCATTCCTCACAAAGGAGCTAGGATAATTTCTGCAGCATAAACTTGACCCTAGCCAGTCTCTGCTTGTGGTTCTCCATTACCTTTTGGCTAACACCTGCCAATCCTTGCGTGTCTTGGCATCAGTAATCCTTAAATGGTTATGTGATTCCTACATTTTATAGCCTCTGTTGCAGTGAGTTGGATCTTTGTGGCTAGTTATTACTAGCAAAATATGTACTATAAAGGGTGAAATAACACCTTTACACTCTCTTTACCTATTGGGATCAGCCAGAAAGCCACTTATGGGGATGTTAAGATGAAAAGTTAGTGTAATCCTGAGAGTCTTAGTTTCCCCAAAGGAGAAAACCATTTCTGGAATGTCACCAACCTACAGTAGGGTTTAATAGTCAGAGAAATACATCTTTGCTGGTGAAATCACCAAGATTTAGCACATTTCTACAGGACAGCCAGGGCTGCTTGCTCAGTGCTCATGGCTCACATGGACTTAGCTCTCCAGGCCAGGGAGAGCCTCTCACTTCCTCCTTCGTGCTGTGCTTTCCTTATTTCCCACTTGCTGGACTTTGACTGTTTTTTCTTTCTCCTCCTTCCAACATACCCTCTTTGGTTGAATCTTACTCATCTTTTAGGCCACGATTTGTTACTTGCTTAGGGAAGTCCCCATAGCTACTCCCTTCCATAATTTCCCATTATCTTGCTCATTATACATCACTGCAATTGTATTGAAATTAATCTGTCCTGCTAGACTGTCAGCTTTCCCAGGATCCACACTCTGGCCTCTTTGTATCATTAGCCCCTATTACAGTATCAATTTTTATTAAGGCCCCAGTAAATATAAATATTTGTTAAGTGAATGATTGATTAGCAGGAGATAAAGTCAAATGGGATAAGCATTACTAAAGAGGGGAGATATGACCTTTAGGATGAACATTTCTCCCTCTGTAGAGAATAAAGGAAGTTTAATTTACATTGACATTTTCTTCTAATTTTTAAAGATTTTATGAAGTTTATAACAAACAACCTTTCACAGTCATCTGGCCTTGACCACTGGGAAAATTCCATTCATCTTTTCTCACTGAGTGTATTATACTTACAGGTTATTAGTTTTGAAAACTCTCCAAGACTATAGGGTCTAGCTTGTGTAACACCCATGGTTTACTTATCCTGGGAGCATCCTAGATTGCCATTCCAATTACTGATGGTAACTGGACCTTTATACCCACCCCTCTGTGATACTGTCTGAATTATTTAATGGAAATTAAATCTTTTCTCTTTAAGATTCCTTGATGGCATCCTGTTGCATGTGCAGAAGAGTGCAAATGCCTTAGTATTGAAGTGTGAATCAACTAATATGTTTTTTTATCAACTAGATATCCTTCATGTATTCCCCAAACATGCTCTGCTCCAGCCAAAGCATGTTCTTCTTCTCTGAAATAATCACAAAGCTCCCCACATACCCATCTGACATTTATGATTCAGTTTAAATGTCAAGTACTCTGTAAAGACCATTTAAAGTTGCTAGTGTTAGCCCCTTAGCATTTTGGACTTGATGCTGTGCCTGTGCCTTGTGCTATGTAGCACTTGGAATAGAATAGATTCTTCACATGAGGGTCACTGTTATGGAGAAGTGAGCTCAACCAAGTAGGGACCAAGAGTAATTTACTTATCTTTCCTTATTGTGACAGTGTTTAGTCAAAAGAGAAGCTTTGGGAATATCCATTGAAGTTCCTATTGAGGGAACACAAAGCTGGAGTGTTACAATGGGTTCAATGTCTAGTTTTGGTCTTTTGTTTGGAAATATTTGCTTTTCTTGAGTGAGTACACAGGCCATAGAACTGGAGAAAATAGCTTCATTGTGAAACCTATTTTCATTTCCATATTTTTTCTAGGCACTGGCTTAGTTTTGAAGTGTTCTCTATAATACAGACAGCATATTTCATACTCTGTGGCTACTTATGGTTTGGTAGCAAAATCTTTATCCTTTGATTTCTTTATTAGCAAAGTATAACTTTTGCTAATTACCTGGAAATTTATGTTTTGGATGTATGATGTATTTCTTTTTAAAATCTGAGATTCCCCCTTCTCTCACCCCCACTGCTTAAAGTCTCTTTCCTTTATGGGACCATTTAGGATGAACATTTTCTACTCTGTGGAGAATGGAGGAAGTTTAATTTACTTTGACATTTTCTTCTAATTTTTAAAGATTTTATGAAGTTTATACCAAGCAACCTTTTGCAGTCATTTGGCCTTGACCACTGGGAAAATTCCATTCCTCCTTCCTCACTGAGTATATTATAGTGACAGGTTATTAGTTTTGAGAACTCTCCAAGACTCTGTCACTAGCCCAGGAGGTTAGGCTGATAAAATCCCACACATGTCAGAAGGAGTGGGCTGGTTCTTGAGAACTTATTGAAATGCTGACGTAAGCATTAGGTGCTGCTTCTGGTTTGTTTTTAGGAAGTGTCTGTCTCATGCCCCTACTGATTCTGCCAGGTAAATGACTCCCCCTTCTCCTCCTCAACTCACAGAAAGATTGACAACATAGCTGCTCAGGCCTTGGAGCAGACAGTCTGAGATTAAATAATGCTATAAGGAATACTGTGTGTAACTCAGGGGAGGGGCTTGAACATTTTTGGAAGAGAATCTCACTCCTTGAAGATCAGTCTAGTGATTCAATAGGAACATTGTAAAATTGACATAAAGATGGCCACAGAAGCAGAAGGTTGCTAGTTCCCATTAAATGTGGTCTAGAACTATCAACCCTGACATCTTCCACTTTAATCTGGCTGAAAGATTCCTAATGTAATCTCCAGGCTGTCAAGAACAATTTGTGTGTAAGTGTGTGTGTGTGTGTGTGTGTGTGCGTGTGTGTGTGTGTGTGTGTGTGTGTGTGTGTGAGAGAGAGAGAGAGAGAGAGAGAGAGAGAGAGAGAGAGAGAGAGAGAGAGAGAGAGAGAGAGAGAGAGAATTTTCTTATGTGAGTATTTTCATCCAACAAGGATTAGGTGTAAAGTTTGACTGTTCCTTTGTTAGGTGACTCTGAGTTTTGCTGGACTCAGCAGGCCTTTTGTCTAACACATTGACACCTTAATGAAAAACAAAAGGTAGATTCATCAAAAGAGACAAGATTACTGGAATCATAAATGGAGACCACGAGGGAGGATAGCAACAATAATAATAATAAATTGCAGCTATTGGCCACAGAAACTTGCTTTTCTAAGGTACTTTTGATAATTACCTGTCAATGTTTCAGTTTCAACACTCCCTCTTGGAATTGATGGATTCTATTTATATCACATGAAAGTCTTGTATTTGCCTCTTGAAGTACATTCTATTCCCAGGCATGAATAGGGAAGGAATGATATCATTTTCCAGGAAGGGAAAAGGTATTATGGAATATGATGCATGTAGACACATTTTTTTTTTGTGGAAAGGAAGCAAAATAAAACAACAAAGAAATACAAACCTCTACAGGGAAGCAAAAGAGAAATGTGGTTTGGATGGCTTAGAGGTTAGCTGTGTTTGTTTTTCCAACAGAAGGACACCTGTTCTCTCTGAAGTTGTCTAACTCAGGTGATGTGTAACTTCCATCTGCTATCTAACTGTTACATCTGCCAGTGAAGCCCAAATGAAACATCAGTAAACAAGAATGACAGGGGAAATGCCAGCACAAATCTATGTCAGCAGTGTGGGGAACTTCATGGATGATGGTTGTGTTTGATTGAAGAGTATTTTGATATGACTGAACTTGCAGCATCTTAAAGAAACTGGATGTCCCATTGATCCGATTATTCTCTATGGTTTAACTTATAAAAAGAGATGTGGGGGTATTTGACAAGGCAAAGAACCTCTGCATTTCTGTCAGAGAAAGAACCAAAATCTGTATGTATCTGTCCTGGTGGCAGTTGTACCTGTAGGAATTGGGACAGCTCTATTGTCTGCTCTGGGACTCACTGTCCTTATTTGTTGCATAAGAAAATGAAAGTAGATTCTATCCAGCCACCATCCTAATTATTTGAATCTTGGTTTTCCTAACCCTTTATAGTGCTAGACATAAAGATGAACACTTACCAGTATTGTTAAAAAATGAAAAAACAAATGTTTTTATGAAATTTATTTGCTTGTGCAGTTTACATTTTCAATCTGTTGAGTGATGGTCTTTCAGAATTATAAGGATTGGTAATTAACATAATTAATAAAGGTATGTTAATTATAAGCTAGTTGGAACCAACACAGCTAACACATGCATATATACTGATTTCTTTCTCTGTGGAAGTCAACCTCTAAGATGAGCTCTAATGACCCCCCTCCATCCCTTCCTCAACATTCACACATTACACCATTGCTTCCTCCTCAAGGCAGGCAGATTGCATGGATTCCCTTCTAACAATGTAGAACAGGAGTGATGGGTTGTCCTTTCTTTTGTATGTATGTATGTATGTATGTATGTATGTATGTATGTATGTGTATATTCTTATTGTAAAGATCATGTACAGAGAGGTTACAGTTATATAGGTCAGGCTATAAGTACAGGTAATGAGTATATGTCTTTTTCAACAGTGTTACCTCTTCCCTTATTTTCTCTCAATTTTTCCCCTGTATATCTCCCCCCCTCTCAAGTTATATAGTTCACTTTCAAAGTCGTGTCTAGTGAGTATCACTGTTGAATTATTTTGCTCTTTGTCTCACTATTTCTGTTTCCCCCTACCTTTCCCCAAACAGATAAACTTTCATACATGACAAGAAGTACAGGAATCAGACACAGTGACAAAAAGGGAAAAACAAAATCAAAACAAAAAATGTCACAAAATGTAAAATAAAAACCTTCTTGGAGTTCACTTTGAAAAACGTCATTTTATGTGCTCATATGCAAATAGAGATTAAGCCTTTGTGATCCTCTCCTAAGAATATCCTCCTTTGCTCTCGCTTTAGGTTACAAAAAAACTGTGACTTCTGATGTGCTTTGACTGGACTGCTCTATGCAGAAGCCAATATGGTAGGGCAATGATGGCTTCTAACAGCATCCAGGGAGCAACTGAGGCCCATCAACAATCTCATGAGTGAGCTTCAATGTAGATGTGTTCCCAGTTGAGCCTTGAGCCTCAAGATGACTGGAGTCATGGTGGCCACCTCAACTGTAGCCTCTTGGGGGACTGACTGAGCTGTGCCCAGGTTTCTGACTCAGGTAAGCTTTGTGGAAATAAGTATTTTGCTATATATCAATAGAGAATTGCATTGCTATATTGTCTCTCAAGGTTCATGTCTTGGAAACTTAATTGTTAACACAAAGGTGTTGAGAAATGGTACTCTTAAGAGATGACTACATTGGGGCATTTTGTCTTTATGATTGGCTAAAATTCTTATTGATGGAGTGGGTTACTAATCACAGAAGTGGGTTCTAGACTAAAGGATGAGTTAGAACCCCTCCTTGCTCTCTTCCCGTCACCCCACTTCCATCATGGAATGATGCTGCAGGAAGGTACTTGCCAAACTCAGGCCCTTTTCCAGCCTCCAGAACTATAAGAAGTTAATCTTCATACTTTATTAACTACCCCGTCTCAGGCATTTTGTAATAGCCATACAAACAAATGACGTTATATATGCTGAATTAGATAAATTGCTCATGCATTCCTCCCAATGACATTACATTGACTAATTAAGTCAATGACTTAACTATAATAAAGATGGAGAAATAGTCACAGGAAGGTTAAGTAAATTAGTCAAGGTCACACAGCTGAAGGGAAAATCATTGACAGTCCAAAAGTTTCAGTCCAGGTCCCAGATGACTTGCAGGTTACTACAAAGCTGTATTGTGCTCACAAATGAGAGTGGGTAGAATTATGAAGGATAAGAAGTTCCAAGGAATGATCACATACAGTTGTAGAATTAATGGGATTTTGAGGGAGGAGAAGGTGAATTATAGATGAGGAGAATTCAACTCAGTGAGATGGAAATAGGATCTCACAGAGTTCCTTGATGAGGAACACAACAGAGCAGGAAGTCTACAAGGATCAACTTATAGTACAGATCATCTGTCACAATGCTATTGGTCTCAAAGCTCAGGAGGAATGGATACACAATGACTTAATTTTCTGTGGGTAAATTTAGTCAGGGGTATCTTACTAGAGAGAGAACAGTACTTCAGTGGAATTTTATCTGGCTTTTCTTGGCCTCTCTTTCATCCTCTTTCTCATAAGTCTTGATTTCCTAACTTCTTTTCTCAGAACTGTAATTCTATCATACATTCATTCTAGGTCTCTCTTCAAAGTGACACACATCTTTCCATTTAATGTTTCATTTCTTTTGTAACTTTTTATAGCACAAAATATAATAGAAAAGTGACCAGAAATTGAAATACAGCATAAAATATGAGACTGAGATATACTAGCATGAACTGGCTCCTCTCAGGAAGTCATTCCTCCCTTCAGGAAGTCATTCCTCCTATTTTAAATAACGTGGAAACTCAAATGAGGGGTACAAATGTACCTCTAATGGACCTGTGCTTGCATGTAACTCAAATAAGGAAACTGCTAAAGTTTCCCAGAACCAGTTTTATATTTTGCTATAGTTATCACTAAAATGGCCACTGACAATCATTGAATCCTTTGGTCATCATTCCTTTATTTTCTGTGCCTGTGACAAAGACACATTGGACTTTATTTGGTTTGGCTAGCACAGACTGAGTTCATGAAGGTGGTTGTCAGCGTGAGGATGCAGTCTCATTTTCAGAGGTGTTATGTTTCGTAAGTTCACAGCAGGGGACATCAGTAGCTCAGGTAAATCAAGTAAACTTGTATCTCTGAATAAATACAACGTTTTTTTTCTGTACTCCAGGCATCCACCATCTACTATAACTGTTCCAAGAAGCTCTTGCTTACAGCTTCTAACAGCATTATACCTCATATTTAAAATAACTTAGGCAGCCAGCAGTCCTACTACTGGATATTCATCCAAAAGAAATGAAATCAGCCTGATGACTATAGCTCCATATAGCAGTGCTATTCACAGTAGCCAAAATATGAATTAACCTAAACGTCCTCTAATAGATGAATGGATAAAATATGGCATATATTTTAACACAATGGGATACTACTCAGTCCATAAAAAAGGAAAGGAATACGGTCTTGTAACAATGTAGATGAACCAGGAGAGCATTATTAAGTGGAATAATCCAAGCACACCAAAAAAGACAAATACAAAATGATGTCATGCACATGTAGAGTCTAAAACAGTTGATGTCATTGAAGAGGAGACAAGACTGCAAAGTACTAGAAGCTGGAGAGTTTATGGTATGGTTAGGGAGGGAGAGTTATTCTTGAAAGGATATGTAATTACAGATAGGTAGGAGGAGTAAGTTTAAGCATAGTGACTACAGATCATGATGATATGTTGTATTTTTGAAAATGTGCAAAGGCAATGGATGTTAAATGTTATCAACACAAAAATGATAATGCACCAGCTAGATTTAGTTATTCCACAATGCACATATACTTCAAAACATCATGTTGCATATGATTAATATGTAGAATTGAAAAAAAGAGAGGTTGCCCATGTAATTGTAACCCCTCTGTACAGTTTTTTTCACAATAAAAAAAAATAAAAAGAAAAAAACGAAAAAAAGAAAGAGGAAAAAATATTGGCAGTATACTTATTCCTTACCCTGTTTCTGTTTGCTCTCCTAGGAACATAGCTTTAGTTATTAGCTATAGTGCTAGGGAAGGTGAAGAAGCTGAAGTCTGAGACCTGGGTCCAAAGCTTATTTCTCTACTTTCTAGATACTAGCTATTGCTGGCTCCTGTCTGGACAGCTGAAGGAGCCTCCTAGCTAGGTCTCCAGCACTCCCTCTCATCTTCATTTTTTTCTCTAGACAGTGGGCAGAATAATCACTTAATTGATTTACCTCTTTAAAAATTTAAAACAATATGTAAGTATAGTTAAGATGAGAAGATAAAATCAAAAGTGTATACAATGAAAAAATACATCTGTTAAGTCCTCTAGTCTCCACAGGCCCTGCAAGCAATTACATTTGTAGTTGACCACACAATTTTCAGAATAGATTTTGTACACACTTGTTACATGTATGTAATTATACATTATTATCAGACATATTAAACATATTGTGTACATTATATTATATATTATACACATAAAGAAATGTATACATATATACACAAACATAAACATATATACACAGAGATTTGTTGAATAATTTGTTTCTTCTATCTATGGATACATCCAATATATACATTTGATTATAACATAATGGTGAAGCTCTCCATTAACCTTAGGTCTCACTGTGTAGGCTAGGTTGATCTCCAACTGGAAATCTAACTGCCTCAGCTTTCTAAGTGCTGAGATTCCAGGCTTGGCCTCCATATCCTGTCCCTCATTCTTTATCCTGGGTTTTCAGGAATCTGCAGGTGTTGCTCTCATCTCCCTTAACTGTGAAAGTTTGACTCATGACATTTTTCTCTTCATTTTCTGGTTCCACATTGGACTTACATAATAAGATCTCCAAGCATCTGATCTTTCCACCTAAGAGATTTTTTTGCCCCTGTTTCTGCATTAACTATAGTACCTTTCTCTTTGATAGGGGAATTGTGTGTATTTCCTCTACAATGTGTCCCATCCTTGGTAGGTAACCACATGGTTTGTGTGGATGAGCTCACTCCAAAATCTCAAAGTACACAAATCTACTCTAGGGCTCTTAATGATTGGGGGAAACTGATTTCGAGGTGGCTTACTCAGCATAAACAGTGGACTCTTTCTGAATGTGAATATGTGAACTCCATATGTGGTTTGTTGACATTGACATGATATAAACTGAGACAGAAGCCAACATATAATTTGGAAGGACAATGAGAGATTTTGAGAACCAAAGCCCGGATCCTTGACTAAACTGCTAGAAACCCTGAGAACTCAGAGATCAGTAAATAGCTGTACATGTTTTAAGCAAATCTGCATTGGGTTTTTTAAGACCTGAAGACAGTTCTAAGTGTCCAGACACTCACTTTCAACCTCTTCCCCATCTTTTTGTTTCTGGATAATTTAGACAGTCTCCAAACTTCTTAAATGTTAACTTCCTCTAAGTGTTTCTTCTATGGCTTTGACAAATGAGGTTGGATTTTCTTTCTGTGTTCCTTCTATGGAGATCTTTCCGCCTGTGTACTTGATACAATTGTAATGAATGATTATTTTAATGCCCCTTTCCCCAAAGGACTGTAAATTGAGTGAAGTTGGGGTCATGCTTGTCTTGATCACTGCTCTAGATTCAGGTTCTAGCCTGTGCCTCATACTTGCTTATTAACTGCTCAATAAATTTGGGTTGGAGGCAAAAGTGAGGAAACAGTACTATTTATTATGGATAAGTGGCCTTTCACAATGATCTCTCCTTCTTCTCTCTCTCTCTTTCCTCCCTCCCTCTCTACCACCCCTCTCTCTCTGGGCAGAGAGGAGGGGTTTCCTGAGACTGAGGTAATCAAATTTGTAGAGGTATTCCACGGAGTCACAAACCCAGTCCTTTTTGTTTTAGTTATTTTTTAAATAGGATCTTGTATTTTCTATCCTGGCCAGCTAGAACCATGATCTTCTTACTTCTGCCTCCTGTGTAGCTGTGGCTGGAAATGCCACTATACTGAGATTATTAATTTTTTTTTGAGATGAGGTCTTGATAACTCATGAGTTTGGATAGTCTCAAGCCATGATCCTCTTGTCTGTGTTTCCTATGCCTTTGGGATTACAGGTATGTGCCATCATGCCCAGCCTTTTCACAATGGGTCTTTTTTTAACTTTTGTGGTACTGGGTTTGAAATTTCAGGACCTCTTATTTGTGAGGCCAGTATTCTACTGCTAAGCCATGCCTCTAGTTCTACAACAACCCTACGATGATTATTGAATAAAAATTTTATAGCTCTCATTGATTGAACTATTTTATGCTATTTTTTTGTTTTGGTCCAATGCTGGGGCTTGAACTCAGGGCCTGGGTGCTAGCTTTTTTGGTCAAGGTTAGCATTTTACCACTTAAGCCATAGCTCTACTTCTAGCTTT
Organism: Dipodomys merriami; assembly: GCF_024711535.1. NCBI lineage: Eukaryota > Metazoa > Chordata > Mammalia > Rodentia > Heteromyidae > Dipodomys > Dipodomys merriami. The sequence continues at coordinate 44,256,277 of NW_027202271.1, read as the reverse complement.
TCTCCTGGTTAATTGGTCATAAGGGTCTCACAGATTTTTATGCCCAGGCTGGCTTTGAACTTTGATTCTCAGTTCTCAACCTCCTGAATAGCTAGGATTAAGGGCATGAGTTACTTATGCCCAGTTGAAATATGCTATTTTAACTGTGAGCCAACTTGGGCAAAATGGCCTGGACATAGAAATCCAATTTTTACTGTTGACCCTCTGTGCAGAAATGTGTGGGCATGTAGTAAGAATGCTTTTTAAATGTAGAAAAAAAATCTTGGATTAGAAACAGGAACCATCCATATTATTGTGTTCTGGCTTGGGGCAAATTACTGAATTTCAAGCCACCATTTGTTTATCTATAAAATGCAGATTATAATACTATGTGCTTCACAGGGTTATACAATACGCTAATATCAGTAAGTCCTCACATATAGTATTTTCTCTCACATAAGAAAATACTCAATAAATTACATAACAATCCTTCATGTAGCTAGCTTTTGGTTACTATTATAATTGCAATTCCTTTTCTAGGATTGAAAATGAGATTTCATCTAACCCTACTCTAGGATTTTAAGGGGTTTACTTAAGATGTATTGAACAATTTATATAGAATTGGCCAAACACTGGATTTTTTTGATTATTTCTACTTGATTTATATTCATGTTCAGTCTCATGATTTTGAACAGCTTCAAAAGGGAAAATGGATTTAAAGAAGTATTTGTGTTGCTTTATTCTTAGCTGTTTGTTAAAATGTAAATAGTCTTCAATGTGCCACTCACTTGCCAAGGACAGTACTCATTGGCCAAGGACAACATAGCCTTGTTCACTTTCATAACCTGCTTGTGGCTGAACCAGTCATGAGATTCCTTACACACAGCAGAATGGCTGGTATTGTCTGTCAATGAGCAGGCGGTCTTCAGCTCAGAGCTGGTACCCAGCACGGCCATTTCCCTGATATGGGGACAGGACAGTGTGTTGCTGAGAAATGTACATGTCAGTCTCTTTCATGCACATGCATACAACTCAACACAGCCAACATTAGTCAAGGTAGTTATATCAGTTATCTATAGTATACATGGAGAAGGTATGAGGTAGGAAATGAAGAACCCACACCCTCTGTGTTAGGAACATTTATGTACACATTTCTGTCATAAACAGTGTCACCAATTTTGGAAGTTGGATGCATTAGACAAGGTAGGATGAAATAAAAACACGATAGAATATTTCTTACATAAAAATGCCAGACTTCAGAATTCAGAGAAAAAGGACCCCAAACTTGTTTTCTTTCCTTCTCCCCCATGCCTGTGAGGCCTTTTCCCAGCACTGACTTAGTCCTTCTGTTTTACTGACTTAGAAAGAAAAGGTCTGCTAGTCTCTCCCCGCTCCCAAGGCCCCGGGAGGGAATTGAGGTCGAATGTAATGTTTTATGATTCTAGGCTGATGCCCAGAATGGTCCAGAAGGTAAGGATGGCTAATTTAGTGATTGTCTTTAGCCTGCTTGCACAAGCAAATTCCTCTAATCTTCTTTTTTAGTTGACCTTAATCACCACCTTCAGCCTTTGCCAACCGTTTCCCCACAGAACGTGGTTTGGGCATAGTCTTACGGACTATTTGGAGCAGTTGGGTGGAATGCAGAGCTGAAGACAGTCATCAAAATCTTGTTACGCTCTTGCAGCTGAACTCCATACTGTGGAACATGAATTTTGGCATACATTCATGTGTTCCCAGATTATTTGTTTGTTTTGGGTGGTACTGGGCAATGAACTCAAAGACTCATGCTTGCTAGAGATATGCTCTAACCCTTGAGCCACACTCTCAAGTCTTCTGTTTCCTTCTTTTGTTTTGAGATAGTCTCTTATTGTTTTACCTGGCCTCAGACTTCTATCTTCCAGTCTCCTGAGTATATGGGACCACAGATGTGTTCTACTAGGCTTGACCTGTTTATTTATTTATTTAGTTTTTCCTGGAGATAAGGCTTCCCTATATGGCTCTGGCTAGTTTGAAACTCACAATCCATCTACCTCAGCCAGCCTAATGCTAGGGTTCAAGGCATGTACCACCAGCCTCAGCTCCAGGTTCCAGATTTCTTTTTTGTCATTGTTGTTAAATGTATATGATGACATATAGCTGGTATTTCAGCTAATTGGGAGGTAACAATCCTGAATCAGGGCAAATTTAGGGAGACTGTCTCAAAAACAAAATATGAACAGAAAGACTTGGAGAACAATTCAAGCAGAAGAGTGCTTGCTTACCATGAGGCTCTGGGTTAAGTCCCAGTATATGGAAAATAGGAAGGAAGGATGGGAGGATGGGAGGAAGGAAGGAAAGATAGAGGGGAAAGAAAGAGAGATGGGGAAGAGAGATAGGGAAAGAAAAAAGAGAAAGGAAGAAAAGAAAGAAAAGAATGTATAGAACAAAGGAGAGGAAGAAAAGTAATACATTGAATATGGTAGTACATCTCTGTATTTCCAGCCCTTAGGAAAGGCTAAGGTAGAGAAGGATAGTGAATTCCAGTGGCCTAGGCAGACAGAGGATCAGACCTCTGCCCCAGATAGGAGCTGCAAATGTGATGTGCACCAGTTGTCCCTTTCCTAGACATCTGCACTAAGCTGAGGTTTAGCGGCTGTAGAAGGAGGCAGTTAGCCCCGAGACCAGCAATGGTAAGGACTACCTTGCCCACCTCTAATATCTTACTGCACAGATAGAAAATGGTGAAGAAATTGATGAAAGGAACAATAGCTAGCATTAAGTAAGTACTTGCTTGATGGGTAGGACCATCACGATTTGATGGGCTTATGGACGTAGATTATTCTAGACTTAATGATGCTTCCATGTGGTAAGTTTGTGACTGCGATAGTTAGAAAGTGATACATGTTCAGTGGAAATCACCCCTCAGGGTTTTAAGTTCCATCTTTCCATCAGCCATGGAGCATGACAGGATCTGTGACACTGGGTAGCAGCAATGTGGCTCATCTTCAAAATGGCGACGGGATCATAAGAATGAAGACTGACAGTCGATAGTGTATTGAGTTGCCAGTGTGTGAGGGATATGAGCATTCAATGAATCATATGAAAGTCAAGTTTTTTTTTTTTAATCAAATGGGCTTTGTGTTAGATGATAGTACCTCGCTATTGGCTCATGTAAAGCTACCTGTTTAAGATATGCAAGGTGGAGCAATGATGGTCAGCAAGTGCATTTAATGCATTTTGACCACTATATTGTATATGGTGCTTTCTTAGGAAATTATCCTCAGTTGAGGACCATATTTGTGTCTGTTTGTGCCTGAATTTAGGGCCTCGGTGCTGCTCTTTAGCTTTTCACACTCAGAGCCACAGTTCCAGTTCTGGCTTTTTTGGGTGGTTAATAGGAGATAAGAATCTCAGGGACTCTGCTGCTAAGGCAGGCTTTGAACTGCATGATCCTCAGATCTCAGCCTTCTGCATAGCTAGGATTACAGATGGGAGCCATTAATGGCTGGCTTGGAGCACCATCTTTAATCATTTATTTAATCCTGACAACATCCTGAAGATAGTTATTCTGATTCTTATTTCAGGATAACAGCATCTAAGACAGATAGAAATAAAACACTCTGCCCTAAGTCATACATCTCAAAAATAGGAGAGGGAAGATTCAAACTCCTTAACTTAGAGGATTAACCACTTATCCATACTGCCTGGAGATGGAGAGGCTCTTCCTCCTAACCTCTGGGAAAGTGGGCCTCCACATTCTGTTGGTTGCCTATGACAGAGTTAACATATTGAGTTTCTTTTCCCTCTGCCAAACCTCAGAATCTTTCCAGGCCTTGGTTCTCATATCCCATCCTCTCTGCCCCACACTGTCTTTTCCAGGGGTCCATTTCTTTAAGAGCTGGCGTGGGCTCATTGGCAGATGGCCAGTATGAGAACCTACTTCATAACCACATGTAGCGTGAGTAAATGAGTTAATGTGTTCCAGATACTTAGATATTTTTGGCATAGAATCTAACCAATATAATCACAGCTTATTATCCTTCACAGGCAACAATCATTCTTTTATTCGTTCAATAAACATTGAATGACTATGATGGCCAGGGCCCTGTGCTAGGCCTACATTAGTATTTGTGACTGGAGCATTTTGAAATGCAATGCCCCATTCATGGGGCTGACTTCAGTGGTGGAAGCCTTCTGCACGTTGGCAGACAGACTTTTTGGCCCTTCTCAGATCTCATTAGTTCAATGGCCATTGACTGCTTATCTGGATGGCTGGTCTTGCTGGCACCACCTTTGAAAAAAGTGATGGAATTTGATTCCATTGTAAAAAGAGAGAGAGAGAAAAAAAAATAGCTTGTCTGATATTGCATGGGTGTTGCTTTTTGTCCATATCTAGAGGATAGCTTTTTTTTTTTTGCATGAAATGAAACAACTGATCTAAAATTCAGTTTGCAAAGAAGTGTCTATTTGTCTCCAGCACAGAATGAGGATAATGTGTTTATTTATATATTTATTTAGCTATTTATTTATTTTTTGTTCCTCCTGTTAGTTTAAGTAACTAGGGTTTTCTTTTGTCTATTGTCAGCTCATGGAAAAGCCTACATTTCTGGACAGGACTTTGCATCTGTGGTGCTAGATTGCTTTGTGTAGTCTCTGTCTCTCACATGAAGTGACTATGACTGTCATTGAGAGTCCTTTCTGACTCCCAAACAACCAGTGCACAGAAATAAGAATGTGTAGGGGATTCACACAGGCAGGGTTTCGAGATCCAGATATGAACCTGGTAGAATTCTCCATCTTCACTACAGCCTGAGGTCTTTTCAGCTCCAGTTTCCTTCCTCATCTGCACAACACTGTGCAGGAGGCCGAGTTGTCAGTGTGCATGTGCATGTCAGCAGTTGTCAGGGCTCATCCGTTTGCTGGGTGATTTGCTAGGTTATCAAAGAGAAGCTGATAAATGATCTTGTGTTTTAGTCTTTGCCTCTGTGAAAGTATGATGATACACACCAGGGTCCTAATGTATAAATATTGTTATGAAAGCCATATAAGGTAGGTCACTAGAGAGAGTTTTGTAAAAATACTTCCATCAGTGTTTTGCTATACAGAGCATCATCTGGAGGTGATTGAACAACATCATGACTGAGGAAAAATGCTTGTCAATAAAGAAACAGACCTAAGGGCAGGGGAGGCTCTTCTTTCCTGCTTTGTCTTGAGTTACGAGATGACTTCTGTAAGGACTTGTGTGAACTATAGTTTATCTGCATGGAAACCTGAAGCGATAAGAACACAATTTAGAAGGCCAAATTATACCCATCCACAATTTCAAAAGACAAATTCTTTGGTGCTCAGCTGCACATTACACATGGCCAATAATCTCTTGGTAATATGCTTCCTGAGATTTGAAGAGACTTCAGTACTTACCGTGACCTTGAAGCTGCTTTCTACATGCAGCCCATAAACAGTGACCAGCTCATCACCAGGCCTTGAAGACGGGGCAGTTAGTGTGCTCTGGCTTTGTTGTTCTCATATGACCCACCTTGCCCTGGGTCTCCCAGACCAGCTACACTTTCCTAAGCACACCCACAACCAGTCAGTGTTTATTTGAGGGTAACTAAATTTGTTCTAGTAAATTCCTTAAAGGCCTCTCTGGATGGAAGTATATCTGAAATCAGAGGTCAGTTTTGCTTCCACAGTTTCCCATTCTTACATTTTCAAATGCTCATTTAAGTCTTTTCGTATATGTCGGTGACACTCTTGCCATATCCCCATCTTGCTTACTTCCCTCCTCTCCCTCTTCCCCCTCCTCCACCCTCTTGAAACCATCAGCATGAGGAGGTCTGTGTGAATTTCCCACTGGCAGTGCCCCAACTCTCAGAATCGTTCTTTTTCCCCCGAAATGAGTCATCAGATGCTCAGGGTGTGCTTGATATGAACGTGTTGTGTTCTGCCTGGGCTTGCCCACGTGTCTGTACAAAAAAAAAATGTAAACAGAGACTTTGCGACTCCTGCCCAGAGTGTCAGTAACAGCCCCAGGAGCACAGAAGCTGCTGTTCCTCCCTGAAGCAGGCTGTGCTAGCGGGGCCATTCTGGGCACCTCATCTTCTCTGTGCACTTGGAGAGCTTCACGGTGTGGTGTTTGTGTAGAAAATCACCTGTTCTGAGCTCTGAAAGTTTGTCACTCTGCCCTTTGTAAGTTCCCTGGAAGGTCATTTCTGCCACTATTGTGGGAAAGTTATATGGATAATGTTTCAAATCGACAACTAGGTACACATCCCATTGCTCATACTAGCCCAACAATGGAATGGACTTCAGTATCCAAAAAGGAGGATATGATGAAATCAGCCATAATCTCAATCTGCATTTTTTTCTTCCAGGTATAGCTGTTGCTGCCATTGCAAATGGTCATGTGTGGCGGTGGCTTTTTATATTAGTTTGGAGAAATCTTTGTAGAACTCAATGAAAGCTATAAACTATCTCCTCCAGGAAAACTATAAGGCTATAAGGCCTGACATAGTCATGCTCAGTCACGGAATTTCAACAAATACTTGTTTATCACTCAAAGGTTAAGAACACTTAATATGTGAATATATGCATTTTTCAGGAATAGAGACTGCACTGAGGATTTGGGGTTGCTAGGTAAAACGATCCATGCATCCAGCACAGAAGCTTTTAACATAAAGAACTTAGTAGAAGTAATATTTAATAATTCAGATATATAAAATAGTAGAGCTGGCAGATTATAGAAGAGTATAATCTCATTTTTTAAAAACTAGGAAAACAATTCCATATGTAAAGAAAAGCCTTTGAAAGGCTGAACACAAAGAGATTCAAAACAGCTTCTCTGGGTATCTCTGTAAACATTTTTCCTTTTCTCCCTCTGTTCATCTCCTCACTTCCTTCCTTATTTTTCTCTCCTCCCTTCAATTTTTTGCTTTTATATATCTTCTAACCTTTCTACAATCAAATAAAAATAGTTTTTTTTGTTGTTGTTGGTCGTGGGGCTTGAACTCTGGGCCTTAGCACTGTCCCTCAGCTCTTCAGCTCAGCTCAAGGAGAGCGCTCTACCACTTAAGCCACAGTGCTATTTCCAGATTTCTGGTGGTTAATTGGAGATATGAGTCTCAAAGACTTTCCTGCCCTGGCTGGCTTTGAACTGCAATCCTCAGATCTCAGCCTCCTGGTAGCTAGGATTACAAATGTGAGCCATACCAGTGCCCAGCTAAAAATTGCTTTTATGAGAAGAAATATTTACCACACAAGTTTCTTGCATTTTTTAAAAGAATCATCATCCTTTGAGTATGGATATTCATTTACTTTCAAGTATGTCAAAAAAGAAAACCTGGGTGCATTTTGTATTATGCTCCTTTCTTCACTAGTGATGAAATCCTGGGACGAAGAGGTCTTAGAAGGAAGGACTACTGTTATGGAGGAGAACTCACTAGGGCCATATCTAAACTAAAATAGCACAGTGGACTTTTAAAATAGCACAGTGGACTTTTAATAGGAATTAGGGGAAAATACAGTTAAAAGACTCACACAAGTCAGAACAAATTCAAGTATGTAAAAACCATCTGTGGCAACCAAGGAAAGGCAGTCTTTAGATACCTTTGAGCTTGACATCAATAGCAACAGCCTCTTTTGTAGAAGTCCTTATGGCAATTCAATGTCTTGATGTATTACAGGATAAAATTCCCCTCCCTCTTTCCCTCCCTCCCTCCTCCCTTTCCTTTTCCTCCCTTCCCTTCTCTTCTCCTTTCTTTCTTCCCTCCTTCTCTCTCTCTACCTCTTTCTCTCCCTCTCCCTCTTTCCTTGTTTCTGGTGGCAAGGCCTTGCACATTCTGTAGAAAATGCTTTCTTTTTCTCAAAGAAAGTAAGCAGGCTTAGAAAGGTTAAATGACTTATATATAAACCTTCTGCAGGTCATGGAATATCCATAGGCAAACCCAGACATGTCTGATTCTAATGCTCCATTCTCAAACAGCATGGTTCAACTCAGCTCTGATGCCAGATGGCAGCTGGTGCAGTATATACTGTTGTTATAATTCTTTATTAGCAAGATTAACAATACAAGGAAGTTTCATTGTGATAATTCCACAGATGCTTAGAGTGTATTTTGAGTAGGCTCTCCTCTGCCATTCCTTTAATGCCCTTCTCTACATCTTGATCATTCATTTTATTTAGCCAAAATTTACAAAGAGGCACAGTGAGTATCAAAAATGTGCACTTAATTAAAAAAGTGTGCTTAATAAACATAGCGATCCTGGGGGTGGGGTAAACTGTGTAACTATATTCACCTTTGGTCCCTCCCTCCCACCCTCCCTCCCTCCTCCTTTCCATGTCAGTCTTGGGGCTTGAATTCAGGGCTTCATGCTCTCACTTAGCTTTTTCCACTCATGGCTAATACTCTGCCTTTTGAGACACTTCAAGATTTTTGGTGCAATTATAATTGGAGATAAGAGTCTTATGGACTTTTAAGCCTGGGCTGCTTTGAGCCCCGGTCTTTGATCTCAGCTTCCTGGGTAACTAGGTTAGAGGCATGGGCCACCAGGACCCAGATCACATTCAATTTCTTTATCAGTGTTTTGTTGATGACTTTGTGGTTCTGAATACCAGACAGTGTTTAACGAAAGAATCCCAATTCATTCTGTGGCTTCATTTTTCAGTCTCCAAGTCTGAGGAAATTCTAGTTTCTTTATCTTGCCAGTGCCTTGGGGCTACCAAAGGGCACACTTGGCAATAAAGCATTGGTTCTATCAATCCAAGGGAGCTGTCTTTTCATTCATAAAATGAAAAGAAAATTTGTCAGTTGTGTACCATTCCTCTCTCAGTAAAGCTCGCTTATATGTTATAGAACACAAGCGTTCCCTCTTGAAAATAGAAGCCAACAAAGTAACCACTAGCCTGAGAAGTCTGGTTTTGACACTAGCTCAGAGGTTTGCACTGTACTCACAACATCCTGTTCTTTACTGGTTATGATGTGGTTAATAGCAGCTCCTGCCGGGGCTGTAAGCAGCTGAGCTTATTTTTCATCAAGATGCTGCTCAGTTGTAGGAAGAGATGACCCACATTCCCACCTCCATTGTCACTTTTACTGTTAAGGATGGGCCCTCTCAGTTGCTTTGAGAATAATTTTTCTACCTTCCCTAGAACGAGGTCTTTAATATTGAGAAGATAACTGACAAACTAAACCTTCACTGGGAATCCAGACAATATTAATGAATGGGAAAGAAGTGACCCCAGTCTCCCTGAAAAAACATCACATCCTCAGGATGAACTACTAAAGAGTTGGGAAAAGAAACATTATGTGTGGAAAGATGTGGAAAAAAAATCTGGTACTCAAAAAAGAGTGATTGTATGTGAAACCACCCATTTTCCTAGTCTGACCATTCAGTGGGGATAGGGAGGCTAGGAAATAGCTTTTGATAGAATGTATTGATCAGCTTTTTGATGAACTTGTATCTAAAAAATGATATCAATTGCAAAGATATAAATGTTTAAGGAAGCCAGGTGTGGTGATACATGTCTGTAATCCTAGCACTGAGTAGTAGGAAAAAGGAAGATTATGAATCAGAGGCCAGCCTGTGGGTTGAGAGGAGTTGGGCCTGTAATAAGGAATAAAGTATCATGTCTGTGGTCAGGGAGTTGACTCCAAATTAGGCCATTTCATTAGGGGATTCTGAAGGTGTGGTCATGTAGAATGGAAGATGATTTCTTCTTATCTTCCTCAACAAGTTACAAAGTCACAGCCTTGACACCTGGAAGATGGGCAAGTGCAGTAGGTTTTTAATGATTTTTGTTAGAGAGTTTCAGGGATGCCCTGTGGTCATGTTTCTCATTGGGTAGTTGCAAAACTTGCTATATCTCTGCAAGAAAGTGCTTTTAGATGCTTTTACAGAGCTCAAGAGAGTTTAAGAAAGTGCTTTAAACAGAAAAGAGACAGTCGTCACATCCAGGCTTACTGAATAGGAATGCCTATGAACAAGGTCTGATCATCTATAATTTAGGTGACCCTATTTATCTCTCACTGTGATAAATGATATTAGCAACTTGTGTGTGTGTGTGTGTGTGTGTGTGTGTGTGTGTATGTGTGTGTGAGCGCATGCATATGTGTTCATGCATGCGTGCCAGTCCTGGGGTTTGAACCCAGGGCCTGGGCGCTATCACTGAGCTAGATAGGGCTAGACACTAACATCTGAGTAACCTTTTCACTTCTGGCTTTTTGGAGTTAACTTTTTGGAAGTTAATTGGAGATAAGAATCTCAGAAACTTTCCTGCCTGGGCTAGCTTTGAATCTTGATCCTCAGATCTCAGCTATTTAAGTAGCTAGGGTTATAGGCATGAGCCACTTAGGTACCCATGATAAGCAACTTTTGCCACTCATTCATTGGGATCTGTAGACATGACCTCAGGACAGGCCTGTCTTCAATTATGGGCTCAGGAAAATCAGAAGGACAAGATAACAGAAACTCTGGGCTGATATGGGCAACACTAGGGCATCATATAGGAAAACCTAAAACAGGGTAAAGAGGACTCCAGGAGGGTTGTCTGAATCTTAGTTTAAGTTATTGAAAGAGCAGTGTTCATAGCCTACTATGCCTCCTTAAAGTGAAATTTTTTTTTTTAAAGTCTTGTTTCTATCTAGCAATAGATGTCCACCATTGCTTCCAATGAGAGACACGAGAGGAAATCCAAATGCAGAGACTTCTATGCGGCCTCCATGTGATACACACCCCCTGCCCATGTACTCATTACATCACTTAATTAACCACCAGGCATTGAGTAAAACCAACTCTTGTCAGGTATGGTGCCAGGTGACAGGGAAAGCATGAGCAAAGCATCTTGTTTGCCTTTGAAATGGTCAGTTCCTAAGAAATTAGGCAGAGAAGGAAGTCTCAGCACTCTGAGATCTTCCAAGAGGAAGTCAAGACATCTTCCTAGAGGAAGTGATATCTGTACAAGGTACTTAGGAATGAAAGGGAGATATAAAGCTGGATATGGGAGATCATGACAACTATAATCCCAGTAACTCAAGAGGTAGAGGAGAATTGAAGTTCAAGGTTAGCACAGGCAAAAGAGTTATCAAGATCCAGAGTACAACGGTACACACCTGTAATTCCAGACACACAGGAGGTGGAAGTAGGGGGAGGATAGAGGTCTGAGGATAGGCTTGGCGAAAGTAGTGAGGCACTCAAAATCAAAGGTACAATGGTGTGTCTTAATCGGTATGGTACTTGCTTAGTAAGCAGAAGGCCCTGGATTCAACCCTGAAGTACCACTACCATCACCAACTAGATGCATGAAAAGAAGGGAAGACAGGCTTCTGTGGGAAATTGACATAGTGTCTTTAAGACTAAGAACTGAAACAAAGGCCCAGAATGGTTTGGGGGGTCTGAACATGTCTATATAATTTGCTAGTGACAGTGTAAAAGGGCAAAGTGGTGAGGTGTGTATATATGTGTGAGAGAGAGAGACAGAGAGAGAGACAGACAGACAGAGACAGAGACAGAGACAGAGAGACAGAGAGAGAGAGACAGACAGACAGAGAGACACAGAGAGAGAGAGATCTGGTGATCTGGCTGCACCCAAATCTGGCTCTGCATCTAAATCAACTCTGTTGCGCTGTGAGGGAAGTAACCAGGCCCAACCCAGACAGCTGAGGCCATAAACATGCAGGCAGATAAAGCAGAGGCGGTTCAGTGAAAGCCACAGCTGACGGGAAGCAAACTCTAGCTCCCCTTAGGCCTTTACCTTGGGGACTGGTGTTGTAGAAGTCTACCAATCAAATAAGCTTTGTAAATAATATGGTCACTTGTAACTTGTAACTTGTAACTCGATTTTCTTCTTCTGTTAAGCACAGTATACTTAAAAAAAAAAAAAGTGAAAACCACTTCTAGCTTCCATTTAAAAAATGCCTTAATTTGAGAGACCATTAGTCATGAAGGTGTTTCCATAGCAAACGTGTGTGGGATGTCCCAGCTCTGTTGGCAAGGATTCAAGGGAACTTAGATCATTAAATCAGGACAAGGCCTGGCATGATGGCTTGAAATGTCATGGCATGGTTCCCATGGCAAGAAGCCTCTCCACTTAAGGGCAAGATAAAGAGAAAGGCCAAGAGAAAGGAGAGGAGAAAGGCTGAAAGGAAAACAAGTAACAAAGGGAAGATAAAAATGGAAATCACGGATCAGCATGAATAATAGGAATGCAAATGGCATCGCTAAAATAGGAAGGAACATTACTTTTCAAAGCAAAGGAAAATTGTAGTAGCAGAAGACGTTTGCATGGTAAAATTGTACACTGTGTTTGCTTCTCTGAAGCAAAGCCACCTACTCTCATTTTCCCCAGCACAATGCTGAACTGGGTGAGTCATCTGATAAAGGTTTACTACAAAGCCCTGATCTGAATATTTTTAATAGTACTTTTTGATTAAATCTTTCTTTACCCAGCAGCAGCCTACTAATGGTCCTGTTTCATAGCCAAAATTTCTCACCTAGGCTAAGAAGTAACACATTTCTAAAAAAGTCAAGGGACTTACGGGATAATTCCTAGGATTTATTGTTAGATATAAAAAAATTACACAAGTCTAGGGTGGCTTGTGTCTATAATCCTAGCTACTCTGGAGGCTGAGATCTGAGGATCATGGTTTAAACCTAGCCCAAACAGACAAATCCAGACTCTTAGCTCCAGTTAACCATCCAAAAGCTGGGAGTGTAGGTTTGCTTAAGTAATAGAGTTTGAGTACTGTGTTCAAGTATTACTACCAGCACATACACAGAGAAAATTGCAGTGGGAATAAGTATATGTAATGGCCAATATTAATCTAAGAAAAAGATAAACAGAATATAAAGTTGTTTAAATAAAAAAAAATGAAAAGTTTATTTATGGGAGAATCAAAAAATGGAATGGAAGAGCCAGAATTGGATGTTTGATGTGTCTGAATATATTTCATTTTAATTCTGAATTCAGCATGTGCATGTTTAATGTGAGTATAAAAAAAATAACCATCAAACAAAGCAATCTGTAAGATTGAAAGCAAAAGCTGGGCATTGGTGGCTCGCACCTGTAATCCTAGCTACTCAGGAGGCTGAGATCTGAGGATGGTGGTTCAAAGCCAGCCCAGGGAGGAAAGTCTGAGAAACTCTTATCTCCAAAAAACCACTTGGAAAACCGGAAGTGGCACTGTGGCTCAAGTGGTAGAGCACTCACCTTGAGCTGAAGAGCTGAGGGACAGAGCCCAAGCCCAGAGTTCAAGCCCCATGACCGACAAAAACAAACAAACAAACAAATTGAAAGCAAAATGGCACAAATGAAACTGAATCTCAAATTAGTGGCATAGTCATAGAGAGGAATTAAAGCACATGACAGTCTATACATATTATTCTGTACAAAACAAGGATTAATCACTGTTGGTGGCAATGCAAATTAGTATAGTTAGTATAGAAAACAGTTTGTAGGTCCCTCAAAAAACTACCAAAATACCACTTGGTCCAGCAATACTATGAATGAATGGGATTGCATTCAAAGAAAAAAAATCAGTATGTCAAAGAGATGTCTATATTCCATGTTTACTCTATAACTATTTACAAGAACCAAAATATGGAAGAGAAACTTTTGAATATTGTTATCACGATAAGATTATAAATGATTGAAGTGATAGAAAGGCTAATTATATTAATTTGATCACCACACATTAATTGAAATATCCATATGGTATACCACAATGTATATGATTGTTATGTGGCAACTTAAAAGAAATTAAATTGTTTCTTTTAATCTTATCATTGGTAATAAATACTGTTAACATTCTTAATCTCTTCCCTCCTCTTCCTCCTTCACCTCCTTTCTCTCTTTCTCTTCTTCCTTCTCCTCTTCTTCTTCCTTCTCTGCCTCTTCTTCTTCTGTCTCTGTCTCTCTCTTTCTCTCTCTCTTCCTCCCTCACTCTTTTTCTCTCCTTTCTTGTTAGACTGTTGTATGTAAATAGAGTAAAACAAAACTTATATTGGACTCTGGAAATGGAATTTTGGCACAAAAGAAATATCAGATTTAGGATCAAAGAGGTTAAGTGAAAGCCTTGCAGTTTGGGTTTATATTGTAGTTAGGAATAGTAGTTGTAATGTGTTTTAATACAAAAACACAGATGTCCCAATTATTCCCAGAGGACCATTAGAAATAAGGGAATAACAGGCAGGTGAGATGCATGTCTCTAGGTTTGTTCATTAGACTCAAAAATCAGTGGGCAGATTGGGGTCTCTCAATATAGTTGCCAAGAAAAGGAAGCAAGCAGGCTTCTTGGGAGAGAACTGTTTACAGATGTGGAGCAGAATTGTGTAACAGGAATCTGGGATGATTCATCAAACCAAAGGACAAGCCTATCAGTGACTTTTGAGATTGAATCTAAAATACATTGGGGCCAATCAATTCCTTCATTAGGTGAAGTAGAGACTTTGACCCTCAGTCACTGCAATAAGCTGATGGACATCAGTGATGTTTAAAATTCTACAGTGGTGGCGTTAAAACCCACACAAACATGTATGTACACAGCCAAAAGAACCTTCCAAATCCCAGGAACTGGATGCCAACTTCAGAGGATGCTAGGGACATACCTCATGAATTGAAAACTTGTAAATGAAGCAGAAAAACATCAAACATGAATTCTCTTTTATATACATGCTGCTTTTGCTTTGAAATCATCTAAAGATATAAAGGGAGGGGAATGAGATTGGGGTACAAATCAAATAGAATTGACCAAGGGATTGTTAATTACTGAAGCCAATTTTAATACTTACAATATGATGGAGATTTCCTGTTATGTATTTTTTTTAATTTACCACTTAAAAAGCTTTCAGTCATCCACTGTGCTCATCTGAACTGCTGAAGTGGCAATCCTGTTTTCCATATCATTTTATGCTCAAAGGGCAAGTTCTCAGTAATGTTTAGAAACAAGCGAGCTTCTGTTGTTGACAATGTCTCTCTAATATGATTCAAGATCTCTGAGATGAAGGTTGGACAGACAGTGAAACGAATTCTAGGTGTGAGTCAAACCAATTTGTGGCTTGTGTAGTCATGAGCTCGCAAACATCTGATGTCTAGAGTTCCAGTAGAGACTCTAATTTTTGTTCTTTTATTTAGGAACCATATTCTTTAAGCCATAAGAAAACATCTTTTCAACTCAACTGGTTGAGAAGTGACATGGAGAGATCTTATGACTAAATAAATCCTCCGTTGCAGGGAGAGTTGATCACTAATTATGTTACCATCTTGAGCTTGTGACTACCTTTGTTCAAAAGCATTTAGAACTTCTTTATCAGCAAAACTCACATTTCAATACATTGCATTAAATCACTCTGGGGACATGCCTGCCATTTGGGAGGTCTTAATCTGTATAATTTCCATTTGTGATAGCTTTTCTTATATGAACTGATTGATTTCTTTTCAGTTTATTTTTTTTAGGAGACTGTAATTGAGATCTCTGGCCTGAATTGGTCCTTATTTTTCCTTCTGATTTCTTTTTTTTTTTTTTAGTCTTCATATAATTTTTATGCATTTTCTATGATCTTGTGCTTCTAATCTTATATACTTAAAAATTTCTCTTCCTGTAGAAAGAATTCTTTTAAGTCTGATTTTTTTTTATAAGTAGTCCATTCATGGTTCACTGTTTCATGGTTAAAATATCTTTTAAATCTTTTAAACCTTTCTCCCTGTCTCCCTCCCTCCCTGCTTCCTTTCCCCTTTCTTTCTTTTTTATTTTCCTTCCTCCCTTCTTTGCTTCTTTTATACTGGGGATTAAATTTATGCCTTTCACTTGCTAGGCAAGTACTCTATCACTAAACTACTCACTAGTCCTAAAGTGATCTTTTCTTCTGCTTTCTAAATAGTCTCTTTGCCTAACAACATTTGTTGTATGTTTATTTTTTACTATTTTGTCTTTGCCTTCCATTTTGGAAGAATCCTTCAAGTTTCTAAGGCTCTTGGCTCTTACTATTTACATTTAAGTCTGATGTTCTAAATAGCAGATGAATGAAGTTAATTCTTACTGACTATGGGGGCTTCCTGATAATCACAAACAGAAAGTGGAACACAGTAAGGCATGATGTCATACATATCTGTAATCCCAGCTACATCAGAGGTAGAAGTAGAAGGATCATGATCTGAGGCTGACTTGAGCAAAAGTATGATACCTATTTGAAAATTGCAGCAAAAATAGCTGGAGGATGGGTCAAATGGTAAAATAGGTGTAGGAAATAAGAAGCTCTTGACTTTCAAACCCAGCACAACCAGGAAAAAAAATAGGAAGAAATATTTACTGGAGACCTGCAAGGTGATATTAACAAACATTTGACCAGTAACATTCAGTCAGAGGAGGTCCCAGACACCCAGAATGCCTCCACTGTAAATGACTTAACACTAGGTGAACAAGTTAGAGTCACCCTTATCACAGGGCTTTTCTTTGGAATTGGATCAGTTCCTCAGGAAGGATGTCTTCATGCCCCTTGTCAGATGGGGACACTCACCCTACAGTCAATGTTAGAGGTCTCCCAGGGACTTGTGGACTTTCTCATAGTCTTGTCAGCTGGGCACAGAACTCTTCAAAACTTGTCCTGTCTTCTTCAGGAAGGTCGCTGGCTTTTGGTATGGCAGGACCTTGAGACATTGGATGGATTCTCATCAGTTCCAACCTTCAGCCCCACCTTCACAGCTGAACCTCCAATGGTCTCAAGCCCTTCTGCCTTTCTACTTTCTTCTGCAAGAAGCCACTGTGTACACATAGGCTTTTTTCCCCCTCTGTCCTTCCTTTCTTCCCTGTCTTCTTGCCTCTTTTTCTCTCTGCACCACCCTCCCGACTTTTTTTTCCTTGTCTCCTTCCACATCCCCTTCCCACCTCTCCTTCCTTCCCTCCCTTCTTTCCTCTCTCCCTCCTTTCCTTTATTCTCTCAAGGATATCACTAGGAATCTGTGACTGAGTTGGCTTCTTTGGTCTCTGAACCCACGGTCTTCTGTTTTAGGCTGTAGGCAGTTGCTGCTGTCTGGCTCAGGATAGAAGAGGGGTGTGTGTGTGTGAGGTGTGTGTGTGTGTGTGTGTGTGTGTGTGTGTGTGTGTGTATGTGTGAGGTGTGTGTGTGTGTGTGTGTGTGTGTGTG
This sequence comes from Dipodomys merriami, assembly GCF_024711535.1. Classification (NCBI taxonomy): domain Eukaryota; kingdom Metazoa; phylum Chordata; class Mammalia; order Rodentia; family Heteromyidae; genus Dipodomys; species Dipodomys merriami. The sequence continues at coordinate 44,239,184 of NW_027202271.1, read as the reverse complement.
TGTGTGTGTGGTTTCTCTAAGACACTGTGAAAATTGATCACTGAGAATTTCTCCTTGACTTCCTCCCACATGAAGTTCCCATGATCACTTTCTCCAAGCACTTCTCATCTATGTGGGAGTTCTGACCTGTCTGCTCTGTATCTTTTATGATTTGTCAGCATCTTTGTGATTGATAGTACTCCTCTGTCTGTGTTTTCCAGTATGACTGTGAATGTATTTATTCATTTGATCATATCAGAGGCATTGGAATGAGAGAGAATGTGTTCCAATTTGCTGCCTTGCTCCTATTTCTGAACACACACACACACACACACACACACACACACACACACACACACACGCATAGACAGGTACACACATATGCACACATTCTTAGCATAATGTCCCTATCAACAAACTTATTTACAATGATTAGTTTTTGGAGGTACTGGGATTGAAACTCAGTTTCAACCTGTGCTTGATAGGTAGACACTGTTAACACTTGAGCCACACCCTTAACCCTTTTTGTTGTAGTAATTTTTCAGATAAAGTCTTTTGGTTTTGCCATACATTTGAAATCCTGCTGAACTGGGATTGTAGATATGAACCATGACCCATAACGTATTATTTGAAATGGCCTCTTCCAAACTTTCAGCCTGAGTTGCTCTTGCACCATGATCTTCCTGGCTTTTTACCTTCTTTGTAGCTAGGTTACATTGTTTTTGTTTCCTTGTTTCTCTCTCCTTTTGTCTAGTCTAATCCAACTATACTCCTTACTCTTGGAAAATAAGGAAAACTGCAACATATAAACAACAATACTTCGTTACACAAAATTATATTTATGTGTTCATGTTTTTAACCACTGGAATTCTATTCACTGGGAGAAGATACCAATTTCTCAGGATGGCTCTGATTTCTATGCACTCCATAAAACCATTTTTTCTATTGCTTATATACTGTATGTACTAATATGCAGGTGATTCATGTGTCAACACACACATCATGTGTGTGTGCATACACATGTGATCTGTGTGTAGGCACTCATGTGATTGATGAATGTATACATACATAATCAATGTACTAATATACATGTGATTCATGGGTACTTTTTCATTTTTCATCATCTCCTTTGCTCTGCATACCGTTATCATACCAGATCTTTCTGTCCCTAGGACACATGCTGATTATTTTATTTGGATTTGGGGGGCAAATCATATTTAAAAAAAGACAAATAAATTCCTGGATATTTTGCCCTGCAAGGTGCTTACAAGACAATTCACTACCTCTTCTATTTACACGAAAAGATCAGAACTCATAAAATAAACTATTGGTCACATTTCACAGCTGGTCAGCATTAATCCAGGGCAGGAGAAAGGCTGAGTGTCATCAGTAGGTGGAGAAGGCTTTTACAGATTTATTGTCTGTAATTGAAGGGGAGATGGTAAAAACAATCTCAGATCTGACTATTGTCAGCTCCAGGCCAAGGTTAATTCTTAACAAATTCTTGCCTGGCTTTAGAAGAAATTTACATCCAATGTTCATTTTGTTTTCAAGCTTCCCTTTTCTTTTTTTCATCAATTATAGCAGAGCTTATACTATTTGAGAAACCAAAATTTAAATTTTGGAGGAAAAAAGATCTTGAATAACCACAGTACAGAATGTAGGCGAATGTCAGTTACCTTGGGGGAAAAAGAGTTTTCTTGCCAAAGACTAAGTGTGATAACATAATATTATTTTGAGTCCTTGAAAGAGCTTTGGTCTTTTTGACTTGGACATTTATGTTTAAACACTACACTGTATAAAACCAAACAATCCATGAACATGAGCAAAGTATCTTTAGTAAACAACTGTGCTTTGCCTAAAAGCCTTTGTCATGGTTGAATTAACAAAGAACAGATTTTTTTTTCCTGTTTGTCATGTAACACTAGTAATGGAAAGTTAGATGACTGTACACAGTCATTGCCATACTATTATGCCTCAGCCAACCATGGACTATGTGTAGTAACATAGATTACAGTGCCCTGTGACACCAGAGCTGTTTTAGTTTGAATACTCTGTAATGTTATCATGACAAACTCACTTCACAGGTGGGTATGTTAGTGTACACCTGCAACCCTAGCTGTTTAGAAACCAGTACTAAAAGGAACATGGTTTGAGGTCAACCTAAGTACAAAAAGTTAATGAAAAGGTGGGCACTGGTGGCTCAAGCCAGTAATCCTAGCTACTCAGGATCTGAGGGTTGCAGTTAGAAGCCAGCCACGGCAGAAAAGACTGTGAGACTTTTATCTCCAATAAATTATTCAGAAAAAGCCAGAAGTGGAGCCTGTGGCACAAGTGGTAGAGTGGTAGCCTTGAACACAAAGAGGCTTAGGGACAGTGCCCAGCCCTGAGTTCAAATCCTGAGTTCAAATCCCAGAACTGACCACACACGTACACACACACACACACACACACACACACACACACACACACACACACACACACACACCAAAACAAAACAACAACAAAAACACAGCTAATGAGATCCATCTCAACTAATTGGGTATGGTGGAGCACACTTAAAATCTCAGCTAGACAGGAGGTATAGGTCAAAAGATCACAGTCCATGACCCTAGGCAAAGTACAAAACATCTCCAAACAAAATAACCCAAGGTAAAGGGGCTAGAGGTAGGTCTCAAATAGTAGAGCACCTGCTGAACAAGGAAGAACCTTGCATTCAAACACTAATATTGCAAATAAATGGATGAATGAATGAATAAACAAACCAGATAAGAACAGAGGGAAAAATCACCTAGCAATACATTTCTCAGATTAGATCATTGTCATGAAGCAACATGGCCTTTAAGTAATGCATAAGTGTAACTGATACTGTGTGTATGTGTATAGTGTGTGTGTATGTGTGTGTGTGTGTGTGAGAGAGAAATGAAATAGAGAGACAGAGAGACAGAGAAGGAAAGAACAGAAGAAAGAAAGGAGAGAAATAAGAAAAAAGAAAGAAAGAGAAAATAGAAAGGAAAACAATAGAAAAGAAAAAGGAAAGAAAGGAAGAAGAAAGAAAGAATGAACAAACGAAAGGTATTATGAAAGGTATTATTAAGAAAGCTATTATGTTTTTGATAAAGTAGCATTCTTACAGATAGACCAGACTCCTTGTAGCATGCTTTGGACGAAACTACAGAGGGGAGACACTGCACTCCACTCTTGTTCTGGTTGTTGATTGGAGGGATGCCCAGAGAGCTGTCACCTTCTCCATCATGTGGCTCCTTCATCTTAAATGAGAGAAAAGGATTTCATTTCAACATCCATTCCCAGTTCTTAAGTTTCAACGCTCTCTGAAATACAATGAGCATTCATTTATTCACAGATTGTTGCAGAGAAAGAGGGTATGTGTAGTAGCCAGCAAGATCATGAGGTTTATGTTAACCTTTATTTCTTTAGAAGAAATACCTGTGAAGGGAGTATGACTTTCAGGATGAAGCCACTCTATCCACTAGGTGAACTTTGTCTTTGGGGAAATTGGCAACATTTTCCTTGTGATAACCATTTTAGATTTGTTTAGCAAGATTGGCACTAAATATTTTAATCAATTCTTTCCTCTGGAAGGAGCTTTTCTTCCATTCCAGTCTGTCCATTTCTCTAATTATTTGGTGGATAATTTTCACACTTGAGTATAAGTTACAAAAAGTAAAGATCGTCTCTGCTTTTATTCACAATGATACTCTGGAGTCTAGCTTGAGAGTCTGGCAGGCATGGAGTCTGTATTCAATAAAGAAAGGGCTGGAGTTGAGTTGGCTGACATAGAATGGTTCATACCAGAGCCAGACAGCATCTTGAGATAATCCAAGAAATGTCAATAAAGAAGTGTGGTTCACATAGAATCTGGTTTTCCAGGGGAGCTTTGTTTTGGTGGTATTAAGGTTTGAACTCATGGCCTCATGCATGATGCTCTACCACTTGAGACACACTTCCTTCTCTGGAGAAGTATTTCTTTCTTTCTTTCTTTCTTTCTTTCTTTCTTTCTTTCTTTCTTTCTTTCTTTCTTTCTTTCTTTCTTTCTTTCTTTCTTTCTTTCTTTCTTTCTTTCTTTCTCCTTCCTTCCTTCCTTCCTTCCTTTCTTCCTTTCTTCCTTCCTTCCTTCCTTCCTTCCTTCCTTCCTTCCTTCCTTCCTTCCTTCCTTCCTTCCTTCCTTCCTTCTTTCCTTCCTTGAAAGAAAATAGAGATAACACTGATTTGGCTTGGCAAATTGTCAACACACACTGGAGTGTTTAAATGGGATCTGTTTGTGCTGTTAAGTGCAATGAAAGGCTGTTTGGGGACCAGGCTCAAGGAACTAATTTGCCACCACTTCTGCCACTTCAATGCCAACATTTATGAATCTACATTGAGCCTTAACCTTCATTTGCTTGTAATACTTGGGCCCAGGAAATCTGATTCATCAGTTCCACTGGGACAGTGAGTCACATGGATAGCATAGATAAGCAGGAACTGAGCTGGAATGGAGGCCAGCCACAATGAGGACGAAACAAATGACTTCTGGTTCTGTTGATGGCAGCCACTGTGCAAGTGGGGACGGCAGGGCGCAGCTCCAGTCTCTCCATCTCTCCATGCCATGATATCTACCAGAGGTAGCACCATCTTTATGCCAGAATCTTTGCCTTCCAAAAGTCATGCCATTCACAGTTGAAGCTTAGATGCTTTGCTTAGATGTGAAGCATACAGTACTTGAAGAATCTTGTGAGGATTAGGAGACAATATTGACAGAAAAAAATAATCTTAACCCTCCTTCCTTTCTCTGGTTTTTATTCCCTCTATCCCTTCCTCCCCCTCCCATTCCCCAACTCCCCTTTTCCCTCCCTTCCTCCCAATCTTCCTCCCTCCCTCCCTCCTTTCCTCTTTTTGGCCCTTTCTCCTCTTCTCCCTCATCCTTTCCTTCCTTTATTTCACAGGTAATCAGGCTTCTCTTGTGAATGAGGTTAAGTTTTAGAACCCAGCAGTTTTTTATCTAGACTCCTACTTCATCCTTTTCTTTCAAATCCTTTTCATGTCTCTGAGCTCAATTTCTTGTGTGGCAGAAATCAAGGAATAATCCTTATGTGCTAGAGCAATGCTTAAGTAATACATATTAGCTGCTGGTTATTAAACTATACATGTATGCATTCTGTAAGGCAAACTTCTTAGTAACTCAAGGAAGGGTGATGTGTGTGGAAGGTGACATAAATAAACAAGGAGAGGTGACATTCCTGCCACTCACCTTCACAGTCCCTGTTACAAAGTGAAGTGGGTCATTCATTCAGGTAATCATTCCATATGTGTCCCTTGAGTATCTGCTCTATAGCAGATATTGTATATGTTACTCAGGGGAGAATGAAATAGTAAAGAAGAAGACATAATGACTAACTTGGAAAGGGATATAATTTAATAGAGGTGATGAGTAGAAAGCACAGCTTGAAATACAGGCAGAGGGATCCACTTGGGGAGTTCAAGGAGGGCTTCCTGGAAGAAAAATGCCATTCACACCGAGAATCAAGAATAAAATAAATGAGAGCAAGAGGCTGGAATGGGGCCAAGGGAAAGACGCATGCAAAGTGGCTATGACACCGGGAACAACTACAAGGAGTTTATTCTGGAAGGATGAGTTTGATGCAACTGGAGGCTGGAGATGAGCAGAGATGCCAGGTCGCAAGAAGTCTCTGGGCCCAGCTAGCAGAAATTGTCTCATCTAAGGCTTCCCTCAGGTGTTCATGAGCTCTCCATCCCATTCCTCCTCAGCTAGATTTGGAGAGGAGAACTCTAGGGTGCTGCTGCTGAACCCCTGGGCTCTGATACAAGTGGACAGCTGGTTATGTTGCTAACTCCTGATCTCTTGAGCTGCATTTTTGGTCCTGAGGAAGCAAGGCTTGTCTTCTTATTAACAGGGCAGTCCATTCTTGGTTAGTTGGCTATGTCTATTTATTCTGCCTACCTTAATCTGTGGGATATTGCATTTCCCAGCACTTTGTAGACTGGAAAGCCTTTGGGCAGGTCTTGGCATTGGAGGGCAGCTGGTTCAACCAACTCTCACAACACGTGGCCCATGGGAATCTCAATGCCTTCAGAAAATTCAAGCGCCAACAAACTCTGTGACATGATAACCTGGTTTCCCTTTCACTTTTCTTGGGAGCAGGAGAGAGAAATGACATATAGACCAGTAAGCAAGGCTGATTCCTTTATTGACCAGCAGAGAGTTTATCTTGAAGCTGGTGTGATCAACAGGGCCTTGCTAGTAACAGGATCCATTGTAGCACAGTGAAAACAGTGTGAATTATACCTAAGGCTCTGCAACGGAAAAGCAAAAGGGCTGGCTTGCAACACATCCCCTATTTTGGCTTTGCTTTCATATGGGCAATCCAAATACTAATTAACTATGAGTAAGGTGATCGGATATTTGTTGTCCACATTCAGATAGGGAATGGGACTGTTATTGATTCATGTTGTGGGACACCATATTTAAAGTAGAAGTCTTGGGGGCAGCCAGACATATGGACATATGGCTGCTCTAGCCATGAGGTTTCTGATGGTCTTGCAATGACTCTACAGTTAGCTGTGTCTAGGCTGAAGAGGAGACTCTCAGAACAAGATTTTTCTGGATGTTTTTCTTTTTCTTTTCTTTTCTTTTCTTTTTTTTTTTTATTTTTGTTTTCCTTTTCTCAAGCTCTCAAAAACAATTTCTGAGCATTATATTTTTCATTTTATGAGCTCCTTATGTGTCTTAGAAATCAATATTAGTCATTTTAATATAAGACAACTGGTTCCTATTCAGACAAAAAGAATGGAGTGGTAAAAACAGAAGATAATCCTGAAGGGAAAACTTCAGCTCTGTCTGAGGCTCCCTAAAATGTTTTAATTTAGTGCATTTGTTCATACTATATCCACTATTCAAAATTTTTTTTTTTTGCCAGTCCTGGAGCTTGAATTCTGGGCCTACATACTCTCCTTGAGCTCCTTTTGCTCAAGGCTAGAACTCTACCACTTGAGCCACAGTGCTACTTCCAGCTTTTTCTGTGATTAATTGAATATAAGAGTTTCACTGATTTCCCTGCCTAGGATGGCTTCAAACCGTAATCCTCAGATCTCAGACTCTCTACAGGCATGAGTCACTGGTGCCTGGCTTACCATTTGTAATTTGATGGTATAAGATCATATGGAAAGGAACAATTATTTTCATTATCTTTATATGTCCAAAAAGGTGCCAAGAAAGGAAACATCTTATTTTATTAGTGAAGAACTAACACAAGTACTTTCTTGATCCATGAGTTGTTTTCTTCTAGGTATGTCCCTGAGTAAAATAGTAAGAAAATGCCAGTTTTCTGTGAAGTTGATACTGTCATAGAAGTGGTATGTTTCTCCTGAAATTAAGCAGGGTGTGGGGGAATTTGGTGACCAGGTACTACTTTTATTTCGCATTCCTTTCTCCTTGTAACAATATTTAATGTTACTTTTTTTTTTTAAGCACTTACTCTGTCTTGCCTCTCAGTGGATGTGTGGCAATATCTGGATAATATTGTGTTTGCCACCATAGAGGGTGGGGTACTGTTGGTATCTAGCACATAGAGGCCATGGGTATTCCTGACTGTTCTTTAAGGTGTAGGTCAGCCGCCTCCCCCCGCATCATTCTTCTGCCTCCAAGTGTCAACCATGATGAAAGGAGAGCCTTCTCTGTAGCATCTTCATCATTAATGATTCGCTCCGTTATTTATTGAAGACCTAGTATGTGCCAGGCATGGTAATGCTGCAGGTATAAAAACAAACAAAGCTGGAGAAAAATTCTCACTTACGTATGCTTGGCATTTTATTTTAGCTGGGGAAAGAGGTAACAAGCAAGACAGAGAACTCAAATACTGAGTGTTCTAGAATATGCTAAGTACAAAGGGGACAAAATAAAGCTGGGAAGAAGAATAGGGAGATTGAGCCCTTCATACCACTTTTTTTTTAAATTGTGAAAATACCATACAGAGGGGGATACAATTACATGGGCAAGATCATGAGTACATTTCTTATCAAGCATTGTTGCCCCCTCCTTTGTTTCCTCTTCCATCCCTTCCCATCTCCTACCACCCCTCCCACACCACTTATTAAGAGAATTATATCTCTTGCTATTTCTAGATAAAGCAGCTCGGTGATAGAGGGGAACACAGCTATTGACAGATAAGTCTGGGACTGGGATGTTGGATGTTTCTGACTCTGTAGTGTCTAAAACTGTGTTTCCCTTGGGCTATTTTATCTATCATCATCAGAAATGACTTCTTTTTATGATGAAATTCCTCTTCCTTAACTCACTGATCACTCAGGTCATACCTGAAGCATTCAACTTCAGCAACTGTATATCTGTTGGCTATAGCACTCCCAGATTACATATCCTGCTGCTAGGCTCATTATCATTAAAACACCACAAACTGCCTTCTCTTTAGAAAAATCAAAACAAAATAGGTGTGGGGATGCAGCTCAGTGGTAGAGCACTTCCTTGGCAAAGTGTGAGGTCTTCTTTTTATGTTCACATAAAAACATGTAAAAAGTCCTGTGCCTTACCCAACCACCACTTTTCTCCTACCTTCTATAGATTGTGTGTGTGTGTGTGTGTGTGTATATGTGTGTGTGTGTGTGTGTGTGTGTGTGTGTGCGTGCGTGTGTGCACGTGCTAGCTCTGGGCGCTGTCCCTGAGCTTTTCTGCTCAAGGCTAGCACTCTACCACTTGAGCCACAGTTCCATGTCTGGCTTCTTTGGTGCTTAATTGGAGATAGGAGTGTCACAGGACTTTTCTGCCAGGGCTGGCTTTGAACCCTGATCCTCAGATCTCAGCCTCTTGAATAGCTAGGATTATAGACATGGGCCATTGACACACCAGCCTTATAGATCCATTTCAAAGAGTCTCCTTGTGTGCAGTCAATCCCTTTACTTCTGAGTACTGGCATTAGAGAAGTGTACCACTCGCTTACTTGTAATAAGACCTGTGTACACATACTCCATAAAAACTACCTGTCAAGGTCTCCCAATAACCCCTTTAGCACCACTGTACATTCTTTGCTCTGCCTGGCCTACTTTTCTCATTTGGCCTCTTGCCAGCAACATAGTCCATGCCTGATCCCGCCTTGTACTCCATCTATTAAATTCTCCGGAATAGCTTTCTTCCTCTTTATTTTGCCTTCCAGGGGTCTCTCACAGATTTCTTTTCTCTTTTATTTCTTTATTAACAAAATGTCACTGGATCCTCAGTTTTCTTTGTTTTTCTACTGTGGCTTTTGAAGACATTTTATTTAAACCTAGCCCAAAGACCTGCACCATGCCTTGTAATTTGTTGAGATGTGAATGTGCCTTGGGTGTGAGAAGAGTAGGGTGTGCTGGAGAAGACCATCTCCCATCTCTGATGAATGATGCTGGCTAGTCACTCAGAATCCATGTTACTTAGCCTGGATTGGTGCTACACCTAGAATCTCAGCTATGTGGGAGGCAGAGGCAGGAAGATAACAAGTTCGAAGCCAGCCCCAAATCAGCAAGACTAGAAAAGTCGACTCCAAACAAACAAAAAAATACAAACAAAAGGGTGGGTGGGTGTGGTTCAAATAAGAAAGACCTAGTCTAGCATGCTCAGGGCCTGAATGCAGACCCCAGTTCCCTAAAATAAAAAAGGAAAGAAAGAAGGAAAGAAGGAAGGAAGAAAAAGAAGGTAGGAAGGAAAAAAGGAGGAAGAGAGAATGAAAGATTCTACACTGATTTAATCAAGCAAGTGCTATAGTATGGATCCCTTATTATACAACAGTGCTAAGAACACCCTTCCAGATCCAACATTACCTCCATCCTTTACTAGGGCCATACTTTTCTTTTCTTCTTTTCTTTTCTTTTTCTCTCTTTCTTTCTCTTTCTCTCCTTCCTTCCTTTCTCTTTCATTTCTCTCTTTCTTTCCTTCTTTTCTCTCTTTTCTTTCTCTTTCTCTTTCTTTCTTTCTTTCTTTCTTTCTTTCTTTCTTTCTTTCTTTCTTTCTTTCTTTCTTTCTTTCTTTCTTTCTCTCTCTCTCTCTCTCTCTCCCTCCCTCCCTCCCTCCCTCCCTCCCTCCCTCCCTCCCTCCCTCCCTCCTTCCTTCCTTCCTTCCTTCTTTCCTTCCTTCCTTCCTTCCTTCCTTCATTCCTTCTTGTAGTCCTGGGGCTTGAACTCAGGGCCTAGGCACTGTCCCTGAGCTTCTTCTGTTCAAGGCTAACATTCTACCACTTGAGCCACAGCACCACTTCTGGCTTTTTCTGTGTATGTGGTACTGAGGAATTGAACCCAGGGCTTCATGCATGCTAGGCAAGTACTCTACAACTAAGCCATATTCCTAGCCCCATACTTTTCTTTTTGAAGGAGAATTTGGTTGTATTCCTGTTCTCATCCCCTTCATCTTACCTCTCACTGCACAACAATCACCCCCATTTTCCTGCTATTGTAGGAATGCCTCCCCTCCCATCATGCTGATCTTGGGGTGTCCTCTTTGTGGAGCTCACCTTACACAGTAATGTCCCTTTGCAGATTTCTAGGCAATGTTCTGTGTCAAACCATCTGCACTGCCCCACATCCAGTTAGGCCATGGATCCCTTAAACCATGGACAGAAACTCAAGAGCAAAGTTCCTGTCCCTGAGGAACCTGCTCCACATAGCAAAAATGATCAAATTTCCTTGTTTTACAGCTTCTCTACTCCTCCAATTCAGAATCTTAAGATGAATGATGCTAAAATGCTATGCAACTTTGTATCCTTTTCTCTGAACTGCCATTCTATCAACCCCAGTTCTGTCAAATAATATTCTCATTCTAATTTGAGAAAATATATAAAATTTCTAGCATTCCACCAAGGAAAATGTCAAGAACCCAAATTGAAATCTATGGTCATTTATTAAAGATTACATATAATATTTTCATTATCAATGAGCTTATTTAGGTCTCCTAAAAGAAAATATTGCCTGTATGTATCTTTGTAAGTTAAAATCGCTTATAACAGGAGAGAAGAGAGCTTTTCCATATAATATTTTTTTGTGTATGAAATAACTATTCACCTTTTCCTCCAACTTTTTCTTCAACTTTTTTTCTTAAAAGAACTTGAGATGTGCCTTTTATTACATTTTTTGGCTCTTTTCTTCTCAAAGTGAAAGTTTCATATCAGGAGAGGGGAGGAGATAAAGGTTTAAAATTATATGCCCTTGATCTTAATCCAAACCTGTTTCAAATTATCAGCAGCATTTACTGTCATGACCTGAGCAAAGAAGTAAAGGCTTAAGGGAGGAATTGGGAGAGGCAGGAGAGGGAGAAAGGTGGGGGGAGGGAGGGAGGGGAACACTGCTCACCTTCATTTACTTTATTCTTCTGCAGTTTAGAATTAAATCACCTTTGAAGAATCTAGTTTTAGTAAAGTGGAATAAATGTGTAGTTGTACATAATAAATTGTAAGAGAAAATAATTCAAGAGAAAGAGTTGCAACCAAAATACCTTTAATAGCTGTTTGTCCTAGTGACACTATTGTGGACTATCTTCATTCATGGTGAATGAGGATAGTGTGTGTGTGTGTGTGTGTGTGTGTGTGTGTGTGTGTGTGTGTGTGTGTGTGAGAGAGAGAGAGAGAGAGAGAGAGAGAGAGAGAGAGAGAGAGAGAGAGAGAGAGAGAGAGAGAGAGAGAGTTTAAGTTTATTGAACTATGACTTCAATAGTTAGATTGCTCTTGTTGCCTGTTTATGTTCTTTCTTTTTTTTTTTTTTTTTTTTGTCTTGAACTCAAGGCCTGGGGGCTGTTCCAGCTTTGGTGTTCAAGGCTAGCACTCTACCACTTACAGCCACAGCTCCACTTCTGCCATGGACTTTCCTGCCTGGCTGGAACCAGAATCCTCAGATCTCAGCCTCCTGAGTCACAAGGATTATAGACAGTGAGCCATCAGTGCCTGAATATTTATTTCATTTTATCCTTCAATAGTTCTATGAAGTACCTCTTTAGAAGACATAAACTAGCGTTTAATGTAGTTATTGGTAGGTATGGTTAAAATGAAAACACGGTTTTCTGGTATGTTTTAAACACCATACATACTTATATGCTGCTAGAGGGAAAAATCAATGTCAAGGTCTCAAGCTGACTGACAGCCAGAAAAAATGCAAATAGTTCTAAAAAAAAAAGAGTCAGTGTCTATAGCACATTATTTATCCTTTACTGGAGAAATAGCTTCATTTATATAATTGTGAACATTCAATCTCATGGTTAGGAGAGCACCATTTCTAGTTCTTTGTCCCTTGACCATAATGCAGAAATGAGAAATTATGTTACTAACAGTTTTATTTTCCCAGCAGAGAATGTAACATGTCACACAGGTTTTGAATTTATTCAGATCCAATTCTTTGGCTTGCTGGGTGAGTCTAACAAGATACATAATGTCTATCAGACTTAGTGTTCACTTGCAAAACTGGGGTGCTGGGATGGATTTTATTGGGTTACTGGCACATGATCAGTTCTCAAAAATGGTGTGTGGCAGTCACTGATGTTAGATTGTATTTTTATGTATCTGGAGACCTTGGATGGGAAGTCTAAACCGTGACTCTGGTTGTGGCCTCTGCTCATGTTGACCAGTGATGCTGGTCAGCCAGACATGTGTACCCCAATGCCAAGTAACGGGGTTTAGTGGTGGCAGATACCATGGTAGAGGAGATACTAGCTAGAAAAACCAAGTGTTTCTGTAAAAGTACAGCTCACCAAAGATGCTTGCAGGATGAATACACATTGCAGATTCAATCAACCAAGTTGTTTTTTTTATTTGTTTTGTTTTGTTTTTTAGAAGGAGAATGCTGTTAGCTCAAGCCTGTTAGCTACGTAGGAGGCTAAGACAGGAGGACCGAGGTTTGAGGTCAACCCCAGAAAGAAATGTTCATGAGACTACTTCTCAGCTTAGAGCTTGGCATAGTGTCACATGCTAGTATCCCAATGTACATGGGGGTGAGGGGTGGAGGGGGAGCTGAGATTTGAAGGACTGTGCCAGACCAGCCCAGACAGAAAAATCTTTGAGATTCCTTCTTCATGGAAGGGAAGCTGGATGCACTGGTGCAGGCCTGTATTCTCTGTGAGTCTAGGAAGCCTAAAGGTAGTATGTGGCTCAGGGATGTGCCTGGACAGAGAGCAATACCCTATCCTAAAAATAACCAGTAAAAAACAGTGCTTGAGGTGTGGATGCCAACCTAGCAAGAATGAGGCCTTGAGATTAAGTCTCCCAGTTATCACCAAAAAAAAAAGAGAGGGACTGGGCACTGGTGGCTCATGTCTATAATCCTAGCTACCAGGAGGCTGAGATCTGAGAATCACTGTTCAGAGCCAGCCCTGGCAGGAAAATCTGTGAGACTCTTATCTCCAATTAACCACCAGAAAACCAGAAATGGTGCTGTGTGGCTCAAAGTGGTAGGGCTAGCCTTGAGCAAAGACAGTGCGTAGGGCCTGAGTTTAAGCCCCATGACCAAAATATACACACATATACATATAATACATATGTATATGAAAGATTGCTTCTACACTGAACACACACATGCTTTTCTTGTCCTATTCCACATACAATACAGCATATTATCTATTTATATCACACATAGGAGGAATTTAAATCTGCATAGCTGGATGTAAGTCTTCCATGATAAAGGAGACCAATCCTGAAACCAATTTTCCTCCAATTTCTCAAAATGACTATCCTTTGCAAAAGCAAACCAAGGAAGTGGTAATAATCTTTGGAAAGCAAATGGACCAGGGGCTGGTATGGAATAGGAGCACCTCTTGGTTCTTATCTGAATAGCTCTTGGGCCTATAGTTCCTAGGCTAAAACTCTGCTCTTTCTGGGAAGAGTTCTCATTAAAAGGGAAAAAGTAGCTTTCCAAACACAACCACACAACGATGGTCCGTCCATGTTTTCTCTTCCTTAATATAATATAGTTGAAAAAGTTGTTTCACACCAACCCGATTAACTCAGAAGTGGGTCATAATCCATCCAAACCAATCCAAATGAAGGTAAAAGGAATAATCAGGCTCTCATTATGCAAATGGTGCTCAGTTAATTTATTGCACTGTACAGAATAATAAGCTGTTAGGCTCCACATTGCTTTTTCACATTAGATCAAATAGCTTATTGCTGCTGTGGCTTCTTGCATATCTCATAAAATTTGGATGTATTCTAATGGAGTAGATATCCATCCATTATAAGAGGCAGATTTAAGCACTTCATTTATAGAATCTCTCCATTTGGAAAATAGTAAGGGAAAAGAAATGCAAACAAGGTAATGAATAGACAGGAGTTATGTGCACTGCTGGGTCAGCGGGGCTGTGGGTGGCTACTGGTTACTGTTTACCAGACACACAGCCTTAGAGGGGGAAAAAAAGAAAGAAAAAAAAAAAACAAAAAAAATACCCAACATTTCTAGTGGGAAGAAAATCCAAAGAGAGTTTATGTTCTTTCTCAGGGAAGTGTTGACATTTTAATTACTTTCTGTTTTCTTTACAGCTCCATTTGAGAATTAGAAGCAAGTTAGGAAAATAAGAATTGGGCTTTATTAGAAATAAGATGAATTGACAGGCAGTCATGAGCTGCAAAGAGGTCAGGGGAGTTTGCAACAGGACCCAGAGAGCCAAGTCAGCCCCTGAAAAACAGTCCAGAAAAAATTCTTACTTGGTTAGGTCTTCTTATCATCCCTGAGAACACACTGTGCCTCTGTGCATGGAATCTTTCCTGGCTGAGCTTTCTTTTCTATGTTTTCTTCTGTAAACTTAGATTGGTTTGTGAGGTCGGCCAGGGGTACAAAGCAAAATAAAATAAAATAAAATAAAAGAGCTGGGTGATTGGAATGAGTTGGGGAAATGGTGTGTGTGTGTGTGTGTGTGTGTGTGTGTGTGTGTCTGTGTCTGTGTGTCTGTGTGTCTGTGTCTGTGTGTGTGTCTGTGTGTCTGTGTGTCCATGTGTCTGTGTGTATGTATGTGGTGTGGGGGCTTGCTTTTTCAAGATTATCTGATATTTCTGTGGCTTCATCAAAAGAAAGTTGAGGGTGGAGGCAGAGCAAATGGTTTGGGGGAGAGGTGATGTGTTTCCACATTTTCTCTCTGCACCTGGACATGTCTGGAATTCAATAAATAAACTTTGAACCAAGCCAAAGTGCCCACCCATATGTTCCAGGTTCGTCAAGTCTAAAAATAGGAACTTAGTGCAAGACTGGAATTTAAAAAATCTTCTAAGTACCTATAAGGGTGTCTCTCAAATACACAGGCAACCTTGTCCCTTACTACCCTGTCCAGCTGTGCCAACCTGCCAGAAACAGCTATGTACATCCAGTCAGTACTACAAGTGATCAAACTGGTCCCTAAGGATGGTCTCCTACCTACAGTGTGCCAGGTGCGTTAAATACACTAAATGTTCCCCCCCCCCAAACCCTTATAAGGCAATATCTGTACTGCACATAATGCCATTTCTGCTAGGGAAATGGTTTATTTATTTATTTTAAATTGTGTTGTAAAGGTGATGTACAGAAGGGCTACATAAGTAAGTTACGTAAGTTACATAAGTAAGGTACATTTCTTTTCTCTCACTTCTCCGTCCTCCAAACCCCCAACCCTGCAAGTTATAAAGTTCACTTCCACCATCGTGTCTAATGAGTATTACTGTTGAATAAGTTCAGTAGAATTGTTCATGTAGGACTGTGCCTCTAGCAAATATGAGTTTGAGTTCCAGCTCCAGTTCTGCCAAAAAGAAGAAATAAGGAAAGAGAAAAGAAAGAAAGCGAGAAAAAGAAAGAGAAAAGAGAGAGAGAAGCACAGAGAGAGGAATAGGAAAGGGAGGGAAGGAGAGATAGAGATGTTGATTGTTATTTCTACTTTACAAAGGATGAACCTAAGAAATTTAGGCAGGTTAAACAATTGTAAGTTTTTACAAAAATTGACTCATGCTTGTAATCCTAGCTACTCAGGAGTCTGAGATCTGAGGATTGAGATTTGAAGCCAGCCCAGCCAAGAAAGTCTATGAAATTCTCTCCAATTAAATACCAAAAAAGCCAGGAGTAGAGCTGTGGCTCCAGTGATAAAGCATAAGCTTTAAGCAACAAAATACAGGGACAATACCCAGGCCTGAGTTCAAGCCCCAGGATTGGTGTGTGCGCACACACAGAGTTATGTAAAATTTTATTAAAATATGTCTCAAACATCTATCAAAGAAAATAAATAGTGTAATAAACCACCCTACAATATTTACCTCACCTAGTCAGGGCTAGTCTTGTTCAGCTACACTCAGGCCCCTTCATTTTAGGAACAAATCCAGACATTGTTTTATTTCACACTGACGTTTTTCTCCATAGGTGTCTCTAAGAGATAGGGAATATGTAAATGAAAATAGTGCAGTATCTTTATCACACCTAAAAGCACTGTCAATAATTCCTCTTCTGAAGACATACATGGTCCATTTTTCTATATTTTAAATTGTTTTAGAATCTGTTTGGTTTTTAAATACTTGAATCTAGGGCTATACTTTATTTGATTGTTTGGTGTATCTCTGTCTAGTGAGTCTTTTGGTCTGGAAACTCCTTCTGTATCTCCAGTGTTTTTATTAGAATTTTTAGTTGAAGAAATAGCATTGTTTTTCTTCAACATTTGCTAACAATCTAGATTTTCTTTCTTTCTTTCTTTCTTTCTTTCTTTCTTTCTTTCTTTCTTTCTTTCTTTCTTTCTTTCTTTCTTTCTTTCTCTCTCTCTCTTTCTTTCTTTCTCTCTTTCTCTTTCTTTCTCTCTCTCTCTTTCTCTCTTCCTTTCTTTTTATCTCTTTTTCTTTCTCTCTTTCCTTTTTGTCAGTCGTGGGGCTTGAAGTCAGGGTCTGTGTGCTGTCCCTGAGCTCTTTTGCTCAAGCCACAGTGTTACTTCAGGTTTTCTGGTGGTTAATTGGAGATAAAAGTTTCACAAATTTCCTTTCCCTGGGCTGGCTTTGAACCTTGAACCTCAGATCTCAGCCCCCTAAGTAGCTAGGATTACAGGTGTGAGCCACCAGTGCCTGGCACTATTTTTTAATGGTTTTCATTTTGATATTTTCATGGATATAATTAGTGTCATTTTCATAAGCAGAAGTATGTGTATGTGTGTATGTGCATATATATGTGTGTGTATGTATGTGTATATGAGCTTGTTTGTATGTCTAAATATTCTGACTATTAAGGATTGTTTTTACCTGGGTCCTTTAATCCATTAGTCATTACAATGTAGTGATGTTTTAATTTAATGACCTTTTTAGGAGCATTTATTTAAAATATTATTAACATAAATTAAGGGGTTTCATTTTGATCTTTACATACATGCACATATGGTTTCAAATTTACCTCATTTTTATTAATTTAATAATTTTTTAAAAAATACACTTAAGGTTTTAGAGTATTTCCAGGCTCATTGAAAGACTGAGTAAAGTGCCTACAATTCCCATCTATCCCGTAACTCCAAAAGCACTGCTACATCATCATCTGTCTCAGTCCATCTTTTTATCATGGTTTGTCTAGATGCTGTACCCTCTCAGTTATGACACACAGAATGGTACATATCTGCCAAGGATTCTTTTATAATTATTGACTATTTTGTTCTGTAAGAAGATACATCTATCTATCTATCTATCTATCTATCTATCATCTATCTATCTATCTATCTATCTATCTATCTATCTATCTATCTATCTATCTATCTATCTATCTATCTATCTATCTATCTATCTATCTATCTATCTATCTATCTGGTTATCTAAAGTAAAAGAAACCCAGAAGAGTTGATCATAATTTTTCTATTATTTGAACACACTACCTGATATATCTTTATTTGTAAATTGAGTGATAACAAAGATCTTGTATAGGTAGAACTTTTACAAAAAAAGGAATATATAGCATTAGCAAAGAAAGAACTTCAGGAGAGCTTAAAGGTAAAAAAGAAAAAAGTCAGTACAGGTGATCACGTGCTAACACGAACAGCAAGGCCATCAGTGAATCACTCAGTTCTAGTACCATCCATGGTGATTCCTCATCAACATTCATCAAAGACTTCTCTCCCCTACACAGAGCATGAAAGAAATAAAAGAAGAATGATTTCTAAATCACTCCTCCCAACCATGGAAATGATTTTAATTACCAATTCATCTGTTGGCAGGCTCTTCTGGCAGATGTACCTGAGACTTGGAAAGATAACAAATGAACCAATTCCTTACTCCTCAGTTGACACTGATCATGCCTCCTGAATTTGCTCTCAGAAAAGAATCTTGGGCAACAATACATCTGGCACTCTGCTCGAGGAATTTGTCATGTTGTTGACATGTTCAGCCTCCATTGTCCATACCACCCCGACAGCAGGTCCTTTACATTTCAATGAAATTGCAGTCTGAATTAATATAATTAGAACGTGACTACTATTCACTATATACACTCCTTGTTTCCAAGAGTACAGTTCTGATAGCACGGCTGGGCTCAACACTTTCCACTGATGGTTGAACAGGACAGACCCTAGCTCATCAGTCTTTTAGTATTCATCAGTGGAAATAAAGGAGGAATGGGACACTCTAATCTGTGGCATGCCTACCTACAAATATCTCTCAGGTTTATAAATATAAAACTGTTGGCATGACCTGTTTGAACATAAAGAAAGGCAGGAAATGGGAAATATGGAATATCTTCCAAACAATATTCCATGAAGCCAAGTAGATAATTTGGACAGAGTTATACAATTCAGAGGTGGATGGACAGATACCTCTTTCATTCTAAACAATTTCCTGTTAATATTTAGTGTTATTAACAAAAGCAATGATTATCAATATCTAATAAATCTGAATTCTTGAGCTACACTTTTCATTATTTTATATTCCTATGAATTCGTGGTTATTGAGAGGATGAGACCAGCATTCTATTGGGAAGTAAGACCAATTCACATTTTCTTAAATAAATTGACATTTTCACTCGAAATGATCCAATGAGCTAACATAACAGTGTATAAGCTGGTGTTTGTGGCCTCTTTAAAGAATTGTGCATGTCATAGACTGAATGCTTGTTTGCCCTTCTCATTCATACGTTAAAGTCCCAACCTCTGTTGCGATGTATCTGGAGGTAAGGGCTTTGGGATATAATTAGATTAGGTAAGGCATGAAGGTAAGACCTTATGATAGGCTTAGCGTCCTTATAAGAGGAGGAAAGGAGTCCAGAACTCCCATCATCTTGTGAGGACACAGGGAGAAGTCATCTGCGAGCCAGCAAGAGGGCCCTCTTCAAGGATCTGAATTTACCTGACTCTGAGGACGTTCTAGCCTGTTGTTTAAGCTATGTAGCCAGTGGTTTGCTGTAGCCATCTGAGCTACCTGAGATACTATGCTATGGCTTAGATAGGGTTTCTATGTGTCCCCCACAGACTCTTGTATTGGAGGCATGGTTCCTAAAAAGGGTAATCTTGGGTTTTTCATATGGAGCCCAATACAAGGTAATTAGGCCAGTGGCACTTAGTGTTGGTTTTGCGAAGGAAGTTAGTTTTGTGAGAGCCAATTGTTAGCAAAAGAGTCCTTTGAGTCCCTCTGGCTTCTGGTCTCACCATGGGATCACTTCCACAAAGGTCATTGACATTGTGATGATCTCTCTCCAGGTCCTCACCACAGGGTAAACAGATGGTGTTGCTTGATCTTGGACTTTCAGCCTTCAGAACTGTGAGCTAAATAAACCTCTCATCTTGATGAAGTGTTTGGCTTCAGGGATTTTGTTAGAACAATGGAATACTTTAGTTATCAAGCACCTAAAAGGGAGAAGACATTTTATTTTCTTGTTTTACATAAAAGGATCTATTGATATTTATTAGAAATTGTGGTATGGTTAAGGTGTTGTAGAAACAGCCAAAATGATGTGATACAGTTTCAAGAGATAAATTCCAGGGACCTTATGAAGGTTTTTTTTATTGATATTATTGATATTATTTATTTATAGACAAGTTTTACTATGTAGCCCAAGCTGACATGGAACTTTTGATCCACCTCCCTCAGCCTCCCTGGTACCAGGATTATAGGCATGGGTCAACATGTGTGCTTCTTTCCAGTTACCCCTTTACTTTGAAGCCAAAACATTTTGCTGGCCAATTACACCATACTAAAGAAACTGAGTCTTCAATGTATTTCACAAGGTTGGACATACCCTTTTAGTTAGTATCTTAAAAAAGTTCGGAGTGAGCCCTTGCCATCTCGTTTTTTGTGAATTATTTTCTTTATCTCTTTCAACTTGAGGGATTCATCTATCATTTTCCATTAACTCAGAGGTTTTTGGAGATAGATGTGATTCAGAATCATGTATATATATATATATATATATATATATATATATATATATATTTGTGGGGTGGCTGAGTGATTTAGAGATGGACTTATTAAAATGCAGATGCCTGGATTATTCCTAATGCATCAAGACTATTTGTCTGTGGTGCCCAAATTATGGAAGTTGAAAACTAGTGCAAGTTCTTCTAGTACAACCATATTTGACACCCACAGACCAATACAAGAATACCACAATCAGAGGGAGAGATCCCATTGATAGAACTCTTCGAACATATATCTAGGAAGACTTTTCAATACACAATATATATCATTTATAAACATAAATTTATTTAATTTATATACATGGAGACTTGTTTCATTATTTTGGGTCAGCAGTTTTGAGCAGCACCTGTGAGAATATGTAAGCTACTCTTAGTCTCTCTGATACACACCTTTCCTTTGCCTTCACCACAGTATGCTTACTTTAACCAGCCTGCTTAGTCCTTGTCAGTTAGTTAGAAGACAATGGCTGCTCAGGATGTCAGGAAACTTACGTATAAGATGATACAAGAGTTCTATATTGTAATGTGGAAAATACTTTTGTAGAGCAAATCATTGCCCTTCCTTTTAATATATCTTCCTATTATTTTGGATATTGGATAAAAGAATTATGTGTTATAAACCTATGTTTAGATATTCAAATGTATGCATGGATGGGAACCATTAAGTCTGTAAAATGTCTCATTCCCAAAGACAGACACTTGAGGAGATTTGCTTCTATTTTCTCTAAGCCATGTCAAAGTCAGGGATGAACAAAGGAGAGTTAGGGAATTCTTGTTCCTAGCCTCCTAACTTTCACTAACTGCTGGCTTGGACTTTGTTTTTCCTATGTTTTTTTAGTAGACTTCAATAAAAATTCTCATGGGGAGTGGGGTAAAGAAGAAGAGCAGAGAGATGCAGAGAAGCCTCTATCTGCTCTACATCCAATGAATTGTTGGGTAGACATGCTAAGCAACAATTAGCTTGACTCACCCAAGAGAAGTAGAACAGACTTCCAGAGACCTGGACTTCTTCATAGTACCCCAAAGAAATTCACTTTTCATTTATAGAATAAATTGATTAGTTGTACAACCTTGTGTATAATAAATATAACAATTATATTTCAAAAAAGGAAATGGTAAAATCTTCCTAAAATATATTATGTAGAAACAGTGAACAAAATGTCTGGTGCTGAATACCTTTTAATACAGATCCTCTGGGCTAAGTATTACTACTATTGGTAGCAGAACATGAAAATTACTAAGTACATCCTTCACAGGCAAGCAGATTTGACTTTGAACCCCTTTGGGTTTTTGGCAGAATTATTGATAGCGGTATTCTTCACACTAAAGCTACATAATATTTTTAAAGAATGTATTGAGATCTCTTAAGTTCATAAGTTAATGCTAATATTACTGAAAAATAGGTTTCAGTTATATCTGTTTTCATCATGCATTAACTGAAATCCCCTAATCCTTCCCTTAAGCATACAAGCATTTTTCTTAGTTTGTAAGAATGACAAAAAAAAAGTACCATCAGAAACAATTAATGTTCTTAAGAAATCTTTGTAGGAATGTTTCATCTTACTGTCATATTTTTTCTTGAAAAACCAATGAAGAATGGCAGTTTTATATGTAAAACAGTAGTTAGCCTTTATATGAAAGCTTAGAAATATTTCACATTTGAAAGCAAACACTTGGTTCTCATGTTGGCTCTGATTAACATTCGAAACTATATTAACATCTCATTACTTTTTGAAAAAGTAAAACAGTGCTTCGTGGAAAATGCAGGGTGTTTGGCAACACTGATTGTGTGCATTCCTCCTCAAAGCAGGCCTGTGACCCTAGCGGACGGAGCTACATCGATATCCCTGATTACAGCCTGTGGTGTGAATGCTGGCCCGTGGTTTTTCCTTCCTTTTCCATCTCCCGACCCTACATTGTTTCAGCTGCCAGTCCTTCAGGCAAGTGCTTGCTCCCAGGCAAGGAAAAGGAAGGGCAAAAATGACCTTGAAAGAATAACATTTCATTCTATAAACTTAAATAGGACGTTGGACACAAAACATCCTGTGTTCCCTTTCATGATGACACACTGCCTGTAGTGACAAGTGAACTAAAATCCCGGGCTTCATGTGCTGGGAGGGGAACCTCAGTCACCTGCTACCAATACAGAAAACTTTTCTTAGCTGTAGTAAGTTACAGTCTGTCTTGTTCTCTTCTATATACTCATCTCCTTGTCCTGGAGTATCTTCTCCATTATACTCATTGCCTTCTAATGTATTTATTTGCATTGCAAGCCTTTACTTTGCTCCCAGTTTGGTCCCTTATTTTAAAACCAGTACCCAACATAGAGTAGGCGCTAGCAATATGAGTAAACGAATTAGTCTTCTATGTCCTTTCCTATATGTGCTAGGAGGAAAACAATATTGCCAAAAAATACGGTAGGAAAATGGTCTATAAATGTGCTGTCACCTAATAGATACATTGGAGAGCATAGTTCCATTTGAAGTTTACATATATTAGTTAGCGAAGACAAAATAAAAGAGTTGCACAAAAGAGATGCTTTCCCTTCTCACTATTCATTTCCTTACTGGGCTTCCAACATGGAGGCCCCTTACCCAATTAAATATATATTTCTTTGCTTACTGTTTACCTCTCCTTACTAGGACATAAACTCTCCTTTTGTTCTTCAGAACAGGTCTTGATATGTAGTCCAACTTCCCTCTAAATCAGATTCCTCCTGCCTCAGCTTCCTGAGTATGGGAGTCTGTCTATATCGGCAGAGTGGTCTGTCAAGGCAAGAACAAATCAAGCATGTAGAAACATGTATAATAGGCCTAGGGGAATGGTTGTATGGTGCCTGCCTAGGAAGCTCAAGGCCCTGAATTTGAATCCAAATTCCAAAAGAAAAAGAAAATAAAGGAAGGAAGGGGAAAAGGAAGGAACGAAGGAAGGGTGAAAGAAAGAAAGAAGCTAGGCACTGGTGGTTCACACAAGTAATCCTAGCTACCCAGGAGGCTGAGATCTGAGGATCGAAGTTCAAAGCCAGCCTGGGCAGGAAAGTCTGTGAGACTCTTATCTCCAATGAACCACCAGAAAACTGGAAGTGGAGCTATGACTCAAGTGGTAGAGTGCTCGCCTTGAGCTGAAGAGCTGAGGGACAGCGCCCAGGCCCAGAATTCAAGCCCACGATAGACAAAAAAAAAAAAAAAAACAAAAAACAAAAAAAAGAAAGAAAGAAAGAGAGAAAAGAAAAGGAATTATCCGTTATTGAAAACATCAAAGTCATAGTTTTTTTTTTTTTTTTTTTTTTTTTGCGATACTGTTGGTTTATGACAGAATAGAAAAAAAACCCTCACAGATCTAGCCTTTTCCACTAGAATGCAATGTGGTATTTTGTAATGGGATTTTGTTGTATCAGTTACTGGTAAGATGGGTTTGTGTGGTTTGGGATGGAAGCATCTGGGCACTCATCTGGGAATGACAAACATATCTCAGATAGCAAGTGACCCTGGAAGGTTGATGAATACGCACATTAATAATGCTGTTCAGATGGGTTTTCTATGCAGATGAATGGAGCACCACAGTTGCTTATCAGCTAATACAGTTGTAATGTGTTGCTTTCTATCTGAGAGAAAGCAGCCACCTTTGGATATTATGTAGGCCTTACATACGTGGCTAAATAAATTCCCTTTTGAGGTGATGTATTTTAAGTTGACAAGTCATCTTCTCTGAATAGTATGGCACCAACATTCTGGAAATCCAGTGAAACAATAGTTCTATGATCAGCCTTATGTTTTGTTGCATGTGTGCTTACAAAAAAAAGCAGACTGACTTTTTCCTTTTCTGTCTTAGAATCCGTTCCAAATATTCAAGGCTGCCAGAAAAAACAGACAAACTCTCAAGAACAACAATGGCTATTATGTGTAGGGTGGTTGCTGCCAGACTTTGATTACTGGCTAGACATTAACCCCTTTGCTATCGCATGGAAGAAAGGCCAACCATGAATCCAGATATTTCCACAAATCTCCAGACACTTGGGGTGGGAGACCTTGCAATTTACAATCACTACTGAGAGCAGGAAGTAAAGGCCACAGCTCCTGTTTCCTGAATTCCATTGTGACTCATTCTGGAAAGTGGAGGGGACGTGGCCTCTGCTGCCTCTGCTCTTCCCTTTGCTGCCTGTCTGCTTGTGACCCTGTCAGAGGGACAGTGCTAACATGTGCACTGACAGAGGAAAGCCTGTGATTGCTTTGAGACTACTACTATAGTAAAGCTACTGAAACAGGCAGCACTAAAAGCTTTTGTGATCAAATTCCTCTCTTGTGTACCCCTTGCAGGTGGACAGACAGAGAGAACTCAGAGAAATAGGGAGCAGTATAGTTCACAGTGGTAGAATGGTAGTATGTCTATGAGAATTGCTGTGTTTGTGTGTGTAGTAAGTATGCATACAATAAGCCCATATTATTCTTAGCTTTAGTTATTTATTATCCTTAAGTAGTCGTACAAGGGGTTTCAATTCAACTTGTCAGTTTAAATGCAATGCATCTTTTTTTGGGGGGAGGGGTCTAGTCAAGGGGCCTGAAGTCTGGGCCTGGGCACTGTCCCTCAGCTCTTCAGATCAAGGCTAACGCTCTACCACTTGTGCCACAGCGCCACTTAAGGCTTTTTTGTTTTTGCTTATGTGGTGCTGAGGAATCGAACCCAGGGCCTCATGCATGCAAGGCAAGCACTCTACCACTGAGTCATCTTCCCAGCCCTGCATATTTTTTTTTATTGTGAAAATACTGTACAGCCCTGCATATTTTTTTTTATTGTGAAAATACTGTACAGAGGGGTTACAATTACATGGGCAAGATAATGAGTACATTTATTATGAAGCATTGTAGCCTCCTCCTTTGTAGCCTCCTCCTTTGTTTCCCCTTCCCATCCCATCCTCCCTCCCCCAGTCCTCCCCCCAACACCAAAGTTGTAAAAGTTCATTTTCGACATAACGACTTGTACATCTCATTGTTGCAATGGTCCACCTGTATCCCTAGTTAAACAATTTGTTTCTTCCCTTCCCCTCCACAAATTATAACAACATCAAATACAGTGAAAGCTGGGGTTATACCTTGGGGAAGCGACATACAAAGCAACAAAGAAATAATATTATAAATGTGTTAGAAACAATCGCATGAAAGAAACATTTGAATACATATCTTTTGGTTCATTTCCCTAACAGCAACGTAACTGACCTTTTCTGCTTGACTTAGACATATACTAGTTATTACAAATAAGGGAAACCATGGGACCTATGTTTCTTTGGGTCTGGCTTACTTCACTTAATATAATTTTTTCCAAGTCTTTCCATTTCCTAACAAATGGGGCAATGTCATTCTTTCTGATGGAGGCATAGAATTCCATTGTGTATATATACCACATTTTCTTGATCCATTCATCTACTGAGGGGCATCTGGGTTGGTTCCATATCTTAGCTATAGTAAATAGTGCTGCAATAAACATAGTCGTGCTGGTAGATTTAGTGTGGTCATATTTGTAAACATGTGGGTAAATGCCCAAAAGTGGGATTGCTGGGTCATAGGGGAGCTCTATGTGGAGCCTTTTGAGGAACCTCCATACTACTTTCCAAAGTCGTTGAACAAGTTTACACTCCTACCAACAATGCAGTAAGATTCCCTTCTGTCCACATCCCCTCCAGCATCTGTTGTTATTAGAATTCTTGATTATAGCCATTCTAACTGGGGTGAGGTGGTATCTCAATGTTGTTTTGATTTGCATTTCTTTTATGGCTAGAGAGGTTGAGCATCCTTCTTTCCTCTTCAGAGAAGTTTCTCTTTAAGTCTTTAGCCCACTTATTTATTGCCAGCCCTGCATCTTAATCGTTGTTACTGCTTCCATCATTCTCCCCAGTCTTTCTCAACCCTACCCATCCCCTCTAGTTAACTAGTATGGGTTTCACATGTGTACATTGAGTATTATTACTGTATTTACACACCTTTCCTCTCTCCATTCATTCACCTGACCCCTCCCTTGACCTCACAACCGCCGCCCCCCCTTCAATAGTACATGTTCCAGCTTTCTGCTATTCTTTTTATTAAAGTGTAAGTTAGTTGTTTGAAAGAATCCTCCCCTGCATATATAACATATTTTAGTTAATATGTTTGCATATATAGGAATATAATTCTGTATATGTTCACATATATATTTGTTATCAGATTTTTTACATATGGTTTTGACAAAGCACAGTCAAAAAGAAATTTCCAAAAAAATAGAAATTCCAATACTGAACATTTTGAATTCCTTCACATACAGGATGCAGCTTTGTTAATGAGGAAAACAACATTATGGTCAGTTGTGTTTAAACCATTGTGTCATCTACTGTTTTCTTTTGAATATCTGCCTTGCATAAAGCAAATGGTGCCCTTACCCCAAAGCAAGGCATACGTTAAAGGGATTAACTGAAGTGTTAAAGGGAAAATTTTGGAGTAGGTGAAAGGCAGCATGTCTTTAGTGGAAATTGTGTGACATGGTGGGAGAAATGAATCAAATATCTGTAGTATTGAAAATAAATGAAATGAAATGGTACCTAGTTGTGGCAAGCAGTATATATACATATCTCCCCATTTCTATTGCTATCATAAAGATGATGTACAGAGGGATTACAGATTACTTTTTGAATAGTGTCACCTCTTCCCTCATTTTCTTCCAGTTTTTCCCTCCTGACCCTCTCCCCACCCCCAGACAAGGTTGTATAGTTCATTTTTAACATCGTGTTTAGTGAGTATCACTTCTGGATTTGTTCACTCTTTGTCCCACCATTTCTATGCACCCCTTACCCACTCCACAACAGATAATCTAACATACAAGACAAAAGGTACAGAAATCAAAAGCAGTGACAAAAGAGAAGCAAAAAATCTCCACCACCACCACTAACAAAAAGCAAAATAACAAGAAAACCCTCTTGTTTCCATTTCTTGGAGTTCATTTCAATAAATATCATTTTATATGATCAGATGCACATAACTATTGATCCTTTGTGATCCTCTCCTAAGAATATCGCCCTTTGTCTCACTGTGTGAATGTTTAGAGTCCTCTATAATTTATCTCCAAGTGTATTTTTTGTCTCTTACCATCCAGTGTGTTTACTTAGATTTATAGGACAATGTATATTTTTTATCAAAATTACATAGAATTATGTTCACAATGGCTACATTTTATCCCAGGTTTACTGTATGTCAGCTAAATGTTTTCTATTTTAAAATGCTTTAATTCACTTAGTATTAAAAAAAACCCACTATATAAAATAGCCCACTTCTCATGTCAGTAAATTGAGCCTCAGGACTTGGTATATAGCTCAGTAATGGAGTGCTTGCCTGGCAAATACATTCTCCCTCTTGCCCCCCATGCCTAAAATGCAAGGGCCCACAAGTCAGGGAGTCAATATCAGAGCTAGTACCACATCCAGATACATCTGATACAAAATGCATTTCCATATTCACTTTGCTAAATTGCTTTCCAGAGATGAATCAAAAGGTAAAAGGACATTAACCTCCCTTTATGGAACGATAAAAGAGAATAGACAGTTGCCCACAAATTCTGTTGGGCATGGGAGAAGCTGGGAGAGTGCAGAAGCAGAGAATGCAATACTTGAGCAGTGTTTCCATGTCATGGGACATGTCTGTCTCAGGAGAGACAGACAAGGCGAAGTCCGTCAACTGGGAGAAAAACAGGAAGAAAACTGAGTGTATTTACCAGAGCCAATGATATCCTGCCTTCTAGAATAATCCTATCATAAAGAATGGAGGAATATATAAGTAGGAAACACTTCAAGATATGTTCTCCATTTAAGGTACCTGACTCTGATTCCCCTTCATTATCATTTGACCAATAGGAACTCTTACTAAAGGGGACACAGGAGAAAGGGAACTCTAGGAGTGATGATGACTTCCAGGGAAGCCACAGAAGAGGCAAAAACAACCTGGATCCTTAAGCATTAATTGTCTTGTGGATGAAGGGTCTCTCCCCTGCCTGGGAATGAAATGCAGTTTTTGCTGATTTTTAGTATTGTGTGGAATGGGAAAAGGACTGATCTCTTTGCTTCTCTTTATGGGTTTATTATCTGGGAAGAACATATCTCTGCTTAATTCTTTCCATAGAGATAGATGGGCAGACAAAAGTTATATCCTCAGACCCTCTGAATGAAGACTGAGGAACATAGTGAGTACCTATTCAGCCTGCTAAAATCATTCTACAGCCAGGAGCCATTCTGCCTTAAAGAAATGGAGATGGATTCTATCAGTGCTGGGATGAAGCTGAGATTTTTGGCTGTTCTGTTCATGGTGAATGAAAAGTAGGAAATATGGAAGTGACCTGTAGGATTGGCAATTATCTCAATTCTTTGGAGTTTTTTTTTCCTGAGAAATTAAGAACTACATTTGGAAAATTGGGGATTAAGATTTCAGCCTACAAGGAGTACTCAACTATTTATTTAGAGTTTTTTTCCCCCCCAAGTATTGTGCAGATTTTAAAAAAGAGATCTTGGACTTCCCTATCTTTATTTCAGATGACCCAGTATTTGGATCTTCCTGTGAAAGGGTCTCTTCTCCAGTTCTTTAAGTCCATCCTACCACTGAGGGCTGTCATTGAAATATCCATGGATCCTTGTCTATTGTATCAAAAGATCATGAATAAAATGCCCATCATTACATCTCCCAAGTGATTGGATTGGCATGAGTACCAGGGACAGGCCTGGCATGGGAGAGAGGATCTGCTCTAGGATTTCATGAAAGCCAAAACAATAGGACAGCTGCTTTTCCCCCACAAACAGATGATTATTATTTTTACCTAGACAGCTTGATAGCAGCCATTATCTTCTTGCTGGGTGTCTTATCAAGTTCCAGCTGTGTGCAGCCTGGGTGATAAGGAGTGAACAATGTCACCCATGGGATTGCGAAGGATTATTTATTCCTAGGCGCTGCCATTCAGCAGCTGCTAGACCTTCAAAAGTGAGAAGGAGTCATACTATTCACACTGGACAGTTGCTATTCTGACTGTATCAAGTGAACAGAGAGAAGTGGGAGCTGCTATTGTGTGTCAGATTGAAATTTCATTTCTCTCAGCTGAAGTTCAAGTGGTCTTGATTTTGAAAAGGGAAATCTTCATCGAATATCTTTGAAGAGCCAGAAGACAAAGGGAAGGAAGGGGAATGAAACAAATTTAGAACTTTTCAGGACTGTGAGGGAGTATGAAGTAAAAGAAAGGTGTAATACTTTCAAACATACTACTTAAAATACCAGGCATATAATGTATGGAGAATTTAAATAGCACCACACACATAACCATGACTTGTGATTTAACTGCCTCATGTAAAAACTTGGTCTTGCATTTTTTAGTTAATATATCAGGTTTCTATTTCATTGTCTCTGTTTCATATTAAGCTCTTGCTATGGAAAAATTTTCTCTTGCTCCTCAATGAGAAAAAATTTTTTAATTATAGATGTGTTAGATCTGAATCTTGGTGAACAAATAAGATCTCTTTCTGTTTTGTTTTAACATCTTGGCTTTCCTACCTTTTATCTTCTTAGAGAAAAGACTAGGACATTAAGAAGAAATAAAAACTAATCTGTGTGACTAACCCATACTATGGTTCGATACAATGCCCCCAAACTGTTCAGAGTGTCTCAATAGTCTTTATTCACAGTTTTAGGGTTCTGCTGATATTATAATATTAGTTACTTGGATGTGAGCCAAAACCTCAAAAAATTTCAATAATTTAACTCAGTATTCTGAAATTGGAATTTCAAATGAATAAAACACTTTGCTCTTAAACCAACAGAAATGAGAGCCTAGTCAGAGAATTATTAAAATGAAAAGCTGAAGGAGGTTGGGAAGGAAAGGGCAAAGAGAGGGCACAGGAGAAATGAGGAGTTTGGGAAAGGAGAAAAGGGCTTTGATTACCTGTAGTGTGTGGGATTCTGGGAGAGCAAGGACCTGCTCTTTGTGTTTTTACAACACTTAATACGAATCAATACTCCGGAGTCATTTGTTGTATGAATTGTGAGAGGTGCATGCCTTCAGTGTTAAGTTAGCCAAAGGAACATTTTGCCTAGCTATACAAGTTATTCTAATTTTTCAGCAATAAGTGTTTAGTAGAAACCTAGGCCTTTCTCCATCTTCAATCCTAGTATGAATTATCTGGGGATCTTGTTAAAAATCCAGATTCAGATTCAGTCATCTTGAGGCAGAGTCTGAGATTTTACATTTTTATCAAGCTCCCAGGAGATCCTGTCTATGGACTCTAGTCCAAGCAGAAATTAGAATAATATTCAAAATGTAGGGGTGGGGGCCAAGCCATGAGCTCTGAGTTCAACTCTCTGATATTAACTATCTGTTAATCACCTTTGAAGTCAGGTGATTGGCTTTCCGGCCTTTAGTATTCCCATCTGTTATAATGAGAAAGTTGGCTCTACAAAATTTCTAAGGCTCTTACAGTCTTACTATTTTAAAGTGAAAGATAGGACAAAGGGAATGCCCAGTCTGTGTCTCTCAAACATAGCAAGACCGAGTCATTCCCTTCTCAAGTTGCACAGGTAATTTGGCATACCTGAATTGTGCTTCTGTCTTTGATTCCTAGTAGAGCAATTTCCTACCATCGTTTCTTGTATCATTATTAATTTCTTTAGAGAATCCCTATAATTTGCCTGATGTATTGCCACATGCTGGGAATGCAGAGATGAGTAGATTATTGTAATTCATTTCTGAATCCCTTGCTTGATTAACATGCTGTAAGATGGCATGCCAAGGCTCACTGTGTGTCATTAAGCCAAGGCCTTCCTTCCTCTCAGCCATCACATACTAGTGGCAACAGTAGAATGCTTGCAAATGTATTCTCAGTACTCCATTTCCATTTGGTTTATTGGCTATATCAATTTGCTGTTTGTCATATCAAAACGTGACTCTGTGCTTGTCTTGTGACTTGCTATGCCCAGAGGAATACAGGAGAAGGAACAACTTGCTAGTTATCAACTTAGACCACAGAGGTTTTGCCTACTTTTGCTTTTCTCAGACTCCTTTTTTTGCTGCCATAAGGACAAGCCTGAGATAACCTTCTGTGGGGTGGGAGTAGGGGTACAGAAAGGATGACAAGAAGAAAGAGTTTTCCTGACTGAGGTCAAGTTTGACCAGCTTACAACTAGTCATGGCATAAATATGTGGGAAAGTTCAGCCCAAGAACAACAGAGTTGCTGTCCAGCCCACAGCTGACCACAGACGTGTGAGTGAGCCCAGTTGAGATCGGAACTGCCCATCTGACCCACTGACTTTGAACAATAGTAATAAATGTTTGTTAAGGCCACTTGGCTGAGGAGTGCTTTGATATGCAGCATACCTAAAAAGTATGACTTCGCTTTAACCCAATTAAGAGACTGCTAGTTTAGACCTTCTGGAAGGCAGTAGGTGAGATGTTGTGGGGGTTTCGTAGGCTTTACTACTTCTTCCATAATTTTGGTAGAAGGGAAAAAAAGTAAGATAGACCTTGTTATTTTTATTTTACTGGTAACAGAAAGCTGTGTTTATTAAAAGAAGAGAATTCTAAGTTTAGATATGAAAGATCAAGGTAAAACACATGTACATTCCTCTCCTAAAAGAAGTCTAGGAGATAGGGCCAAGTTCTGAGATGAGAAAGAAAAATGAATGTTCTATTTCTAGTTTTGCTATAGATCCATATATGTACACTACTTTGAGCTCTAGTCATATTCTTTATAAACAGATATAAGTATAGATTCCTGCCTTCCTTCAAAGGTATTCCTGAGAATGAACAGATGTAGAAAATAGAAAACTTCTCTGTGAAATCCTAAGCGATAGACCATTGGTATTATCTGTGAACAGGACCTTCAATCGGAAAACAATTTAAATTATTTTTTAAAGTTTTTATTGTTATTGTAAAGGTGATGTACAGAGGGGTTACAGTTACATAAGTCAGGTAATAAGTACATTTCTTTTTGGACAGTATCACCTCTTCCCTTGCATTCTCCCAGTTTTTCCTTTCCATCCCCACCCACAAGTTGTACAGCTCATTTTCCAAATAGTGTCTAGTGAGTACCACTGCAGTATTTGTTTATCCCTTGTCCCTCCATTTCTGTACCTCCCCTTACCTTCCAAAAGACAGATAAATGAACAACTAAGATTAAAAAAAAAGAAAATGAGAAAATAACTAAGAAAAAAGTTTGCTTTCACTTCCTGGAGTTAAATTATTTTTAAACGACATCTTATTATCTGGTTCAGGTTAGCTAGTCTCAAACTAACAATCCTCTTGCTTCCATCTCTGGGGATTGCAGGTATGTACTACCATGCTGGATCAAGTTTAAAAAAAACTTAAATAATGTATCTAGCATTGATTTGGAAGCAATAACTATTTTCACAAGTACAATGAGACCTTATCTATGTATCTAATTAAGTATCTAGTAATCTGTGTTATCTATGCATCTATCATCTCTGTTTATCATCAAGTCAGTTTTGTATATATCATCTCATGTTGATTCTTCAATAGTACTTTGAGAAATACCTTACTTTCTCATTTTCCCCTACAGAATTTTAGTTGTCTTCTAAATAATGAGCATCATTGCAGTATTCTCACACATGTTATAATATAGGCTGACCATATTCAACTTCCCCATTGTCATGTCTTGTCTCCCTTAGCCTCCTGATGATCCCCTTCCTTTTCTCCAAAGTACTTTCTGCTATTTAGATTCATACTCAGTTCTTGCTAAGATAGGAACATTATTATGCTGAAGTTTTCCTTAAAGGTTTCAAACTTGGTAAGCAAAATAGATCTTTGAATTTTATTGTATACTATAAAACCAACCCAACATATTTTTTTCTCTTTTCCTTTGTCCCAATGAGGATCATTATTTATGTTTGTTTGTTTTTGAGACAGGGTCTCATTGCCTATCACTAGCTGGCCTCAAACTCAAGATTCTTTTGCCTCTGCTTCCTGACTGCTAGCTCTGGCAGATAACATAGTCTCTTTCTTCACTTCAGTTTAAATGTAGAACTCATCTCTTGGTAAGTTTTTGTAAGAAATTCATAATAAGCCCTAGTTATGGACTGAATGATATATCACAAAAACTGTTGGACAAGCTTTAATGTGTTGGAATGTGATCTTATTTGGAAATAACGTTGTTTGGGATGTGCATAGTTAAGATGAGTTCATACTGGAATAAGGTGGGCACTTTATCCTGTTTGACTGTTTTCCTAATACTTTGGACACAGACATGGAGAAAACCACATGAGGAAAAGGAAGGAATAAGAGTGATGTTTCTAAACACCAAGGAACACCAAGTACTACCAGAAGGGAGAAGAGGAGGCATGGGTTAAAACGTTCCCTTAAAACTCTCAGAAAAAATAAATTCCTTCCAACATTTTGATCCAAGATTCTTACCTTCAGAACTATGATGATCAATCTTTGTTGCTTAAGTCACTCAATATGAAGTATTTTGATATGGTGGCCCTAACGAATGATTACAATGCCAAATGTTTCACGAGCTGGGTAAATAATGCTGAAGACAACTAGTGGAGGTATATTACAGCTCATAGTACTCTTTCAATTGAACTATCAGCATCTCTTTTTCCAATCTCTCTTGTTATTTCTTCCATCTTGAGTATTAGGCCCAGATTATAGTTTGTTTCACTGTTGGTTTTTTTTTTCAGAGTAGCTTTACGCTTTCTTTGAAGCCATGGCATTGACCAATATCCAGTTCCTGGGCTTTGCTTTTAGCCCAACCATTAATCAAATTACACATCTGACACAAATATTCCTTTCACTTAGAAACATTCCTGTGCAGAATATTACAGCCAAAACATTTTCTTGATGGCCTGGTTTCAAATCTTTGCTCTGTTACTGACTAGCTACATAAACTCAAGCAAGTGCCTTCCCTGTTGAAAATGAGGATATAATAACAATACCCAATAGTGTATTCCTTAATTTTAGTGCTCCCCAGAACAAGTGTGAGGTAGCTCATGAGGGAAGGCTTTGAAAAACAGCAATATGTGAGTAGGAGGAGCAAGATGGGTAGAGGGAGGGCTGTGAGCATGTATGAAGGAGCCTTAGCCCATCCTAGGAGGAGCTGTGGTATGGAGTAGTCCTTCAGTCAGAGGCTGAACTTCTCTCTCTTCTCATCTACAACTAGTTGTTCTAGGTGGGTATCACCAGAGAAAGTTTATAATCATGGACAAGGCAGTTCCTTTTGGTATAAGCAATTTCTAGAGAGCAATTAAGTTCTCAGAAGGTAGCTGCCAATTAAGTTCTCAGAAGGTAGCTGCCAATATTGTCTTGGGTTTCCAAAGCAATGAGTGTCCTTTTGGTGAAACCTTTCAGTATTTACTTCAGGATTATTGTGAGGCTCAAATGAGTTGATGAAATACACTTGGAATATAACTGGCTTGTGACAAGTGCTGCATAAGTGATAGTTATGACTATATTTTAAACTCACATTTGTAGTCTTTCAGTATGGAGAGTAGCCTAAAAACTTATAGAAGAAGATCATGTAGCTAGGTTTTGATCCTGATTGTGTTAAACGTATCATTGCTATGACAAAATACAAGAAAGAGCAACTAAAAAGGAGAGGACAGTGTCATTTTGTCTGGCTGGGTTCAGAGGTTTCAGTCTGTGTTAGGCTGGTATTATCTCGCTGGGCTTGTGGCAAAGCAAAACATGATAGAGGTATGTGGTAGAAAAGAACTAATCTCTTCAAGTATCCAGGAAGCAGAGAGAAGCTGATCCATGAAGAGGGGCCAGAGAAAATAAAGACATATTCCCAGTGACCAACTTCAACCAGGTAGACCCCAGTTCTTAAAGTTTTCATCATCTCCCAAAATACCATCACTAGGTGAAGATCAAGCCTTTAACAGTGAGACTTTGGAGGATAATTCACATTCAACATAGTGATAATAAAGGCCCTATAAATAAGTGAAATAGATCTTTAATCCACAATGCTTAATATAAAGAAATGAAGGATCAGAGTATTTAAATGTCATCTAGTTAGCAGGACCCAGGTTCTATTCTATTATTTTATTATTTATTCAGTAGTTTCACAAAGAAGTTACAATTCTGTAAATCAGGTTATGAGTACAAAGTTTCTTGATCAATGTTATCCCTTCCGTCATTCTCCCCCTTTTCCTTTCCTGTTTCTACTTGGACTTGACCCACAGCTAATTTGTGAAGTCATAAGTACTCATGTGATGACTTTCCTTCAACCACCCTAATTTGAAGATAAACCATTTTAAGGACTAAAGATTTATAATGTTCTAGTCTAAAGCAGGAATTTGGTACTAATGGTCTTGTTGCCTTGCCCCTATACTGAGTCCTAGTAAAGTCACAGTTGATCTATGGGAGTGAAGGTGTTTTCCCAGGAAAGGTTGATCACTGGCTGTTACAGCCTTTGTGATATCAGATTCTGTGTGTGATCATCTATGTCTGGCTTCAGCTCTGAAGACCTAATTTTATGTTATCGAAGAGCAGAGTAGATTTCTAGGGGAAGAACACACTAACTAAACAGAAAAGAGGAGTGTTTCATCCAGAATCTGTCTTTCATTAAGTTACTGAAATACTTGAATCTTCAGAGCCTTTTCTATAAGCACACTAATCAGATATTTATTTGAAGAATCAAAGAGGAGTAAAGAGATTGACCTTAGGGAATGTACCCCACTAAAATAACTGTAAGCCCTTGTCTGCTGTAGGGTTACCAGCCAATGCTGTCACAGCTTGTGAGCCTGTGGAGAAAGGCTTCCTCTTCGTCTGTTAAGGTTACACATTATACTTGCTATTAATCTTTGTCTTTGGAATTTTTAATTTTTTCGTGTGTTGATCAAATATCCTTTTTAAAATCATCACTCAAGTAGCTTTAAGGCCTACTCTGTCCAGCAGCCATTTTGCCTTCTTGGAGTTTTGGATATCCTACATTATTTCATAGCTTCACTTTCCAAGGACAATGCTATCCCTCTAGTTAGAGTTAGTAGAGTAAGCAGAATGTGTACAGCATAGTCTCTAAACTTAGGTGGCCTGGATTTACACTTTGTTTTGCCTTTTCCTAACAATGTGACTGAAAATAAATTCTTCTATCTTGGTCAGTCTCAGATTCTTAAGCAAGGTAGTGGAGATGATAATAGAGCAGGCTTCATAGGATTATTTAAGGATTTAAAGAAGTAATTCATATACAGAACCGAGAAGAATAGTTGGCAAGAAATAATGACTAAATTTTGTCACTGCTTACAAACATTAAATCCACATGAACATTTATTAAGTACTCTAACATGCAGATAATATTGAAAGTTTTCTACCTGGACACTCCTGTCTTCATACTTAGTGGTATGAAAATTATTTTGAGTATATTTTATAGATAAGAGGACAAAGACAGAGAGCTAAGAAACCACAGCAAGGAGGCAGATCAGGTGATCTCAGGGAGTACAGAGCCTTACTGGCCTCTGTGAGTCATTCACAGCTTCTCTTTTTCAGGGAAGTATCACAATTAAACGGCTTGTCCAATGGTCTCCTATGTTGCTGCTTCTAATCCCACAAGGAAAAAAAACCTGAAACCTTACAAGTCACTAAGAAGCTGGAGCTCTACTGCCTATTGATGTGAAGTTTTTCTAATCTGCCTATCTCACTATCTGAGCTATGCTGTGTCCCAGATTCCTCTTCACCTGGGGCTGTCCCAACTTGCCTGGGTTCTCTGGCTCTATATTGAATGTCAGGTTGGCAATGGCTACATGAGTTGGTTCCCACTGTTTACTCTTTTCTTAAGGGGACAGGGTTCTATCAGTTCAACTGGACTTCTGTTAACCACAGGCAATTTAGGCTACTTCCTTTTGCATCTCAATGCTTACTTAAGTCCAGGAGGGGTGTTTCACAGGTGCTAGTCTTTTTTAGAGTTGAAGTTTGGTTGTTCTTGAGGAAACTCTCAAGTGAATCTTGGGATTTAGCAATAAAACAGAACTGAATCAGAATCTAGGACTATATTCTTCATTGCAGGTAAGTTTGGAGGAGGAGGATGGAACTAGGTACTTGGGTATAGACTGCATTGATGGAGGTCAGGTGAAAGAGGTTGGCTCATGAGCTTGAGACCCTCATTGGCAAAGTTAGCAAGACATTGTCTCAAAAATAAAATAAAAACAAAAGGGCTGGGGTCATCTGTAATTCAAAGGTTAGATCATTTGCTTAGCAAGGAAGAGGCCCTGGTTCATTCCCCAATACTGCAACATAACATTAAAAATAAAACACAAAACCATGACACACAATAAAGCCAAACCTAGAGATATGACTTTGGAACCTGTCCCGACCCGCAGACTTCAACGAGGGCAGTGAACCTAAGCGAGAAGGAATGAAGGGACAAGAGACACGAAGAAGGACAGCAAGACAAGGATTCTGATCAAGCTGCCAATTTTTATTTTTTCTTTTTTTTTTTAATTTTATTTTATTTTATTTGAGAACATACTGTACAGAGGGGCTAAAATTACATGGGCAGGATAATGCATACATTTCTTACCAAGCATTGCAGCCTCCTCCTTTGTTTACCCTTCACCTCCCTTCCCCGCCTCCCCCCTCCCCCCACCCAATTATACCCCCCTCCCCCCCCACACCGACATTGTAAAGCTGGTTTTGACATGACATTTTGTACTTCTCATTGTTGCAACAGGTCCACCTGAATCCTTAAACGACTTGTTTGTCCCCATCTCCTCTACATGTTATACTGACATCAAATATAGTGAAAGCGGGGGTTACACTGTGGGGGAGGGACATACAAAGCAACAAAGAAATAATCTTATAAATGCGTTAGAAACACATGCATGAAAGAAACGAAAACATTAAAATACATATTTAAGGGTTCATTTTCCTAACATCACATTATCTGACCTTTTCCGCTTGACTCATACCTATACTATATATTGCAAATAAGGGAAACCATGGGACCTATGCTTCTTTGGGCCTGGCTTACTTCACTTAATATAATTTTTTCCAAGCCTTTCCATTTCCTAACAAATGGGGAAATGTCATTCTTTCTGATGGAGGCATAGAATTCCATTGTGTATATATACCACATTTTCTTGATCCATTCATCTACTGAGGGGCATCTGGGTTGGTTCCATATCTTAGCTATGGTAAATAATGCTGCAATAAACATAGTTGTGCTGGTAGCTTTAGTGTGGTCTTGTTTGAAAACATTACAGGATGGAATAGGAGAAACCCTAGGTCTCCTTGGCTCAGGCTGAAATTTTCTGAATAGAGACCCGGAAGCACAACAAATCAAAGAAAGGTTGGACAAATGGGATTGCATAAGATTGCAGAGCTTCTGCAGGGCAAATGAAATAGCTGGCAAGATCAATAGAAAGCCCACCGATTGGGAGAAGATCTTTACTAGCCATACAACGGACAAGGGTCTCATATCTAAAATATACTTGGAACTCAAAAAATTAAACCTCCCAACAACAAATCCTCAAAGAAACAACTGCCCAATAAATAAGTGGGCGAAAGACTTAAAGAGAAGCTTCTCTGAAGAAGAAAGAAGGATGGCCAATAGACACATGAAGAAATGTTCAACATCCCTAGCCATAAAAGAAATGCAAATCAAAACAACATTGAGATATCACCTCACTCCAGTTAGAACAGCAAAAATCAAGAACTCTAACAACAACAGATGCTGGAGGGGATGTGGACAGAAAGGAACCTTACTTCATTGTTGGTGGGAATGTAAACTTGTTCAACCACTTTGGAAAGCAGTATGGAGGTTCCTCAAAAGACTTCACATAGATCTCCCCTATGATCCAGCAATCCCACTTTTGGGCATTTACCCAATTTTTATTTTTTCACAAAAGGGTATTTATATGCTTGGACTTAGGGCATGGTGAAAAGGTGGGATTCTGTAAACTCAGCCTCAAGACGTTCCAGTGAGATAGTTAAGCCTATTATGTTGAGAGACTCAACTTTTGGTTCCCAACAGAACCTGTTTTAGCCACTATATAAGCTGCCTGCAGCTCACTACCTCTGCTCATTCAGCCACCCTGCACACACTCACTGAACGCTTCCTAGAGAAAAGAAACCATTCTTATCCCTGAGGGTATAACCCAGAACAAAACAGATACAATCTCATCCAGCATGGAGTTGACATTATAATGGAGGAGGCTGGCAATAGACACACGAATAAAGATGGTACATAATCTCAGGATGTGTAAATGAAGTGGAAAAATATATAGAAGATGGAGATGCCTGGGATTAAATGGTAGAGTGATGGAAGACTACTCAGAGGAGGGTGTACTTTTAGATCTGACTAAATGACATTGTTTCCCTTACCACAAAAAAGATGTGATCTCTTTGATGGCAGATTGTAGTTTTATTTATGTCTCCTTAACATGATTCTGGATTTACTGTGCTCTAGAAATGGTTGCATGATAGAGACAGTGGCCTCATAGAGCTAAGCAATATCTGGAAAGTCACATCTCATGTCCAGATGAATACAGAGTGTATGTCTGGATTTTTTTTGTTCTTGTTGTTGGTTGTGGGCTTGAACTCTGGGCCTGGGTTCTATCCCTCAGCTCTTCAGCTCAAGGTAGCTCTCTACTACTTGAGCAGCACCACTTCCTGTTTTCTGAGTGGTTTATTGTAGATAAGAGTCTCACAGACTTTTCTGCCCAGGCTGGCTTTGAGCCGTGATCCTCACATCTCAGCCTTCTGAGTAGCTAGGATTATCGGTGTGAGCCAGTAGTGCCTGGCATATCTGGATTTTCATTGGAGGAGACTGGACTGGAGGAAGATCTCCTCTTGACTCCTTACATTTCAAGGCCTAAGAACTTCCTTACTCCAAAGTATATGCTGCTTTGTCACCACTGTGTTCTCTGTGGCTTGTGTGTCCTTTGGTTCAAACTATTTCAATCCATGATTTACAGCCAGAAACCTCAGTATGCATTTTTTTCCCTACCCCAAGAACTTTTGCAGTAGGAATGATTGTATCTGTCTACCAAATATCTCTGTAACCTCTTGCGGCATAAAAGATCTTGAAAACCAAAGTCATCAGGAGATCACTTAAGTAGAGTTTTAAAACTCTAACATGCCCTAAAATTGTACTTAATTTAGGCAATTTCTTGATGATTGAAAGGAAGGCTTGGATAGCTATTCAGATTATATATATATGTATATATATATGCATATATATATACACATATGTATATATATATATACATATATATATCTATGTCTTTTAGTATTTATAATCTCACAAATAAATTAGGAAAATACAGGCTGCCTACAGATGTAGGCAGTTTGACACAAGTAGAACTGAGCTAGATGACCTCCTGAAAGAAAAGTAGGAAACAAAGTAAGAGTGTTACTACTTGTGATTTTTATTTAAACTGTTTTACACTTCAGTGTCCCTGTCTGAATTTTGGGTGGAGTCTCTTAGTTGTTCAAACAGGCTAGAGTGGAGAGAGAGCCCGGGCTCAGGTGACAGCGATAGGAAGCGGATCATGGAGGGATACTGTTCCCCTCCTGTTCTACTCAGATGTGCCAACACTGTGGTGGCAGTGCTAGGTGAG
Organism: Dipodomys merriami; assembly: GCF_024711535.1. NCBI lineage: Eukaryota > Metazoa > Chordata > Mammalia > Rodentia > Heteromyidae > Dipodomys > Dipodomys merriami. The sequence continues at coordinate 44,198,290 of NW_027202271.1, read as the reverse complement.
ATGTTGTCCATGATTTGCACATTTCCGATGATTCCCCTCAGTTTCAAAATATGATCTTTCCCTTTCTTTCTCCTCCTTAAAATCTCTGCTTTACTGCCCACATATTGAAACCTTGAAATACATCCAGTCAGATGCCAGACAGGTCTGTCTCGGGCTCTAAAATTACCCACCCAACGCACGATTGATTAAAGCCATCCCTGGGATCTCATCCAGAAAGTCCAACCCAGAGGTTAGAAATAAGTATACGCTTCTCTTTATAGACTGACATGTAAATTATGAATTTGACTTTTAATGAAAGACATTTTAATATTTGATCTCTTAGTCTGGTGAGATATAATAATTTTGGGATGGGAAAAAGGTGTCCCTTCCTTCCTTATGAAGGCATAAAATGTATCGTTCATTTCCCTGCATTCTCATTCAAGGGTTTAGCCTCCATCTCAGAGCACTATAACATGGTGCTCTAGGCAACAACTACCAACTGTTCAGAATAGGCTGTGAGTGTCATCTTTGTACTAGCTGGCAGTCTAACTTATTACATACACAGTAGCTGGAATCAGAAAACTTGTCCTTTGCATATGATGTGCCCTAAAAATAATATATCTATGCTGGGTGTGGTGGCACAAGCCTGTAATCACAGCTACTTGGGAGGTGGAAAGAGGAGGATCACAGTCTGATGCCAATCCTAGCAAAAGTGACCCTACCTACAAAGCAAGCTAAATGTCAAAGGACTGGGAGTATGGCCTAACTGGGCAGCACTTGCCTACCAAGCTGGAGATGATCTAAGTTCAAACCCCAGCACTGAAAAATAACTAGTAACAAAATCGAGCTTGTTTGGTTTAAGAAGAGAGTACAGTTGCCTCTTCTCGGATGAACCAGTCTTAAAAGCCATCATTTATTCAAGAAATATATAAAATTAGAACAGATTTTCAAAAAGGTTTTTTGATGTTGAGGACTACCATTGCATGAAAATACTAAGTAATTAGCAATGGTGTCTGGCAAAGACAACGGAGAGTTCTTTTTTTTAATTGTTATTTTAAAGGCGATATACAGCAGGGTTATACATAAGTCAGATGAGTACATTTCTTTTTGGACATTGTCATTCCTTCCTTTGTTCTCTCCCAGTTTTTCCCTTTTGTTCCCACCCACAAGTTGTAGTTCATAGTATCCGATGAGCACCATTGCTGCATGTGTTTAGTCAGCAAGGGCTATACAGAGAAAGACTGAGGGCTGAAAAGAATCAGTGCTTTCCCTGTGAACCAACTCTCTCTCTTTCTCTCCTCTCTCCTCCTTCTCTAAATGTGTGTGTGTGTGTGTGTGTGTGTGTGTGTGTGAAACTGTATAATACAGGAATTGTAAAATAATAAAGGAATTGTATGTAGTATTTACAGCCATAATATATACCTTGTGTGTGGTGAGAGTCTTCACTCATGGGCTTTATTTTTGTCAAATTATATTTTGGAGATTTTTTTTTTGCCTGGAAACAAGGCAGAATGGGAAAATGAAAAAGGATTTTGGAGTCAAAGGCCCTTTTATGCATGTTGGTGCTGCCAGTGGTGCTTGTCTGTAGAAATTTGGGAAAATACTTCACCAGCTCACAGTCTTGGTTTCCTCAGGAAAACAGCTGGCAGTAAGAAAAAGGCCATAATATTTACCTTTCAAAACTTTTTATGATGATTAAGTGAGTGAACTTTTTTGGCAGCACTTGAAAACCATAAAGCACTGACAAATATGGGCAGTTTTTGATAAATGATAAGTGAAATATACATAAAAATCCCAATATACATACTACCCATGGTAAACAACAATATTACACAGAATGCTTATTTTGAATTTAATTAGTTTTAAGCATGGAATCTTCTATATGTTGTTTCATATAGAACTAGTATCATTGAATTTATATAATGCTTCTTAAAATTTCTATATCCTCTGTATTTCTGATTCTAGATCATTTTGTAGAGATTCAGCCACAGTTTCGGTAAGCCTTTTATTTTGAGAAAAACATAGGAGGAAATGGTTGGTCCACGTGTAGAATGGGTGAAAGCAATATTCTGTGAACTTTAGAAAACTAAGCAAGGCCTTATCTCCATGTTTATCTAAAAATTAAATTTGGGTTTCAACTTGGTGTTTTGTGGTTCAGCAATAGCCAAATAAACTGTTTTCTGTTTATTTAATGTTTAGGCTAGTGGGCTGAATTTACTAAACACTCAATGCTCCTTGCAATAGAACTGAGTTCCTTACTGAATGCTTTCTTAGTTCTTTTCTCCTTAGAATAATTATCAACACAACTGGCTTTTACTGTTTGTACCAATGAAAACAAAGTTCAGGTACAGATTGTTGAAAGTGAAGGACATCAGGGCTAAGAAGCCTAAGGACTAAGACTAGCTGCTATAGCAGAAGACATCAGTTGCCATCAAACTTGTGTTCAAAGGTTAGTGTTGCTTACAAAAGGATTGAGTGTTCAAGGATGACCCCAGTTTGATGTCTACCTTGATGCTTGCCCAGTTTTCATGAGGGCCTCCAGTTTCACGGTACTTAACGGTACTTAATGGATTAATATAGATAATACTAAAGATGACGTAAGCACTGTTTTAGTGCCTATGTGCTTCTGTATGTTACATTTTTCATCCTTGAGACAATGGAGAAAACCAGGTTGAGGAGAAGTAGGAGACTGAGCACTTCTGGTTAGCATCTTCAGCTTGTTCCCTGCTCCTAGCGCATGATGGGGATGGAAAACATTTCCTGTGTTGATTAATAAAACAAAAACAAAAAAAAGCAACAAAAACAACCCCCCCCAAAACAAAACCAACAAAAAAGTTCTGAGTGTGTGCATTTTTTCTTTAGGTAAAAATGCAGCTGATTTGTACAAGAATTGACATTTTTATTTCAATAAATGTTTACTATTTACAGTGTGAGTAGCTAGGTAGCCACTTCTTTTTGGCCCTATACCCCTTATCTAAGTATGAGTATAGCAACAGGAATTTGATATGGCATCAAACCACTCCTTTCTCTCTTTAGAGTTAAATTTTAGTTTAGATATAAGTTGTATATAATAAAAGATACTCACATTCGGTGTACAATTTTAATGAGTCATGACAAATTTACATATTACATAACAACCAAGATATAAAACATTTCATAATGATTTCAAGAATTACCACTTTCCGAAAAAGTTAACATATATCCCTTTACAGTCCAACAGTTGTTACTCCATTACTCATCCATCCCAGTCAATGACAGGTAGGGCTCTGAATACATTGCATTTACTAGAATCTTCCATGAATAGAACAAGTGAATATGATCTCTTTGCATTGCTTCTTCTGCTCAGCACTAATACCTTTGATATTCATTTATTTTGTTGAGTACCAGTAGTTCATTTTTTTATTGTTGAAGTGCATTCCATTGCATGACATTTATTTACACATTCTCCTCTTGATGGACACTTGATGCTTTATTTGCAAAGCTGCTATGGACATATGTGTACAAGTCCTTTGTGTGGACATAAGATCTTATTTCTCTTGGGCAAATACCTAAGAATGGAGTTATTAGGTTACCCATGTTGAAATGACAAGCTATGTTTATATTATTAAAAATGCCAAAATGTTTTCAAACGTGATTGTGCTATTGAGGTATTATGTAGAGTTTCTAAGCAAAGGTGTTTAGTTAGACCAGCTCTAAATTTCCTTCCACCCAGTCTTTAATTATACTTTTACTATATTTAAGAAGTTGTACACCAGGATTAACATTGAAACAGTTAGTTTATAGGTACAATTCATCTTGATCAATATCACCCCCTTTATCTTGAGCAATAGTACCCTCTTTCAATCTTTAGGCTTGTATTTCTGGCTCCTGCCTGACCCAAGCCAATAAATTTTATCATTTCTCCCTTTTATTAATATATCTAATTTTATCCCTTTATATTACCTCACCATGATGATACTGATAGGGATGATGATGATGACAGGAAGCTATTAGACAGACACAGCACTCATGTTTTACATAAATTTTCTCTTATAGTTTTTATAAGGGAGACGGTATTTTTTCCATAATTGCCCTTTGTGATGAAAAAATAAAAGCTCAAACAAGTTAAATCACTTCTCCAGGTTAATGAAGCTATAAATGATGTGATTGGGAAGCAAAGTAGGATCTGCCTATACACTTTTAAATTCCTGGTTTCCTAGCTCATACATTGATGTTCAAGTCTCCAGCTCTCCATATTTAGGTAAAAGTGTATTTGCTTGGCTGTTGTGTGAATGTACTTTTCCTTCACTCTGTTGTTTACCAGCGTTCCTTCCATCCCCTGGCATACTATTGGTGTTCAGTGACCCAATAACTTTCCAGAAGGTAAAGAAAGGAAAAGTAATTTAGGACTGGTCTGGCTTAAGATCATCTTATGTCAGCTCCATTAAGTTTTCATTAACAGTTAGAAAGGGGTTTCTCAAATCAGCATTATGCGAGTAAGCATTGCTTTGAAAAAAAGAAATGCTTAGCTGATATGTTATTTTGTCTACCTTTTATCTGAATCTAGTGCGCCTAGTAATTTCAAAGCACCATAGAGGTCACTGCCAATTTTTCACTGAACAATTAGCATCTTCCTTCTCATTGAGTGGTGAGATTACCATGGTAGCTCTTTGCTGAGATCAGAACATGTAATTGGCTCTTCAGAGTTCTCTGAGCAGACATCATTTAAGCATATCATGGATTCAAATATTATTACCATCTAGGTTAATGAAGCATCGTGTGACTATTTTGAACACCTTCCATTCAGTTATTTTTCAGGATGCCTTAAAATGGCATGAGTCAAGACCATAAGAATTTCATTTTTTGTATGCCCAAATAACACCTATGCTGTATTATGCAGCTTGTGAACAAACTCTATCTTATGTCTATAACATTTAGTGCACTAACTGGCCAATACCATTAAAAGTTACAATTCTACTCCTAGACATTTATCCTTAAGAATACAAACCATGATACAGTAAAACCATCAGCATAACCATGTTCATTGCAGCACTCTTCATCATAGCCAAGGTAAAGAATCAGCTTAGATGCCTCTCAATTGATGAATCTATCAAGAAAATATGGCATATATACACAATGGAATTTTACCCATCAATTAGAAAGAATGATACTGTACCATTTGTAAAAGAAATGGAAATACCGGGAGTTCCGGGAAGATGGCGGAGGAGAAGCTGGAATCTGAACAAGCTCTTGCATAGAAAGCAATTTTAGAGTTCTAGTGAACAGTCCTAAGCCAGAGAATCACACCAAGTGTGCCACCACAGGACAGAGAGTTAGACAAGAGAGGGGAAGCCAAGGAAACATATCAGCTGCCGCTACGGCGGCAGGGTCGCGGCGGCGACCACCGCTGCGGGGTCATACCTGAGACACAGAGAGTCCAGGACGAAGGAGCCAGACGCAGCAGATGAGCGGATTCTACTCAACACCAACAAGAACCGACAAGGAGCGGAAATCTTCATCCTGCTGTTTGCAGACCAGAGGCGACCCAGGATCCAAGACTCGGCGTGAGTACAAGCCCGACATCCTCACTCCTCCTCAGGAAGCAGAGGAGGGAAGGCTACCCCTCCCCCCCCCCCAGCACCGGTGATCTCCATCTTGGATACTGACAAAGCTCGGAGGAGCTGCTAGCTCCAGCTCAGGCCTTGGAATAAAACGAGTCATTTAGCAGGTCACAAGAACTTAACGGCGAAGTGACCTGCCAGACTCAGCATCATCCAGGGAAAAGTCACCCAGCTCAGGCGCCAGCCATTGGAGTGCCTTGCCTCACTGGGTAACCAGAGCCAGAGGCTGCCCCTCCCTCTAGCAGCCACCACAATCAATTGAAAAACAGAAACCCTGAGAATGGCTCAGGGTGGGCGCTGTGAGCTTTATCACAAAATAGCCCCAGGGAAAAGCTACTGTTTGTTGAAAGGCCTCAACTCTACCCAGAACCTAGCCCCATCACCACATCCCCCTCTTTTGTGACTCTCAAAGCAGATCACCCTCCCAGAAAACTAACCTGGGAGGGGGATCTCAAAATCTTGAGTAAAGCAGAGCATTTTTCTGCTTCTTCCAACCAACCGACTTAAGAAATCAATCAAGCCACAGGACCTCAAGCTGACCAGAGACTCCAACAAGAGACTGGTTAGAGACAAAAGGGAGATACAGGATTCTTCCCACTCCTCCCCCCCCCAAAAAAAAAAATCAAAAGACTTTTTTTTCTTTTTTTTTCTTTTTTTCTTCTTCTTCTTTTCTTTTTTTGCTTGTTTTTTGTTTTTTGCTACCTTATATATATATATTTTTTTTCCCTTCTAAAACTTTTATTAATCTTTAATTTTTGCCTCTTCTGAAAAAATAATTGTTTTCCAGTAACTTTTTTTTTTCTCATCCTATAATTTTTATTTTAGGAATATGTGAATGAGCGTTTTCCTTTCTTTTCTTGTCTTCTTTCTCTTTTTCTTTCTTTCTTAATTATCTTTTTGTTTTTTGTCTAGCTCTACTGAACTTCTGATCTTTTCTTCTCCCTTTCCCATCCTTAAAGCTTTTCACATCTCCTCTATGTCCCTCCCCTTCTCTGAACATATTCACATTCCTCTCTAAATAGACGGTCTTTTAACTTCTATAATAACATTAATTTTTACGTTTCTATTTTTTTTCTGGTCTCTCTCTCTCTCTACTTGCATCCTACCCAACCCATTTCCTGCATTGTGATTAGGACATAGTTAACTCTCCCTGTGCCTCCCCACACCAATCTATTCCTATTTTTTACCAACATCTCTCCCTAATCCTAATAATTTCTGGTTTTCCAAATTCTTTTCTGCGGTTCGAAGTACTTTAACATATAGTTGTTTGATGTTGAATAGATGTATCTGTTGAACTAGATTGTATCTGTAGACTATTGACTGTACAAACGCAAACTTTGGTTGATGGTTGCCTTAAGATAGTGTTCTAGCACAAAACTGGTGCAATCTTCATCTCAAATGGGCAGAGTAAGCCGGAAAAACACAAGAAAAATGGCAAATTCGGGTATCTCAATTCCCAATCTTGATAATCAGGGATTAGAACAGATAAAGAATAATCCAGAGGAGAGTTCCCAAATAGCTCTACAAACACTAATAGCAAACATGATAAATGAGAAGTTTGACAATGTACAAAGGACTCTGTATGAGCGTGATAGGGAGAGAGAGGAGGCATCCCAGAAGTTTATACAGGAATATCATAAGCGTGAGGAAGCTACTCAAAAACTGATACAGGATTTGCGTGAACAACTTGAGAATGCTCAAAGAGAAAGGGAGGAATGGCGTGAGCAGGCAGAGAACACTCAAAGAGAACTGCAGGATTCCCAAGAACGGGAAGAAAGAGAACTGCAAGAATCCCACAGACAGGAAGAAGCTAATCAAAGAGTAATTCAGGAATTGAGAGACCAGGTAGAGAATACACAAAGAACACTAAAGGCATTCATGGAATCCATTAACAAAGAGCTGAAGGAAGTCAGGGAGACCACAAAGGGAATGCTGAATGGAACCCAACAGAAGGAATGGGAGTCCAAAGAAACCATAACAAATCAACTAAGTGATTTGAGAACAAACACTGAACACCAAATTAAGGAAGTCAAGAAATTCATACAAGACCTAAAACAGAGCTTCAACAAAGAACTTGAAGCCATCAAAGCTGACCAATTAGAAGGAAAAGAGATAAAAAACAAAGTAGAGAGTCTTGACAGCAGGTTAGACCATGCAGAAGATCGAATCTCAGGGATTGAAGACAGCCTAGATATTATAGAGAAAGAACATACAACCATCCAAGACAAGTCCAAGAAATATGATAGGTCTATCCAACACCTGGAAGACACCATCAGAAGGCCCAATCTAAGGATAATGGGTGTAGAGGAGCACCTAGAAACAGAAGTTAATGGTCTAGGAAATTTGTTTAACAGAATCCTAGCAGAGAACTTCCCAAACATACAAAAAGATAGGCCTATTCAGATACAAGAAGCTTTTAGAACCCCAAATAGACCAGACCAGAATAGGACATCCCACTGTCACATTATAATCCACACAGGATCAACCCAGACCAAGGAAAAGATCCTTAAAGCTGTCAGGGAGAAAAGGGTAATCACCTACAAAGGGAAACCAATTAGAATTATCTCAGATTTCTCAGCAGAGACAATCAAAGCAAGAAGAGCCTGGAATGACGTATGCCATGCCCTAAAAACAAATAATTATCAACCAAGAATACTGTACCCAGCTAAACTCTCCTTCATAACTGAAGGCCAAATAAAAACCTTCCATAGCAAAGAAAAATTGAAACAATACATCTCCACCAAACCAGCCCTACAAAAGATTCTTAAAGATGTCCTACACATAGAAAACCAACAAGACCGCAACACAGGCCAAGAAACTGCACCCAAACTGAGAATCCAAGAACCTTAGGAAGAACCCAGTTTTCGCAGCCCCCAAGAAGGTGGATAACATGGCAGGAACTCCCAAATACCTCTCAGTACTATCTCTCAACGTTAAAGGACTGAACTCTCCAATTAAGCGACATAGAGTGTCTAGTTGGATTAAAAAACAAGACCCTTCTATCTGCTGCCTGCAGGAGTCACATCTTGCCCGTAAAAACAAACACATCTTCAATGTTAAAGGCTGGAACAAAATCTACCAAGCAAACGGCCCTCATAAACAGGCGGGAGTTGCAATCCTAATATCAGATAAAATAGACTTCAAACTAAAATTCGTGAGAAGAGATAAAGAAGGTCGCTACATACTAATTAAAGGATCTCTCCTTCAGGAGGATATTACAATTCTAAATATCTATTCGCCAAACAATGGAGCACCCAAATTTATCAAAGAAACACTACTTTCCCTCAAATCCCATATAGATCCAAAGAAATTAATTGTTGGGGATTTTAACACACCACTCTCCCCACTAGATAGATCAACTCGGCAAAAACTCAACAGAGAAACCGCAGATCTAAACAGCTGCATAGATCAACTAGACTTAACAGACATTTACCGAACATTTCACCCAGCAGCATCAGAATACACGTTTTTCTCAGCAGCACATGGAACGTTTTCTAAAATAGACCACATTTTAGGCCACAAAGCAAACTTGTCTAAATTCAGAAACATTGAAGTTATACCTTGCATCCTCTCTGACCACAAGGGAATAAAATTAGAACTCAACACCAAAAGCCACCAAAGAAAGTCCGGTATCACATGGAGGCTGAACAACACACTGCTGAATCATGAGTGGGTCATGGAAGAGATTAGAAAGGAAATTAAAATGTTCATGCTATTCAACAAAAATGAACACACAAATTACCAGCTCCTCTGGGACACAGCAAAGGCAGTACTCAGAGGCAAGTTTATAGCTCTGAGCTCCTACATCAACAAATTGGAGAGATCAGAAACTAACAATTTAATGACACATCTAAACCTCCTTGAAAAAGAGCAGCAAGATAAACCCCAATCCAGTAGATGGAAAGAAATAATCAAAATTAAATCAGAATTAAATGAATTAGAATCCAAAAAAACTATAGAAAGAATCAACAAAACAAAGAGTTGGTTCTTCGAAAAACTTAACAAAATTGACAGACCCTTAGCAAATCTTATCAGAAAAAGGAGAGAACACACCCAAATTAATAAACTCAGAGATGAGAATGGAAACATCACCACAGAAACAACCAAGATTCAGAACATTATAAGGGTATACTTCTCAAAACTTTATGCTAATAAGTTTGAGAACTTGACAGAAATGGACCTTTTCCTAGCAAATATTGACATGCCAAAACTAAACCAAGATGAGTTAAACCAGCTTAACAGGCCCATATCAAGCATTGAAATAGAAACAGCAATAAGAGACCTCCCAGCTAAGAAAAGTCCAGGACCAGATGGTTTTACAGCGGAATTTTACAAGGCCTTCAAAGCAGAGCTCACACCAATACTCCTCCAACTATTCAATGAAATTGAAAGAGAAAGCTCACTACCAAACACATTCTATGAAGCCATCATAACCCTGATCCCAAAACCAGGCAAGGACTCATCAAAGAAAGAGAACTATAGACCCATTTCTTTGATAAACATTGATGCAAAACTTCTCAACAAAATTTTGGCCAATCGACTTCAACAATTCATCCAAAAAATCATACACCATGATCAAACAGGATTCATTTCAGGGATGCAAAGCTGGTTCAATATACGCAAATCAATTAATATTATTCATCACATCAACAGGAGCAAGAATAAGAACCACATGGTTATCTCAATAGATGCAGAAAAAGCATTTGACAAGATCCAACACCCCTTTATGATGAAGGTTCTGGAAAAATTAGGAATCCATGGAACATTCCTCAATACAATAAAGGCTGTATATGACAAACCTACAGCCAGCATTATACTCAATGGTGAAAAACTAAAGCCATTTCCTCTTAACTCAGGAATGAGACAAGGATGCCCACTCTCTCCACTTCTCTTCAATCTAGTATTAGAATGCCTAGCTACAGCAATAAGATAAGATGCAGACATAAAGGGGATCCAAATAGGGAAAGAAGAAATAAAACTCTCCCTCTTTGCAGATGACATGATCTTGTATTTAAAGAATCCCATGGACTCCACTCCCAAATTACTCAAGCTGATTCAAAACTTTGGCAAAGTAGCAGGTTATAAAACTAACCCCCAAAAATCAATGGCTTTTCTATATGCCAACAATGAGAAAAGTGTGGCTGAAATTAGGAAAGCAACTCCATTTGTAATAGCCCCACAAAAAATAAAATACCTAGGAATTAACTTAACCAAAGAAGTGAAGGACCTCTATGATGAAAACTTTAAAATCTTGAAAAAGGAAATCAACACAGAACTTAAAAAATGGCAAAACCTCCCATGCTCCTGGATTGGCAAGATTAACATCGTGAAAATGGCAATACTTCCCAAGGCTATCTACAAATTCAACGCGATACCTATCAAAATTCCACCCTCATTCTTCAAGGAAATAGAGGAGGCAATCCAAAAATTCATATGGAACAATAAAAGACCCCGAATACCAAAACGTGCCTCAACGGAAAGAACACTGCTGGAGGAATATCAATACCAAATTTCAAACTCTACTATAAAGCCATAGTAATCAAAACAGCTTGGTATTGGCATAAGAACAGACCTCAGGACCAATGGAATAGAATTGAAAACCCAGAAATGAACCTAAAGACCTATAGCCATCTAATCTTCGATAAGGAAGCTAAAACAATAGAATGGAAGAAAGACAGCCTCTTCAGTAAATGGTGCTGGCAAAATTGGTTAACTACATGTAGAAAACTAAAGCTAGATCCTTATATATCACCCTGCACCAGAATCAACTCCAAATGGATCAAAGACCTTGAACTCAAAGCAGACACTCTGAAAACATTACAGGATGGAATAGGAGAAACCCTAGGTCTCCTTGGCTCAGGCCGAAATTTTCTGAATAGAATCCCGGAAGCACAACAAATCAAAGAAAGGTTGGACAAATGGGATTGCATACGGTTGCAGAGCTTCTGCAGGGCAAATGACATAGCTAGCAAGATCAATAGAAAGCCCACCGATTGGGAGAAGATCTTTACTAGCCATACAACGGACAAGGGTCTCATATCTAAAATATACTTGGAACTCAAAAAATTAAACCACCCAACAACAAATCCTCAAAGAAACAACTGCCCAATAAATAAGTGGGCGAAAGACTTAAAGAGAAGCTTCTCTGAAGAAGAAAGAAGGATGGCCAATAGACACATGAAGAAATGTTCAACATCCCTAGCCATAAAAGAAATGCAAATCAAAACAACATTGAGATATCACCTCACTCCAGTTAGAACAGCAAAAATCAAGAACTCTAACAACAACAGATGCTGGAGGGGATGTGGACAGAAAGGAACCTTACTTCATTGTTGGTGGGAATGTAAACTTGTTCAACCACTTTGGAAAGCAGTATGGAGGTTCCTCAAAAGACTTCACATAGATCTCCCCTATGATCCAGCAATCCCACTTTTGGGCATTTACCCAAATGTTTACAAACAAGACCACACTAAAGCTACCAGCACAACTATGTTTATTGCAGCATTATTTACCATAGCTAAGATATGGAACCAACCCAGATGCCCCTCAGTAGATGAATGGATCAAGAAAATGTGGTGCATATACACAATGGAATTCTATGCCTCCATCAGAAAGAATGACATTTCCCCATTTGTTAGGAAATGGAAAGGCTTGGAAAAAATTATATTAAGTGAAGTAAGCCAGGCCCAAAGAAGCATAGGTCCCATGGTTTCCCTTATTTGCAGTATCTAGTATAGGTATGAGTCAAGCAGAAAAGGTCAGATAATGTGATGTTAGGAAAATGAACCCTTAAATATGTATTTTAATGTTTTCGTTTCTTTCATGCATATGTTTCTAACGCATTTATAAGATTATTTCTTTGTTTCTTTGTATGTCCCTCCCCCACAGTGTAACCCCCGCTTTCACTATATTTGATGTCAGTATAACATGTGGAGGAGATGGGGGCAAACAAGTCGTTTAAGGACTCAGGTGGACCTGTTGCAACAATGAGAAGTACAAAATGTCATGTCAAAACCAGCTTTACAATGTCGCTGGGGGGGGGAGGGGGGTATAATTGGGTGGGGGGAGGGGGGAGGCTGGGAAGGGAGGTGAAGGGTAAACAAAGGAGGAGGCTGCAATGCTTGGTAAGAAATGTATGCATTATCCTGCCCATGTAATTGTAGCCCCTCTGTACAGTATGTTCTCAAATAAAATAAAATAATATTAAAAAAAAAAAAGAAATGGAAATACCTGGAAAAATTATGTTAAGTGACATTAATCAGGCCCAGAGACATAAAGAACATGTATTTTCCTTTATATGTGGAAGATTAAGTTTAAAAGCTTATAAGTAAATATGTTGGGTGGAATATAAGTGTATATAAATATATTAACTGAGATATAATAGATTGAAGGAAAGGCAAAGTCAAAGTTCAGCAAAATGAACTCTAGGAAGTGGGTACTTGGAAGGGGTGAGGTATCGTTAAGGGGAAAAGGGCAGAGGACGATAAGTGGAGGAGAATGCAGTTACGAATCCAATATATATCCTATAAAATTAAGAAGAGTGAGGGAAGAGTTGGATTAGGAGGGACGGGTGATAATGTTGAATGGGATGACATTAATTAAGGGGCATTGTATTCATGAACTGCTTTGTTAAATGACAATTCCTTTGTACTACTACTTAAAGATAATTTAAAAAACTATTGATGTCAATTCTCAATTTGCTATTTCTCAAACAACTCCTGTTTCTCTCTTTCCTTCTTGACTTGATGAGCTAACTCAGATCCTAATTCCTTCTCATGTTTATTCAATTTTGCTCTTATGGTTCTCATTCTTGTACATCTGATTCTTTTATAGTCATCCCCATGCATTTTCAATTTAATTATGTGTTGTATAATTTCTTCTTGCTTCACTCATAGAGAACCATTGTGAAGACAAGTCTAAATGCTAAATTCAGACAAATACTGACCAATAGATCACTGGATCTTTTGCATGCCTCAATTCCCTTTCCTTAAAAAGCAGATTGTAGTAGTCACAAATATAGTACCAATAGCTGTTTCATCAGTTCCTTGCCAGCTCTAAGCAATATGCTACATGAAAACTGATATATAGTAAATGCTAAACAGATGGTTGTCCTTCCTTCTTCTTCCTCCTGGACAGATTTTAAATTCTCTGAGGCAGAGACACATCTTATGACTCTTGGACATATTGTATCCACACTTTCATTTCATAAGAGTTTGTTTAGAATTTACTACACGCAAAGCAATGCATTTGATGTTGTGCATAGAACCACAAACAAATCAACTGTTTTTTCTTTGGGACCTCATGGTTTGGATATAGTGATGTGGGAAATTACAATATGATCATATGGTTTCATAAACATTTGGAGCATCAGGGGGTTCTCCATACTCTTAATAAAATCAAAGAGGGTGATTTATTGATAAACTCTTGTTGAAGAATACAGAAATCATTTTGACTGCCTCTTCTCATTGATATTCATATTTGTACCTATTTCTTTCATATATGCTTTATAATTATCTTGGAATTGAACAAATAGAGCCACTTTATAGACAGAATCTGGGTTCTCTTCTTTTATATAATTGTGTTGCACTCATATTGTCTCAAAGTATTCTACAGTAGGAAATGTAATATTTAAGAGTCAGAGTTTCAAAGTCCTGGAGTCATTTGGACACATTTGCAATCAATCAATTGGCTGACATCCACTCAGCTCTCTATAATTATTATTGCTCTGCAATTATTGATACTATATTCATTACACTATTACTTTTGTGTCTGCTTTAACTCATAAACTACACTGAATATCTAAGATGGATCTATATTGAAGAAACATAATTTAGACAGGTAGCCAATACATAGATATTTTTCCTTCTTTTTTTCCCCTTTGGTTGCTGCTTTTTTTTTTATTTCTGTACCCTTTGTCTTGAATGTAAATTTATCTGATTTGGTGAGGGGAAGAGGAAGCACAGAAATGGTGGGACAAAAAGGATGAATCAATTCAGCAGTGATACTCACTAGACACTCCTTTGAAATGAACTACAAAGATGTTTAATTGTAAGAATAAACCATAATGAAGAGCTAGCCTATGTCTGGTAAGGGATGGTAAATTAACTAAAATTACTAGCTAAAATATAAAGTACTTCGGTAAAAGTTTGAGAGTTGCATCTGAAATAGTAAAGATTTAGGGTTCTATCATTTCTCTGGCCTTGGGGGTATCTGCCAATCTAAATTGAACTATTAGACATAGCTGGGCCCTTAGATGACTCTTGAACAGAAAGGAACAGAAATAAAAGCTTAGAGACCGCAAAGGTTGCAGGTGGACAATAAACATGATATTGTCTGAATCCACTGGTAGGGTACAGACTTGGAAACCAGCACAGATTAGTAAAGGCACAAGGAAATCAGAAACATAGGATGCAATCTAAATAAACCAAGGGGTTTGTTGTCAGAAGAAGAAAGAAATTCTAGTATGAAGTGGTTTTCACAAATAAGCTAGACTTCTGTAGTTGGAATTTACGCTGTTAAATCTTATACAGTAAGCTGATTAATTATATGCAGCATTGACAAAGTGTAGTTGCAAAAGAATAATACACAAACATTTTTAAAAATTTCATAAAAAATACATTTCTACATGTATGTAATTCACCTTAGTGGATATGAGTTCTTAGTCTTGAGCTATCATCAATTGTGTTTAAGTCATTCTGTGATCTGCTGAGTGTTTTACTACTCTTAATTTTGAGAAAATGTGCAAAACATTAGATGTTACCTAAAAAGCCAAGTAAAGGTTAATGTGTTCAGATGAATTGATAAAGTGAAAAATTTGAAGTTTCTTGAAAGGCAGCATGTTTGTTTGTTTGTTTTCACATCATAAATTATAGCTGCATTATAGGAAAAATGAACCAAGTGTTTGTAATACAGTACTGAATTCTATGTATCCTAAGCACATGTGGGTCTTTCTTAGTGGAAGTCTCCTTGAAGCCAAATACCCATGAATATCAAGGGTTTTCTGTATTACAGCAATAACCAGAGTCTCTGAAGGAAAGGGCTATTCAGTGTGTGAGATTGTGTTGTAAGCTACAAATGTCAAAAAGTTCAATTTGAGCCATATACCATGAGCTTAAGAGAAATAATAATATCAAAATCCACAAATTGCCAGGTGTGATGGCTCCTGACTGTAATACCAGCATTTGGGAGACTAGAGCTGGAAGATCACAAATATGAGGCCAGCAAGAAATATTTCTGTGCTAAACAATTAAAAGACAAAAAAATGGAAATGAATTTAATGGAAGTATAACCAAAATATAATATTTTAACAAAGAAGGTAATGAATTGGAATTATTAAAATCCCAATTGATTGTAAATCTGGAGAGATAATGTATGTTAAAATGTGTATAGCCTGATGAAGGGAAGGGATATGATAACATAATAACTTAGATAATACTCATTGATTGTTACTATGGGCCAGAGCTCATGTTATTTTTTTTTACAAATATTATTTCATTTAATCTTCACAATACTGCAAGCTATTTTCTAGTAGGAGTCCTAGCTTATAGATGAGAAAATAGGTAGAAAGAGTCCTGGCAGCATTTGGGATCCATTTTATATTTTTCCATTTTGTATTTGGTGAATTGAGCCTCTTGTTCTTATTATCTCTATGAAAGAGTATCAGTAAGTATTTATTGCTCATGATAATATACAGAAACAATCTCATATTAATTTCACTTAAATACCCTTATTTTGAGCAGGCTATGCTATATTGGGGTTGATGTGAGTAACATATTTACTCACTAAGCTGGAATATATTACAAAAAGGTCAAGCCTTCTTATATAATTTACAGGCTCTGATAAAAAGAACTAAATGATATTTTTATTGATATTATTCTAAAATTTACTTGGAATCTTAAGTAATAACAACAGCAATTTAAGAGAACTAAAAGTGTATGTGTGTGTTTTCCCTAGCATACTCTGCATATTTAAGGTATTTAAAAATATTGTGTCCACATTATCTTCCTTTTTGCTTCTTAAAAGCCAAGTTTTATTTTCAATGAATTTTATAAAGGCCTACATATATTGTAGGGGCTTGAAAAATACATTTGATGGCAGATAAATTAAGAAGTTTTTATTTATTGAAGCTGAAGGGAAAATATGACTTGCAAGCTAAGTGATTCCAGCATCTGTCGTGTTTGGACAGTGTTTAAACCACAGCTTGAATACAAATTGAGTTTTGGCTGGCAAACACGTTCTTATTTCAGAAATAGTTTACCTCAAAAACATTTTAGGATAAATGTTTTTACCTTTCCCAAACATTTATGCTAATTCAAGCATGCAGAAATTTTAAAGCAGAGAGAAAAGCTTTTGGAGAAAGATGGATTGGAGCTACTAGGGAGACAATTGTGGTATTATTATCCCAGCATGAAGCCTTGCGTATTTGATTTCTTTCTTCCTGTTCATCACTCTGATCAAATCAGCCTACCAGCCCCAGAAATTCTTTGTCTCCAGTGTGTCTTATTTGTTCCTATTTGCATTGCTAACATCCCAATTCCAGCATTGGCCCTGTCACTCTTAAACTATTAAATTAAATGTTTAATTTCCTCATTTCCAGTTTCTCTTAGGTTGCCAGACAGATTTTCTTAGGAAAATCACTTTCTCCATGTCATTGTCCTACACAGAATTCTTATTGCTTTCTTTTCCCTCAAAGTGGAGTATCTTTGCTTATAATGGAGATTATCATTGGATTGCCTACCCGGAAATCCGGTGTCATTTGCCTGTTTCTCTGGCCTTGACTCCAGCCTTGCTGGATGACATAACATGCCCAAATACTGCCTTCTTGCTATTTTTCCAAGTGTGTTTTATATTTCCCTATACCAGGCTGTCGTTTAACTAAAGATTCTCCTGCCTCTCCCTATGAAGTGCTGGGAATACAGTTATAAACCAGTAACAAATTCTGCCTCACCCCTTTTCCTCAGGCTTCAGATAGAAGCGTTAGGAACATTGGCTTTCCCAGGCTCTGGGATCTTCCCACTTATTCTGAGCCTTCTTATTGTCCACCCTTGTCTCCAGTGTCCAGATAACATATTGTGAGATTTCTTAGCCTACAATTTAAGCATTCCATGATCACACTACAAATACTTACAATTTAAAATAAGAAGTAGGCAGAGATATAAAAATTAAATGATAATAAGAAACACTTTAGAGTATAGGTAACTGGGGTATTGCTCTTATCTAACAAACATAAAAAGCCAGTTGATTTTTAAAATCATAATTTTTTCTTGAACCCATCAGAGATTAATAAATCACACAGGCCAACTAATTAGCCAAAAATTGGAAGAAAGACAGCACCTTGAAGGAGAAGTAAGCATGTGGGTATGGGTTTATCTGGGGGCCGGTTTTCCAGGAGCATAGTATGGCAAGAAGGTATTGCTGTCAGAGAAGTGAATAAAAAGAGCCAAGTGGCTCTCTGAGTATATAGAACGCTTGGGAGCTGCAGATACAGGGGTATTTGCATCTGTGTGCTTGTCCTACACATGCCATTCTCTGTACTCTTGAGAAAGATAAAGGGGAGACACTAGGTTGCATCCATTTTTTCAGTTCTTCAGTTTGGGGGAGAAGAGCAGAAAGTACTGCCAAAAGATATGAATGGGGGAAGGGAGGAGTAACGCAGCCAAGAATTCATTGTATATACCACATACTTGAGAAAAATGAGGGAACCCGTGGGTCAAAGGGTGTGAAAATGCTGAAGGGATGATACAGCTCAAGATGCATTGCATACATACACTGCTTTGTTAGATAGCAAAAAATTCAATACATATCCTAAAAAAAATTAAGAAAAATGCAGGAAGAGTTGATTAGGAGGGATGGGTGAGAATGGTGAAATGGGTGACATTCATTGAGGCACACAGTATCCTTAAACCGCTCGGATGAATGGCAATTCCTTTTGTAATTACTTAAGGATAATAAATTTTTTTGTATTTTTTATTGTGAAAATACTGTACAGAGGGGTTACAATTACATGGGCAAGATAATGAGTATACTTCTTATCAAGCATTTCTGCTTCCTCCTTTGTTTCCCCTTCCCATCCCTTCCCATCCTCCCTGCGCCCCCCCCACCCAATCTTCCTCCTCCCCTCCCCCCCAAAGTTGTAAAGTTCATTTTTGACATAATGACTTGTACATCTCATTGTTGCAATGGGTCCACCTGTTAAAAATATTTTAAAAAATACTTGATGCACCAGGAATGGTGGCACATGCTTGAAATTGTAGCTACTTGAGAGGCTGAGATGGAGAGAATTGTGGTTCAAGGCCAGCCAGGAAAAAAGTAAAGGTTGTGAGACTTCAGTCTTACCCAATAAAAAGCTGAACACAGTGGTGTGTGTCTGTCAACTCATCTACACAAGAAGTATGAATAAGATTGTGATCCAGGCTGGCCTAGATAAAACAAGAGAGCCTATGTGAAAATCAGCTGGAACAAAAATGCCTGAGGCATGGCTAAAGTGACAGAAGGCTGGTGTAGCAAATAGGAGGACTCGAGTTCAGAGCTTAGCACTATCAGTGCCCTCTTCCCCCCCACCCCCCACAAAGCACTATCCTCATCCTTTTCTCATATGTCTTCTACAGAAAATAAATCTTTGGATAGTTGGAAAAGAGCAAAACCACCACTTGCTTCAGGTACAACAACCAGAAGAAAGGAATTCTGAGGCCATCTTGGATCTGACTCATTAGAATTCTTCTACTAGGGAAGAGACCTAACTGAAAAAAAGCCCATCATATAATGGCCTAGTGACATAAGTCCTGCTAAGTGATTGAGGGTGAACTGAAACAACAGAAAATTCCATCTCTCACTCAGATATCAGTCTAGCTGTGTCAAGGGACATGTCACAACTGTGTGACTCTGGGGAGATCGTGGAGAAACACCTGTGAAGAGGAACGTTATTGCTGGGAAGGCTAGCCACTGAGTATGCAGAAAGAACCATTGAGAAAAATTCCACTTGAAGCCCAAAGAAACACTGAAGAAATTTGAAACTTTTGGTGCACGGAGGACCACCAAGTCAACTTTGCAATCAAATCTCTACTCAACTCTGTACTAAATGGATTCATCTCTCTTTCCATCTTTGTTCTCCCTACACCCCACCAAAACAAGTCTAGCAGAAAATAAACCACATCTACTTGTAAATACAAATAGTATTTATTATAAGGATTCCTGTCTTTTGTATGCAAAGTCAAACTTTCAGTTAAGAAAAGATATACAAAAAAGGAAGAAAAATTCACTCATTGTCATGAGGCAGAGTAATTACAGAACTCAGATAAGGTTAGATGTTGGAAATCTTTATAAAGGTTTCAAAATTACTCTGATTAGTTCATGAAAGGCTCTGGTGAAATTCATGGATAAAAATAATGGACAGCTAAGGAATGTCACTTGAAGGATGGAAACTATATGAAAGAATAAAGTAAAAATCATGGCGAAAAGTACAGTAATGGATGATGTCAACCTTTGACAGGGTATCAGTAGACTAGATAGAAAGAAGTGAAAGATTAATGAATTTGACAACAAATTAATAGAACTTATTTAAAGTGAAACATCAAGAAAAAAGTTTTAAGAAATCCAGTTTATATAATATTGTGGGGTAGCTAATGGGTAGTTATGTATAATGGAAATCAAAGGAAGAGAAAGGGATAAAGGGGAAAAGGAAATGTTGAAAAGTTAAATACATATTTCTCATCAGCAACTACTCAAGGCAGAAGACAGTATGAAATGACATCTTTAAAATGTTTGGCAAATGCTAAGAATTCTCTACTTAGCAAACTGTCTTTCAAAAGTGAAAGTATAACTTTTTTCCAGAAAATATAAGCTGCATATTCCCAAGATAACTTCATTATTGGACATATTAAGAAAATATTTTATGTAGAGAAGCAAGTGATCCTACATGGTAACTTATATTTACAGAGAGCTTAAGAAGACTGAACATCGTAAAAATAAAGTAAAATATAAACATAGGTCTCATTAGTATGATTACTAAAAGGGACAATTATTTGTTTAGTGCACAAATAGTAACAAAGTTTTCTATTTATATCTGTGACACTGAATAATAATAACCCAAATAATGTGAGGGAGGAGTTAGTGATTCATTGTAAGGTTCTTATATTATCAGCAACTAGATTCTGATTGACCAAATATATATTGTAAAACTCAGGATAATAATTATAAAAGCTTTCAAAAAAATTTAAAATGTTAGTGTTATAAAATTTTTTTGAGTTACATCATTACTACTAATATAAAATTTCTATCATTTTATTTTTGTATCTTTGTCTTTGCCTTTAATAGCCTTCTGACATCTGCCTATAAGTCTCAAACTGTAGATAGATATTTTAAGAAATATATGTATACATATGACTATGATATCATGTACAGGAGAAATATAGATTTATATTAGAAGAAAAATAAACTTGGCCAAAAACAGTGATATCACTATTATGCTGATAACTGCATTATTTATCTGTATCTTAGGCTCCCTGAGGCAAAGAAAACTGATTTAAACATGAAACTTGCAAGATTAAAATGCCAATGGGAAAATATCACTTCAATATTCTCCTTCTTTGAGCACATGTACAAATTTGATTTGCAATATGAGCAGTAGACTTTTTGAACAAGGAAAGAAATTAATATGTGCAAACCCCTGATACATCAAAGAATGAAGAGGCCACATGCTTATAAAATCAACACAAAATAAGAGATGCTTATCAACAATCTCAGCCAAGACGAGATGAAAGCAATTCTCAAGTAAGAGTTGTATTTGGCTTTTTGAATTGTGTCTCCATTTTAATAAAATATACATACAGTGTAGGGCCCAAATTTTGCAATTAACTATATAACATTTATGGATTTCCCTTTCTGCACCATTTTATGATGGTCTATTGTTTTGCCAGTTGTCATAAAGAATTCAAGTTTAACTAAGTCTGTCAAATACATGGGTAGGATTGGGATGTAGATTGAATTTGAATGTAGCATTGTTCAAGGTGCTTAACATTCTGAAACTTCATTTTCAATTTTGGAATACTCTTTATAAACATTGCTGGCTCCCTTAATAAGTACAGATAGAATAATAAGTACAGATATTCAGTAGGTGGTAAGGTTTAATGTCATCAGCAGGAGAGTAATGGTAGTGGAAATAATCTGGGTTGATTTGAGAGTCTGGACATCTTCATGCTCCTAATTTGAGGATTGATTTTTGAAGGATATAGAATGCTGTGTGCTAACTTTCTGAGCTTCAAACTTCTAATCTCTCAAATGGGGGAGGTGAAACAGATCAATTTAAACATTCCTCTTCTTAGTTTTTTTTTTTTTTGAGACAGGGACTTGTTATGTATTTCAAGCCCTGGCATCAAATATTTATTTTATGTATTTAAGTAGTTATGCCTGAAGGGCCTGGGTGCTGTCCCTCAGCTCTTCAGCTCAAGACTAGTGCTCTACCACTTGAGCCACAGTACCACTTCTGGCTTTTTCTGCTTATGCGGTGCTGAGGAATTGAACCCAGGGTCTCATGCATGCAAGACAAGCACTCTACCACTGAGCCACTTTCCAGCCCCAGTTTAAATATTTTTATAGTACCCAAACTCCTCATGCAGATGAATCTTGGATAAATGGGGAGTATCTGATAGTGACGTGGAGAGAACTGAATTAGGGAGCCAAGCAGCAACTAAACTTCTCTTCCCACATCACGAGACAACTCATAGGACCTGATAGACTCAGCAGGTCAGGGGAACAAAAGAGTAAAAATGCATGACAATTCTACTCTACTGTTGTTTGAACAGACTATTAATCAGTTATCAAATCCATTGTTTAAAGCATCTTGCTCAAACTGAGACCAACAATCATTATGAGAAATGTAATAGATGAATGTAATCTGTTTTAATGACTGAATAATTTAGTAACCCAAGACTGTACTCCTAATATTAAAAACTGAGAAATGTAACATGACAGCTTGGTAAATCTAGAAGTTTCGAGTCAGGTTCCATAAACCATAACTCCTCTAAATGTTAATGCAGTGACAATTTACCTGTCAATTCATTTCAGATTCATACCAGTCAAAATAAAATTCCTAAAGTAAA
The DNA here is from genome assembly GCF_024711535.1 of Dipodomys merriami. Taxonomy (NCBI): domain Eukaryota; kingdom Metazoa; phylum Chordata; class Mammalia; order Rodentia; family Heteromyidae; genus Dipodomys; species Dipodomys merriami. Next base: position 44,175,615 of record NW_027202271.1, on the reverse strand, counting down.
TAAGGTTAGTGAATGTTTTGTGGGATATCCTCAATTGTAAACCAGATTCAAAACTGTCACCAATGTGGTATACTAGGCTTTGTTCTTGTTTTACTTCACAATAACACTTTGCAGGAGGAGCTTATATTGATATTTAGGATGTGCAATTAAATTCATATTTATGAAAGTGACCTAAAGTCACTTTGCCTTTGGCGTGGACAAGGACCATGTTTGAATGCCAGATTCCTTGTTTTTTTTCTCTTTCTTTTTTTCCCTTTTTCCATTTGTGTGTGTGTGTGTGTGTGTGTGTGTGTGTGTGTGTGTGTGTGTGTGTGTGTGTGTGTGTGTGTGTGTGTGTGTGTGTGTGTGTGTGTGTGTGTGTGTGTGTGTTCTCCCTCACATAGCAAGCAGGATCCAGGGCTTTTCAAGACCCTGAGTAAAGATTCAGTCATGATGGCCTATAGTCCTGAGCCTCTAACCTCTATGGGACCTGCATTGTTCCATAACCCAAAGAGTTTGGAAACTTCAAAGACAAAGCACAAACAAATATTGGTGTGAGTCTCAGGCCTTCCCTAGGGCTCCATGATGGTGCCCACATAGAAAGTCTACAGCACTTAGGACACATATAATATTTTCCATTCCAAAATGGGCTCACAATAAAAACACAATCCTACAATATCAAAAGGAAGCCACATGTGAGAGGGCTAGAAGAAAGAAAGAGACACAGAAGTGTCAGAATAGAGAAGACAATCTCTTTTAATATGATTGTTTAAATATAAAAAATAGTACAGAAGCAATAAAGTTAAGGCAGATTTTAAAGAACCAAATAGAAATTCTAGAAATAAAAATTAGATCCAATACAGCTAAAGAGAGAATATATAAGTATAAACTTAAGAGAATCATCCAGAATGCAGGAAAGATATTTAACAGAAACATCAAGCAATTGAAGCATGTTACTAAGATATTAAGAGATTTGAATTAGAGAACAAGAAACCCTTACATGTTTCATAGAATTTCCATAGGAACCTAATACCAAATATTGGAAAAATCATATCTTGAATAGTAATAGCTTTAAAAAGTATATGTCCAATTTGAAGCAGACAGGATAAGTAAAGATAAATCCTCACACACTGGTGCATAATAGTAACAATACAGAGTAACAATGACAAAAATAGAATGCTAAACACTACCAAAGAGCAAATACAGAGGTGGCTGAGGAAAAGCAGTCAAAGGAACATCATTCATTGTCTTCACTGGCAAAAATGAGTCTGCTTCCAGCAAAGCCACTATTAAAGAATGCAAACAAAAGTAGAGAATTTCTCTGATGTACAAAGTCAAATCAATTTTACTACTCATAAGTTCTCAAGAAAGAATTACTAAAGCATCCGTCTATGTTGGCAAGAAAGGAAATGAATCAAGGGAACAATAAGTAATCTTGAGCAAATCAACTAAGCTAAAGAAAATATGGTTATATTTAACATTAGATAGGCATTAGAGAAGAGTCCATAATAGTATGAATTATTATAAAGTTTCAATAATTTTTTTACAAATTCAGTATTGCTACCATTTTTTTCAGAAAGCAATAAGAATAACAATAGCAAATAATAATGAACATCATTAGATGGTTGGCATATTCTCAGCACTGTATCAAAGATTTTATGGAGTATCTAGTTTATTCCTCAAAACAGTCTTTCAAGATATATGTACTTATTCTCAATTTATAGATGCAGTAAATAAAGCATAGGAGGGTATTTTTCCAAGATTATATAGTAAACAAATGTCAGAAATGGATTTTTATCATTTGTATCAATCTGATTTCCTTATCCATGAAACAAATATATGGATATTTGTTCTAAGGGTATAATGATGTTATGTGAAGTTCAAGTAATACTAATATATTAATTTTAGAGTTTTAAAATACAACAGAACAGCTATGCCAACTATTACAAAGGAATTTTTGCCAGTTTTTAATATATGAGAGCACTTTTTATTTATTAATTTAAAATATATATTTTAATATATTTGCAGTAAGTAATTTCACAGTATAAATCAGGGATGTTTCATAGTTTTTTGGTTCATTTTTTGTCTATTTATTCTGACTCTATCTCAAAAATAAAGCCCTTGTAGGTGGCTAACAAAATATAGTTTAAAACTTTATGATGAAAGGGCCTTTCTTATTTTTGAACATGCAAAATGTACCATAGATTTTATTCCTAAATATACACATGTGTTACAAAAGCAACTTGTTATTAATTTAAAATATAACTCTCCTCCATGAATCCTCTATCACCACCCCCATGCCAACACATAGACCCATAAAACAAATTTAAACAGCAGGAAAAGTTCATATTGTCTCTTTTGAAAAATGAAAATTGCTAATTTTCATACTGCTGCAGTCTGGTTCAAGCTAATGATGTGCTAATGTGATATTAAAGTAGTAACTCCTGCAGTTAGAACAGCCGAATCAGGCAGCTGACATCACAGAAGTATTGCTATAATGTTAAATTTCACTTGATTTCCATAAATAAATGGAATCCAAACCTCACTGCATTTTAATCACTGCAGTTTAGTAGGTCCCTTATTTATTAGAGATAAGTGCTGCATTCTCAAATGAAGAAATCAAGCCAAAAGTGGGCTAGAATTTTATAGAGATGGGTGGTTATCCATTTCTTTTGACCCCCATAATGAACAGACATTTTTAAGCCTATAGAAAATGGGAACAGATGTGGATAATGACATAATTTGTTATTTATGAATGCAGGTTTTCTCTGAAGATTTAAGAATTATCATGAGAACTATTCATTGGACCTCAAAAATCAATAAATATTAATATAAGAATGCAAATGTTTTTATATAATACACGAAGACTATCTACTCATTATACTTTTGAACAATCCAGGGTGCCCTGAATATTAACTATGTGTCATCAAATGATTCAGAAAGCTTCTCTGAACTACTTACAATTCTCAAGCAAAACCAGTAAAAATATATTCATAGAGAAGAAAAGCTTGTGCATTGCTCTGTCTGCATTTCCACTGGCTCTCATTCCTTAGCAAAAAGAGAACCTGGTGTAGGATCAAAAAATCTGAGCTCAGAGCCGGACACCGGTGACTCAAGCCTGTAATCCTAGCTATTCAGGAGGCTGAGATATGAGCATCACAGTTCAGAGCTAGTTGGAGCAAGAAAGTAATGAAACTCTTATCTCCAATTAACTGTCAAAAAAGCTAGAAGTGGATCTGTGGTCCAAGTGCTAGAGGGCTAACACTTGAGCAAAACTGCGCAGGGACAGTGCCAGGCTCTGAATTGGGTACAAACCATGGGTCAGGGAAGGAAACTGTTCCAATACCCTGACCTGGAGTTTAGGAATATCTATCTCCAACTCAGAACAAGATCATTTCACTTATTCTGAGGGAGGCGGTAGTCAGTTGGGAGCTCCAGTGTTTCTGCTGGGATGCTTCAAAACATGTGTGACTATGCAAGGCTTTATCTCTGTGAAAGTAGCAGATCTGTGTGTGACATTTCCCATCATCTTTAGCCCTTTAGTGGACAGTTGTTTTGTAGGAATAATTCTTTCATGATTAAAATTAATCTTATTTCCTTGATAATCTAAGTAACACATGATTATGGTAACAAAACATAGCCAAAAAATGCAAATGATCTAAAAAATTATGTCTAGTTTTACTGAAGCAATATTCTAGTATATTTCCTACAGGCTCTTTCCTTACATTTATTTTCTTTTATCTATCTGAGATCCAGAAAATTCCCTCATACTGTCTCTGTACCTATGTCATTTACTTCATTCATCTCAACAATGTAGATAGTGTACTATAAGAATGAGGGTGAATACACTACTATAATAAAACAGTGCAAGGTTGGCATCATGGTCTGAGGGTCTGGTGGGTGGTTCTCTGATTCACAGTGGTGTCCCCCAAAACACATTGCTTCATGTCTTTGATTCTTTGCAAGTGAATCTCAAGTGATTTGCTTCCCAGACCAGTAGTATGGACATTACCAGGCAATTTAAAAGTAATGCACATTCTTGGACTTCACTGGACTTAATGAATCAGAAAATAGAGGGATGACACCTAGATACCTGTGGTTACCAACCCCACCCCCCAGTGACTCAATAGCTGGTGGAAGGTTAAGAACCACCTTTCCTAAGAACAGGTATTGTAATCTTCTGATGTTGTAGGACACAATGACTACCAGCTCTAAAGTGCATCTTTAATAGAAACTTATGTTCTGCTTTAATTTGCATAATCAATAAACAAATATAGATTAAAACAATGGCCAATAAGCAAATCCCAAATAGAAACCAGAATTCCAAAGGCACCTAAGTATTGGTTGTTCTTGATTTGCCTGATTAATAAATATCATTTGGGGTGAATTTTCCTGTGAGTATACAGGAATGAGTCTCTAGGCCTCTCAGTTTTTTGTAAAACAAAGAACATCAGTTCTTGGTTGTTTTCATGAAGAGGGCTTACAGAGTAATTGCTATTTAGTGTTTTTCTGAATATGATCTTATTCCATAATGCCTTTAAATTGGGACACAACAAGTAGAAGGTGACCTGGGTGATTACTCTTATATGGTAACCTTTGACCATCAATAAACCCTTACTAACTTGGTCCCAAATACCTTTGTTTTCTCTTCACTTTTTCAGAGAAAGAGATCGCTCTTCCCTTGAAAAATATCAAAGCTTTCCATGGAATTCACTTTCATTTTTCTTCCTGGGACTTAATATTCTCTCTCTTTTACCTTCCTCCCCTTTCCTTCTCCCTCCTCCTCCATCCTTCTCCCTCCTCCCTCCTTCTTCATTCTCCTCCTTCTCTTCCCCCTCCCTCTCTCCTTCTCTCCCTCTTCCTCTTCCTCTTTCTCCTCCTCCCACTCATTCTTCAAGCTGTTTCCATGGCTTCTGTGACCAAATACTCTTGTAATTTCCCCTGTTTCTGACCATGTTTCCCTCTTACTTCATGAATCTCTTTTCTTCTTTCTGGTTCTTAAATCCTTAGGCCTTAACTTAGGCCTTTGGCTCCTCTCCTCCAGATCCAAGTGTCCCTTCTCTTTCCTTCTCTGCTTGCTGCATCAAAGTTGTCTTCCCTATCACTGCCAGAGAGACCCACAGCGAAAGCAAGTCCCAGCAGACAGCTTCCTGATTGTCTCTTCTTTAGTAACACATGCCTACGTGCTAAAGTCGTGATCCTCTTACATGACTTAGTTTGTGCTAAAGTCGTGATCCTCTTACATGACTTAGTTTCTCTGTTGCTCACTCTGTTTCTCCAGTATCATCTGTCTCCATTTCCTGCTCTGTATTTTAGTGCTCAGAATTTTCTGCATGCTGTATGTGTGTCTTACGTTATGTCCTCTGGCTAGAATAACACCCATGTCTCCTCCAAGATCTATTTTAGTGAGATATATTCCTTTTCCCTTCACTCCCCAGTAGTTGATTTAAATGCTACTACTCTGCACTTGTTGGAATATGCCTATTATCACATTTTCTTTCTATGGCTTTCTTTACCAAACCCTAGATTCAGTATTGGGAGCTATTTCTTAGTATCTATGCTTCCTATCAAAGGACTGCATGAGTAATTAGCTATATTATGGAACTTTAGCTACTAAAATCTTAAAAAATTTTCATAAACACCATTCAACAGTTATCTTTCATCTAACTAGTTTTAGTCCCGCCTTCTAAGCTGTCCTGCTCTTTGTAACTATCTGGTTGACCAGATAGTTCTGGAGGATTTTCTCCAGTTGCCCATCGCTCTTCTGTCCTACTGGTGAATCAGATTTACAAGTCATCTTAGTTTTTATTAAAATCTTTCAAGAAAATGTTTAATAAGATGGATCCTATGGTAGAATATATGAACTAATGAATGGTATCTTTGTTCTATTTTTACCAGTTAGCAAAGTAAAATCATTTCTGCCAAATAGCTGTTCAGTTGCAGATTACCCCCAATGGAGCAATTCTTCTGTACATCCTTCCTCACAAATGCTTCATTTAATATCTTCAGTAAATGATGATGCAGAAGAAATCTTTAGTGAAAACTTGTGTGACAGTAATAGTCTCAGTCTTTCATAGTCTAGCAAAAGGTTATCAGGAGAAAAGGTTATGTAGGTTAAATATACCTTATTTTCAATGATGAATATGGAACATGGCTACTTTTCAGTTGGCTCTATTAGAGTTCTTGTAATAAGAATCGCAAAGCATTCTCCCCACTTTTCATTATTCCGAGGAAACATAGTATACTATTTACCTTAAAGTAATATGTAATCACATCTTCTAGAATCATGTGAAGCGTGATTTTAATATTAAATAGAAAAGATTAAATATTAGTTGTACTTCTCTACCTGCATCTTTTCAGGGGGTTTATGTGTATTGATTTATTGTACAGGTGAGCTCAATAAAGTATTATTATTATTATTCATCTGTTTTTCTTCTGTGACACTAAAGCATGGGGCGATTAGGTAATTTATACAAGGATATAGAGTCAGTAAGCTGTATGATGAATCAAGCATAGTTCTAGAAATTTCTCAAGTGCACACTGTTGTTGCCACAAATGCTAACCATCATTAACTTAGAAAGCAACATCATCTCCTTCACTACAATACATTCAGTTCTTCTTTGTGTGCATTTCTGTGGGTGGTGGGCAAGAGTTCTTAGGCTTAGAATATAAATGATGGGTGGAGAAGTACAAAGAATACGTTCTTTGTCCATCTTCTTTTCATAATCTAATTTGTTTTTCATATGTTTAGAAGGGAATTAGGGATGGAAAAAGATCCAACATTATTTTCTTTATTATAGTCATCATCATTATCTCTATTGTGGTAGGAAATGATCTTTTTCTTTCCCAGCATTTCTCTCTTGGCCCATAAATAGGAACTTGGCCTTCTTGAGTGTATTAGGGAAATAACATGGGAGTTGCCTTCCATCTCCACCCACACACACCTTCACTCCTGTTTGCCCAATCAGCTATGCATCACATGCCTGGAGGATAACTGGGGCCCATGGAGAGTCTCAGACTGCCTTCTCTTCTCTGTTTTGTGACCATGTCTAGTCTGTGTTTTAATGTTGTTGTCATCTTCACATAGGTGAATTAGTCATGGTTTCTCCATCCTGCTCTGGGTGAGTAATACTATTTCAGAGAGAGTAGAAGCTGAAACTCCTTTGTTCAGGAAAGGTAAACTGACATTCTGGAATTTCTAAAAACAGAATTAAAGGCAGGAAGATGGACCAACTGACTCCTTCAGTATTTACTGAACACCTACATTCTTATAGACACTGGTGAGTCCATAGCAAACAAAAAGTCAGTCAATGTACCCACTAGGAATCTGTATGCTCTCGGTAAAACAGACAAACAAAAAGGACAGAAGATTACAGGTTAGACATGGGATTTAGAAAGAAAAGCTTAAAGTTGCTGTACTTTATCTTTGTCCATATATGTGTTTTATTTATTTACCTTTTATATTTTATTTTATTATATTGTGAAGATGATATACAAAGGGATTACAGTTATATCAGTAATGAGTACATTTCTTTTATTTATTTATTTATTTGATTTATTTATTTTTGTCAGTCTTGGGGCTTGAACTCTGGGCCTGGGCTCTGTCCCTGTACTCTTCAGCTCAAGGCGAACATTCTACCCCCTGAACCACAGTGCCACTTCTGGTTTTCTAGTGGTTTATTGGAGATAAGAGTCTCACAGACTTTCCTGCCTGGACTGGCTTTGAACTGTGATCCTCAGATCTCAGACCCCTGAGTAGCTAGGATTATAGGCATAAGCCACTGGCACCCAGCTTTTATATGGGTTTTAAATTAAACGTTCCAAACATAGTTTGAAAAATTTACAAATATTTGGAAAATATTTAAAATTCTAAACTAATTTCCATTTATTATTTAGAGCTGTAATTATAATAAAAATTTAATTACTGGATAAATTTAAAATATTGATTTTCACGTATATAATATGGTATAATAAAAATATTGTATAATAATATCTGATTATGTAATGCATATATTTATAATGAAATGTGGAAGTAACCCCAAAGTAACAATGAAAACAAATAACAAAGAACAAAGAAAACTAGCAATTAAGTATGATTTTCTTAAATATCCAAATAATTAATAGGCTCTTAGTGAGATTTTTGAGTTTAAAATATTAACTGCTATACTTTTATTTTTCTTTTGGCCAGGCATGGGGCCTGAACTCTGGGCCTGCGCACTGTCCCTCACCTCTTCAGCTCAAGGCTAGTGCTCTATCACTTGTGCCATAGCTCCACTTCTGGCTTTTTCTGCTTTTGTGGTACGAAGGAATCGAACCCAGGGCCTCATGCACACAAGGCAAGCACTCTACCACTGAGCCACCTTCCCAGGCCAACTGCTATACTTTTTGATTGTTTTTAAGAATGAAAAGGAGACCAGTATAGAAGGAGCAGGGTGAGCAAAAAGGGGAGGATGTAAGAGGAGTTCAGAGAGGAAGAGAACAAGTTCATGGAGGTCTTCAACTGCTAAATTCTTTCTAACTTGAATTTTACTTTGTGAGAAATACGAAGGAAGGATTTTGAGTAGCGGAATGACATGATCTGACTTATAGGTGGAAAAGATGATCATGAGTTTTCTGTGGAATGCAGACCCATGAAGGAAACTGTGGATGCAGGGAAGGTGGCCAGGAAATGGATGAAGTGTCCACTCTCCCATTCCTACTGCCACCTCATTATTTCCAAGCCACATTACTCATTTCCTGCCTCGGCACAGGTCTGCCTGATGCTGCTTTATCCTCACTGCTCTGAGATCCTGCCTCTAGAACCATCTTTGTGCTTTGCTCTGCTTAGAGTACTGGTTATTGAAACAGAGCTAACCTTTTTTGATTAGTCGTCTCAACTGTATTTCTGGACTTGTGCAACTTTTTATCTATAATAAAACCATCTGTTTCTCTAAATAGTATTTTACTTTCTTTCCTGAGATTACATCTTTCTTGAAATTACCAATCCCAGCTTTGGGATCTTTTCTTCTCTCTGTTTAATTGAGCCAAATTCAGTGTTGTTTGCTTCTGGGTAGCTTTCCTTCACCTCTATCCCTGTCAAAATGAATAACTCTTAGACATTGTTTTGGATGCATAGACCATGCTTTGTATAATCATGACTTCTATTCACTCCCAGAGCCTGTGGCCTCCTTGGGGGAAAAAAGAATCATATTTGGTTATTCTGGGCCTAACATATTTCTGTCAGGGCCCAGTAAACTGCTTTACCCATTGCTGGCTCTCTCTATATTATGATTGCATAAAATCGTTTACTTTTACTTATAAGGGAGACTGTGTTCTAGGATCAGACGTAGTAAATTTTAAACCATCTTTATCAGGTCATGTAGCCTGACATAGTGCTGAAAGTCCCTGAACATAGCTAATTATATGATAAATTATAAAAATTAAATCATAGCATCCCCAACAAGTATCATTTAGGAGACTTACAGCCTTAGTTTACTGGAAACATAAGATTTTTTTCCCCCTGCTGCACCCAGTTTTTATAAACTGGTTTCCTTTATAACTAAAGAGAAGCATTTCATACTTAAGAATAAATGATCTGACTCAGGAAAACAGTACAAGGTGAAGTTGAAAATATTTTAGCATTCACAAATAGGACGCATTGAAGTCTTGGGTCTATAAAGTTTAATTGGGGAATGGATACACTAAATAGTTTAAACCATAGCATGTAATATTGAATACATGTCTATGATTTGAGCCTATGAGGTATAAATCCTGGGCTAAGATTCTTATTACTGCTTATCTGAGATTAAATATTGAAAGGTGAGTTAGGGATGAGGTTAAATGAACCTATTTTGGGCTTGGTCTAATTCTTTTTTTTTTTTTTTTTGGTCAGTCATGGGGCTTGAACTCTGGCCTGGGCACTGTCCCTTAGCTCTTCAGCTCAAGGCTAGAGCTCTACTACTTGAGCTGTGGTGCCACTTCCAGTTTTCTGAGTGGTTTATTGGTGATAAACCTGCCAAGGCTGGCTTTGAACTATGATCCTCAGATCTCAGCCTCTTGAGTAGCTAGGATTACAGGTGTGAGCCACTGGTGCGTGGCTTGGGTCTGATTCTTCACTATCTGAATCTGCCTTTCTTCATTAAAACAAAATGGCAATTGAATTTACATGTATAAACAATGAGACTGCTAGTTAAATGTTTTAATCTTTGTCTTGTATGTCTTTTTATTTTGTTTTGTTTTTATGTTTGTCTTTTTGAGATAGGATTTCTCTCTGTATCCAGGCTGTCCTTCAATTTTCCATCTTCCTTCATCAGCCTACCAAGTGCTGGGATTCCAGATATGTACCAACCACAACTAGAACTGAATCCCTTTTTACAAACAGACTTTTATATATACTTTACTGTGCCTTAGAATATAAAACATAGACAATATTTAAGCATTGAAACTTATCAGATTCAGGTTTTTGGCTTGAAATTGTATCAATCGTAACAGATGAGATGCTAATTACTTTTATGTTGTTAAGAAATATGAAAACAATTTTCACATGTATGTCACTAATCTCCCTAGCTCAGCTTCTAGATTGTATCAATTAGTTCTCAGTAGACATTAAACAGTATAGAAGATATATGTTTTCCATTTCAGGGTACAAATCTTTCATCACTAAAAGTTACATTGAACACATAAATATTTTAAAAATTCAGAAGATATCTGTAGATTTATTCTGTTCAAAGCTCAGCATTATTTTGGTTTTAGAAACAATGATTCTTTTTGTATGTGTATGTTTATGTGGTACTGGGTATTATACCCAGGACCTGGCCCTTGCTAGGCAAGTGCTCTGTCACTAAGACCTAACTCTATTTCTTTTTGCTTTGGTTAGTTTTGAAAATAGTGTCTTAACATTTAGACATAGCTTGACTTGTACTATAATCCTTCTATTTACTATTCACTCATAGCTGGGGTGACAGGTACACACCACTTTGTTCTAACTTTTTTGTTCATGCTGGCCTTGAACCATAATCTTATTGATTGATCCTATAGATCTCTGCTTCCCATGTAGCTAGCATTATATTACAGGAGCTATGGCACTCAGCTTGAGATTTTCACTAACAGGAGCTCAGGGCAGGGTTGGCTTTTTATAATGTAAGTACATATTTAGGAATTATCTAAGATAATAAAATCAGTAGCTTGACCCTATGAAAAAGGGGTCACATTGGAATTTATGGTGTAGTAGAGATGAAAATCTTACAAAGCATTAAAAATATATAGGCAGTCTTTATGGGGAAGGAACACTCAACCTATTTGGTTGCTGAAATAATAACTATGTAAACTCAACTAATTATTATAAGAAAGAAACGTAAATGCGTTGAAGTAGAATAGATAACAATATATTTTGCCTTTAAAATGGGTATATTATGTACAAAGGTAAAAGCAAGGGTGCAATCTTTGGAGATCATGTCAAACAACGTCTAAAGGAATTGGGATTTTTTTTCCTTGAGAAAGAAATGGCCACAGAGAGATAGCAATGTTCTGTATTTCCAGATTTCCCTGGAATAGAACAAACAGACCTGATCTAGATTACACAGATGGACTCCAGAACTTTGTAGTCAACCAGCCTTCCTCTTCCTGTCATTTGGGATGAACAACATCCTGGAGAAACCAAAGCTGAGGGAGTGAAAGAGCAGAGTTAGGCGGGACAATGGCGGAGGGTGTGAAGTCACATCAACTGTTTTAATGATGGCCTTCCTCTTTATTCCAATGTGTCTTCTGGTTCTTACTAACAGTAGTGAGGGTAACCAATAACAACAGGAGAATAATAGCTTCCTTCTCCTAAAGTACTTCAGAGGCTATATTTAACAATAAATGTACCTTCACAACAAAGCAGCCACCATTCTTAGGTTATTTTTAGTCATTAAAAAACACCTTGCCTACAAACACAAATACATTTCCATGTACAAAAGACCGTCTTAAAATCCTGATCTAATGAGAATGATTCAGCCTTGGAAACAAAGGTATGACTGCAGGGAGTTTGTAAGGCTCTATTGAGATGGGTACAAATGGAATCTGACAAATAAGCTGGGATTTTAATAGGTTTCATTATATTGTTCAAGTGAAATTAAAAATCTTTGCAAATTTGCAAAAATCCCTTACCACGATTGTCTGCTCATTTTGTCTCGCTCATTAGAAATGCTGCTTCACCATGTCATTCTTTGAAGTGTAGTGATACACAGAGCTGAATACATTCTTGGCTCTCTTGAGTTGCAGACAATACAGGAAACTAAAGAAATGTATCAATTTAAATATGAAACGCAACATTCAATAAGGATGAAATTTCAGGTGAAGAAAAAGATCCACTGATGATAACTAACAAAACTGGCCTTGTAGATGTTAGTAGTAAATAGAACTGCATAGGAAATTGTTTAGGGAGAGTTACATATGCCAACTTCTTTCTTCAGAGAGCGCTACTTCTGAGTGGTCTTAGTCTTGATCACAAGAAAAACTAGTATAGTTTGTACTCTATTTTCTTTACATTATTATTTGTCTCCTTTTTTTTTTTTTTACTAGTTTATATTAATTATACAAAAAAGTTTCATTGTGCTATTGCCATACACACATATAATGTACTTTGATTGAATTCACTACCTCTATTACTCTTGGTGATCCCCCTCTTCCTTTTCATATTCTTTTAATGAGTTGCATTATTCTAATTTACATTGTCTTGCAAATCAGAGTTTGTAGTTATTCAAGAAAAAGCCCTGTTCAATTTTACAGATATGTTCTTGCTGAGGAGTTACTAGAGACTTGGTAAATATACATTGGGACATTTGTTAAAATTCATGTGTTTGATTTGTCTAGTCTCCATCCTGCAAGAAAACATATTTTTTCCTTTCTTTTCTTCCTCAATGTGTCTGGAGTGACATTTTTGAAATCAAGCATCAGTATCTTTCTGTTGTATATTGTTCTGTTTCCTGTGTGTAATGTGTTGTCATACCAGTTGCAGATGAATGTAATCTATACTCCTAGGAGTGCTTACAAGATTCAGAAAACAAAACAAAACAAAACAAAGCCAAGACCTGGAAAAAATGTTTGGAATCAAGGTTATGATGCACACTTGTGTACACACATAGGCATACTGGACCAAAGCCCAATATTTAAAATGGTATAAATGTTATGTTAGATAAAGTAATAATTATTTCTGGTGTGGATGGGCACAAAAATCTTCATGAAGAAGTTTATATCATAATGTAACCTTGAAGCATGGGTAATGTGTCAAAAGGAAATGATAGCAGAAGAACATTTAGGTGGAAATAATTGGATTAAAAATTGAATGTTGCATAATTTTAGATTTTATCTTTACATGTATGACCCACAGCATATACATTTTATCAGTCACGTGAGATAAAGGTTAGTATTTTCTTTCACTATTAGTTAAAATATCCAGTATGATACTGTTTTATTTTTCTCATGTTAGCAAAGATTTAGAAAATGTATGTGAGTCTCAGATAGGAGTGAGAAGTCCTGGTGTGCTATTATGCGACAGGATGACTAAAAATGATAATGTGCTGTATATTTGAAAAAGCTGGAAGAAAAGAGTTTCAATCTGTTCACTGTGAAGGAATTGTAGATGTCTGAGGAGATGGATGATCTAAACTGATTTAAACATTACTCAATGTATGCATACATCAAAGCATCATATGGTAGCCTATCAAATGCACAATCTCTAGGTTTTCAATGTACAAGATACAGTAACATTTTAAAAAATGAAGAAGAAAAATATGGAACATTGGCTCAGCTGAGCAAAAGAGCACAACCTTATAAGAATCAGGGGAGAATGCATGCAGATTTTTCTATAAGGTAGACATTGGCTTTGTCTACCACAATGAAAAGTCAGATAGTATGATCTCCTTTTTGCTCTAGTCATCATTCTTAACTCTTTTCTTCCCTTATCACATATCCCATTCAATTAGTGTGCCCTGTGGTCCCTATTTCTAATTACCTCTTGCACCTATACACTCCTCTAGATTTCATTATGATAACCTTGGTCCATGCCATCATCATCCAGCTATTGTCCTGGCAACTATTCTTGTTTCTGCTTTCAGATTCCTGAAATCTGTCTATCCCCCATACTGCAACCAGAGAGACTAACTTGTATTCATGTAAATTATGTGATATGAATTTCCTGCTTAAAATTCTGCAATTTTTTTAACTGAGCTTGGAAGAAAATTCACACTTCAAGTTTTCATGTTATCTGGCTTGCCTCTTGCCTACATTCCAGTAGGTATATATTTCTCCAGCTTACTCTTGACCTGCTGCTAACTTGAAAACTGTGACTCCTGGTATCTGGGAACTAGAGGAAGCTCTTGGTAGTTCCCACTTCTTGCTACTTGGATGTTGTCTTTCTCAGCTGTAGGGTATGCAAACTGTTGATTAGTTGCCACATAGATCAAAGGTTTTTTTTTAACTCCCAAATATTTTAAATTCTTTGCTCAATTCTCTTGTATTTATACCAGTGGAATCTAGGCCCCACTTGAAAGATTTCCTTCCCCAATGGGTCTGTTTCAGACATCACTTTTCTGTGCGTTTTGAAATTTAGAACAAGTCCTAATTCTGCATTCCTGCCTTGTGTTCATGGAACACCTTGAGCTAAATTTATATTTTCATGACCTTGCTTCCTTTTTTTTTTGGACTCTGTCTCGTCTCCAAATTGTTAGTGGTTTCCACTGTTCTCATTTGAGTAGCCACATGATTATGGGAACTGACAAACTGGGAGAAGAACTAGTTATTAAGCTGGGGCATGCAGAGTTTGGAACAACTTATTAACTGCTGGGTGCGGCTCACACGAACCTAGCGAGCTCAGACTCACAGAGCTTCTGCTTGAATTACCCTGGGGAAGAGGCTTAGCTAGCAGTTCTTTAAAGATCTCTGGGTATTGTGCCAGGTGTTTTGTTTGTAAAACAGCTGACCAGTTTTACTCAGTGCAATCAGTCTTGGGTTGCCTCCACTAAGGAAACACTGGTGACCCATTTTAGTTAGTACTGCAATGAATTTTCCCTAGTGCTTGAAATTGGTTTTGGGAAATAAGCAATGTATCTATTATCAAGTATTGGAAAAGTACTTAAAGGCTCTGACAGAGAGCTTACCAATTTCACTATTTTAAATATACCTCAGTAGTATTTGAATATTCATGAAGTTGCGTAATATCACCACTGGTTTCAGAACTACTTCAGTGCCCCAAAAGAAAATCCCATACCCATTAATTAATAACTACTAATCACCTCCCCTCATCATTGCAAGTCTACTTTCTGTCATTACAGTTTTGTCTATTTTGGATGTTTCAAGTAAATAGAATCATACACTATTTAATGTCTTCTCCATTCACTTGAAGCATGTTTTTATGGTTGTTTTTTTTTTTTTGGTATTGTGGCATGTATCAATCCTGCATTCCTTTCTATAGTTGAATGATATTTCAGTGCATGGACTGGTCACATTTTGTTTGTCTCTTCATTTGTTGATGGCTATGTGGGTTGTTTCCACCTTTATGTTACTGTGAAAGATGCTTGCTGTGAAACTCTATGGACATGTTTTTGTTTCAACGTTTGTTTTCAGTTAGTTTTTGGGTATGCTCTGATGTGTAATTATTAGGTTGCATGGCAATTCTATGTTTAACTTTACTGGGGAACCACTTGACTCTTTCTCAATAGTGCTGGAACATTTTTACATTTTGCCCTTAATCCATAAGGGTGAGTTTTGGAGAATTCTAAGAATTAATTTCTAAAGGTGATTACATCAATAGGTGGAATCATTACATGACATTTGAATAGCAATGAAAGAAAATTGATTGCTTGTTTCCAAAATTAGGTGAATTTATCTCCTTCACCTTGATTGAAATTCTCTCTTACCTAGGAATGAGAGTGGACCACAAAGGCTAGCTATTTATTTTTAAGGTTTGAAAATCCTACACAATGAGCAGCAGGACACTCACATGGAAGAAAGTTACTTGTGTAGTGTTCTACTCTCAGTTCAGCTGATCTCTGTCACACACACACATATACACACATACACACACTACCTTTTCTATTTCTGAGCTCCACTTAGCTCTTACAGTGCCTTGTCAGCTGATATAAGAAACCTCTTAAACTTGTCACCGAATAGTAATATGTTCTTTCCTGGTTTAAATCCCAATAGGGAACTGAAACTTGTTAATTCAGCTCAAGAGTTTAAAATAATTAACTTTAAAATTAAATCACCTACTGGGCTGTTCTTTGGGATCTCGTCCTTTCTCATCTCCTCCCTCCACCCCCCAGGAGGTCATAATCATCATGGCACTGGGGGAAGTGTAGGTGGTTCACACAAGATTATCAGGTCCCTACTGATTCTTGGTCTTTAGGCACACACTTTGACTATACTGTGTTTGGTACTGGTGGTTGTTAGTGTGTGTGTGTGTGTGTGTGTGTGTGTGTGTGTGTGTGTGTGTGTGTAATGGGGCTTGAAGTCAGTGCCTGTCTTCTCAGTGTGCTTTTTCATTCATGGTTTTCTATCACTTGAGCCAGGTCTTCCTGTCTTTTACTAAATTTGTATGACTATACTAGCTAGGCCTTCAGGAATGTATCAGAACGTTATACTGATACTCGTAGCCTTGCCACACTCTGTGGAAATAAGATGTGGATACTCGAAACATTTTGTTTCTCAGATTCTTGGCCTACTCCAACCCCTGAGAGCAATGATCACTCTCTCTGGCCTCCAGTCTGTGAGTTAGAAATGAGTAGATTCCATAGCATTTGCCCACCACTCAGCATCTCCTTAGGCATAAGGCAAGCTTTTTGGTCTGACGCAATGTGGTAATCCAATTGGGGAAGCCAATTCTGTAAGCCTACATAATTGTGTTGATTGAGTTTCTGCAGACTTTGACTTTGTCTAAGTCACACTTAGAATATGTGCTGACAAGACAAAATGGGTCTTTCATTCCTTCTAAAGGAGACAAATTATACTACCAAGTAGATGGAGGATCTGATTGAGGGCATGCCTCTTGACTTGTCAGTGCTTCTTCCTTGGAGAATGCTTTATGGTTGGTGTAACATGAAATACAAATGTAAAGGCCTGTTCCCTTCAAATCTAAAGTTATGTCCTCATGATTGTGTTTCAAGTCTTCCTGTATCTGATCTTTCAGTGTTCCTTCCAGATATGGTATTTGGTGAGTCTGCACATATTTCCTATTACAACACTTTTATTTCCTTATAAAGAAGATCAAGTGTGTTATTATGGAAAGATCTATGTATTAGGAGAATTTCACCTCACTGACCACATTCAAGACTTCCACTGAGTGGGAATGTGCTATGGTTAAAGTCCCGTTTTAGCCTACGGCCATAAACAGACTACAACCATTCAGGAGTCAGCTCAACATTTTTCCTTTTCCATCTGCTCACCATAAGTCTTTAGTCATTAATGAAATCATGATGGTAACATGGGCCCACCTTTTCCTGTCTTCACATTTATATCCCTAGCCTTGCATTGGCTTTGATCCCAGCGTAAAATGGATTACTTCTTTTCCCCACCTGATCTGATATGTCTGACAGAACCTAGCTATTATTGAGGACTCCGGGATTCATGGCCATGTGGCAGGCATGTGGCTAAGTTACCAAGGCCAGGTAACAGGTGTAAGAAGTCTTTAGCAAATTGTATAATTCACTCTTACTGATGCTATCATCCTGTCTTAGAACTGTAAAGCAAAATCATCTACTGAGGATATATAGCCTAGGTCTGTTGAGACAATTGGCACATTTGGCAAGATCATCTGCCCCATAACCCACCTATACTTGATTCTGAGACAGTTATTTCTTGTTCCAGCCCTCATCCAAAAGCCATTAGTCTTTTATGCCACCAAGTTAATAGACCAGAGAAATATTTAGATACAAGTTGCCTATAGAAATGGGGCACAGACTTGGTTGAAATAGTTCTCCCTAGTTTGAAGCAATTTCTAGAGAGGTCAAGAACCCGGGGCCACTCTCTGGCAACAGTCTCAGCCTTGAACAGTTAAATCCCTTCAGCACTAATAAAGGATCTGACAGCAGAAAACTGAGTCCAGGATGGCCTCAAAGAGGAGGCAGTTATATGGACAACCCATGTGTCAACAGCAACCACAGAAGCCAGAGACAATGGAATTATTCCAGAAAAAGCAATGCATAAATAATTTGCTGTAGTTTGGAGGTGGAATGAATGCCAAAGACCTTGTGATCAAGGCTTGGACCCCGGGTCGGTGCTACTGAGAGATAGTAGCACCTTTGGGACATCATTGGTCAATGGCAATTGGGATTGTCATTGATGGAGATCTTGGGACCTCTTTTGTTTTCTCTTCTGCTTCCTGGTCATGAGGCAGCCTCATGTTTCCTGCCATTGTCACCTGGTACCCCTATCAGAGGCTGGTCTAGAATCTATAAAACCATGAGACAAAATAAACCCCTTTCCTCTTTTGAGTTATCTTAAGTACTTTTTTTGTAGTTATGGAAAGTGGACTTACATACCATTCAACTAGTATTTTTTGAAATGTTTTTTATTGTGAAAATACCATACAGAGGGGTTACAATTACATGAGCAAAGTAATGAGTACATTTCTTATCAAGCACGGTTGCCTCCTCCTTTGTTTCCCCTTACTATCCCTTCCATCAACTAGTATTTTTTTTTTTTTGGGTCCAGTCATGGGGCCTGAACTCTGGGCCTGCACACTGTCCCTCAGCTCTTCAGCTCAAGGCTAGCGCTCTACCACTTGAGCCACAGCGCCACTTCCGGCTTTTTTCTTTTTGCTTATGTGGTGCTAAGGAACCAAACCCAGGGCCTCATGCATTCAAGGCAAGCGCTCTACCACTGAGCCACCTTCCCAGCCCCATCAACTACTATTTTTGAGGACTGAGTATGATATAAAATTATTTTCTGGGAAAAGGATTACGAATTAAAACAAGAGGGCTGTCTCCAAAAAGCTTTCCTTAATTATGTCTAAAGAATATTGTTTGGGCCAAGTGTTGGTGGCTCAAACCTGTGATCCTAGCTACTCTAGAAGCTCAGATCCAGATGATTAAGGTTTGAAAGCCACATCAGGTGGAAAAGTCCAAGAGACACAATCTCCCAAATGGCCAGCAAAAAGCCAGGCTAGAAGCATTGCTTAGGTGGTAAAATTCTAACTAAGCAAGTATGAGGCCCTTAGTTCAAACATTGGTATCACAGAAACAAAACAACAACAACAAAAAGTCCCTCAAAACTCCAAAACCAAACTCTAAGAAACAAACAACTACTCCCTCTCAAAAACAAAAAAAGAACAGAAAAGAACATATTTCACAAAGAAGGAAAATAGCCTGATGAACTAAGAATATGATAAACATGTGTGAATTCAAGTAAACATTGGTAAAGTAAAACAGCAATAATGTCTTGAAGGCTTTATTTAAACATCCTTATAAATGGTATTTAAGCATGTAATTTGATTGCTGCTAGAGGAACCAAAGTAAAGAGTTACATGAGTATAAATCTGTGTAAAAACCATGCTGTAGACATATGCATTGCCTTCTCTTAAAAATCATAAAAAATTATCCTAAAAACAAAACAAAACAAAACAAAAATACCTATAAGGATACACAAACATTACTTCCAATCCTTTGAAAATAAACAGCATTAAATGCAGAGTTCTACATCCCTGCAGTGGTTTTTGTAGTGATTGCTTAATAACAGATGATAAGACATTAAAAAAAAAGACTGCATGGTAAAATTGCCTTTTTCCTGTTTTTCTTTCCTTTAAGAGATAATTCTCCATCACTTGTCTTTATATATTGATTGAAAACCATTTGAAAATTACTCCATCTGTCAATGAAATGCAAACACCTCTGGAGTGAAACCAAGCAGCTGCTTAAATGTTCAATCTCTCTGAACCACACAAAGAAGCTCTCTTCCTAACACAGGCTCTGTTTACACTATGCCAAAACAAGGACTCAATTCAGGGAAAATTCAGGACTTCCAGGTTGTTTAACTCAACTGATATTTATAAGGCACTTTATATGAAGTGTTAAAATTAACTCTCAGCTGAGGAATTACTGAATACTAGAGTTAAATGTGTGTGTGTGTGTGTGTGTGTGTGTGTGTGTGTGGTGAGGCAGGGGAGGGGGGTGAATTCAGAATTGGTTTATGGACCATATTTGAAAATTATGATAGTTCTACTTTCCCTTATTTTGCAAAATCAATGATCAGACTAGGAATAGACAGGTCTTTGTATAGTTTTGAATTCATACCATATAGAATTTTCAAATATTTCCCATCTAAGCCAAGGCAAATCAAACCATTGTCAATTTTCCTTATTTTTATCAAGGGAAAAATATAAAAGCAGAAACAGCAGCAGCAAAAATAATAGCAGCAGCAACAAACATCCTGTGTAGGTTTTAGGATCTTGCCTGGTGTGCAAACTGCACCACAGACTGCTGAGGTGGTGCTGTCTCTCTCTCCAGGCCTCAGTTTCCACATCTGTCAAAGGACAAAAGCACTGTAGCTCACAGAATGACTGTGAAGTTTAAAATAGTTTTAAAATGTAAACCATTTGCTGTAACTCATGTCATTTGGCATTCATCTACTACTTAGTTTGATTTTATTAGCTTTAATATTAATGATCCCTCATTAATATTTGGCTGTTGTTGCTTTTAGTGTGCACATAGATTTTCTAGCAATGAAAGCTGCTTCTGGTGACTAAGCAACTAAGCAAATAACAGGTGAGCAATTAAATAGGGAACTATTTTTAATTACTCATGGCTATAACTTACAGCTAATGTATAACTATAGGCATCTCAGGAGGCTGTGCTGGTATACATGTATTGTATATATAAATATATATGAATCATATATACATGTCATATATGATGCATATATGATATATATCTTATGCATGTGATATGACATATATGATCCATCTATATCACATATATATGATGTGATATATATCACATGTATATATGAATCACCATAGGGAAACCCTTCTGAGTAGTTAAAATACACTGAAAGAAATGAGTCACAGGAAGGGAAAGCAACTTGTAATGGGAGGTACTATGAATGGGAAAGGGTGGGCTAGTGGAGAGAGAAAATGAGGGAGAATATTTTCAGAGTACTTTATATGCATGTATGAAAATGGAAGAGTGAAATCTATTAAAGCTGTCTTAAGAAGAGGGAACATAAGGGAGAGAGATGGATGGAGTGAGACTGATAATGAAGCATCTTTGTTAGACTCAGCCAGAAAACCACAGGGACCTCCAGGTAGGAAGAACAAAAGAAAGATTTATTGCTAGTAAGAGGACCTGCAAGACCCCTTCTCACCAGGTGAGAGGAAGTGAGAAGTATTGGCTATTGTCTCAGGTGACTTTTTATAACCTCCTGGATTTATGGTCATAGCTATCCCAGCAGGGTGATCTCTCAGGGAAAGGGTCTAGGGGCTAATCATTTGCTGCCTTTCCTACATGGGCCTAGTGTTGCCTAGGGAAAGAGCATGAGGGAGGTTTCTGGGTTAACAATCATGGAGTTAGAAAATATGGGAAAAGAGTTACCCATTCTAAGCCTAGATGAGGAGAAAGAAGTACAAAGCTGTACAGAAAGGACCTGTTGGCATGTACTGTAACCTCTGTCAATGCTGCCATTTGATTTGCCATGAGAGCTCTATTTCAATCCCCTTCCAAGCTTCCAATGGGCTAGGCCTTAGCAGATACCAAGATAAAGGGAGACTGCTGATGGAGTCCATGTAGTACAGAACTAATAAAAGGAAGGAAGGAAGGAAGGAAGGAACGACAGAAGGAAGGAAGGAAGGTAGGGAGGGAGGGAGGGAGGGAAGAAAGGAGGGAGGGAGGGAAGGAGGGAAGAAAGAGGAAGAGAGAAAGAGAGAAAGGAAAGAAAGAAAGAAAGAAAGAAAGAAAGAAAGAAAGAAAGAAAGAAAGAAAGAAGGAAGGAAAAAGTGGACTTAGAGGAGCAGAGAGAAATCAGAATCAGATTTTCCTATAGTTGATTTGGGAATCATTAAAATCTACAGCAATTGCATTGCAATTCTAAAGCATCTCTGCTGAATTACATGCTCAAGAACTCTTATTTTCAAGAGGCACGTTTCAGCTTCTGGAGTGCATCCAAAGTGGTTCTATGAGGAAATCCCCTACCACCACCTCTCCCCACATTTTTGTGCCAGTTTTGAAGCTTTTATTCAGGGCCTGGGTTCTGTCCTTGAGCTTATTTTGCTTAAGGCTAGAGCGGAACCACAGTTCCAATTTTGGCTTTTTTGGTAGTTTATTGGAGATAAGAGTCTCACGGACTTTCCTGCCTGAGTTAGCTTTGAACTATGATTCTCAGATCTCAGTCTCTTCAGTAGCTGGGATTTCAGGCCGGAGCCACCTGATAAAAATCCATTTTTGATGGAAGGACATTTCTATTTAGAAACAGTATAGACTGTCATTGTGTAAAATTCCACTGAAATAGGCTTACCAACCTTCCAGTTAAAGTCCCTAAATTTACAACACCAACCTAAATCTAATCTAGAGATACCTTGTCTAGGTAAGAAGTTTCCTATTGCATAAGTAAAAATCAATAGGCATGGTACATGTGATACAAGGGCAGTTTTCTTGGTTGCTAAAGTGAGATCTATAGCAGAAATTTTTGTGTTCTCTAGCTCAGGTGGAACTTTGAGGTGATTGCAGCTGCAGCCAGCTGCTCCACTGAGACCTTGTTGATAGACCTTGAGGTGAACTAAGTGCTTCTGGCTTCAGCCTGATCCTCAGATACTGTGTAAGATAATAAATGTTTGTTGTTACTCAGTAATCGATGACTTTTATAATCATACTCAAGAAATTTTGTTTGAGGCCAAAGGCATTCAATTGGAAACTAGCCCAGGAATGATTTTGAACTGAGTAACCATGAAACTCATGGACACTGAAGTTGAACTGACTGTGAAAATAGATTTTCTGGTAGCAAAGAGCAAAAACAAGACATCCTCCTATCTATATATTCAAGAAAAGTACTATCAGAAACAACGAGTCATTGGTTGAGTGTAAAACCGATATATTATCAATTCTTTGTGAGATTTTTGTGAGTCTATAAAATACATATTTATTTTATAGGAAGCATGCTTGGAATGAGAAGTAGAAATGTCTACTCAGCATTGAACAGCTAGACAATGGAGCTGGGATTAGAACTCAACCCCATCCAACTGCAATGTATATTCTTTTATGTGCTAAAAAGAAAACAGGAAAACTGAACAAAGGAGGTTAAACTGAGATGAATCCAGATAAACAAAACTATGAGGGGTGAGGATTCACCAGTCTTTGAAGAATTGAGGGAAATGGCCCATAATAAAAGCAAAATCAAATACAGAAAAAAATATATGGCTGATTAAAAGGAAGACATAGCTGAGTACCAGTAGCTCATGCCTGTAATCTTATCCACTCAAGACACTGAGATCTGAGGATAGTGGTTCAAAGCCATTCCAGGCAGGAAAAGTCTGTGAGATTCTTTTCTACATTAAACTACCAAAAAAGCCCAAAGTGGACCTGTGGTTCAAGTGGTAGAATGCTAGCCTTAAGCAAAAGAAGCTCAGGGACAGCGCCCAAGCCCTGAGTTTAAACCCCAGGACCAGAACTTAAAAAAAAAAAAAAAGAAAAGAAAAAAATTATATTAAGTCAAGTAAGCCAGGCCCAAAGAAACATAGGTCCCATGGCTTCTCTTATTTGCAATAATTAGGATAAGTCTAGGATGATCAGAAAAGATCAAAAGCTATGTACAAATGACCATATAAGGCGATGTTAAGCGAAATGAACCCCAAGATAGGGACACAACTATTTTTTCTTCCTTGCTATTTTTTTAATGTATGCATAATGTAATATGTGATTTTTGTTACTTTTGTATGTTCTTCCCCCACGGTTTATCCCCTGTTTTCACTCTATTTGATTCTGGTGCCCTGCATCTTGTATAGACAGTTTTCTAATTTGGGGAGGGGAAGGGAAATAACAAAATGCCAAAATAAGGATACAGGTCGACTCATTGTAAAAATGAGATATACAAGACACTATGTGGAAAATGAACTTTACAACTGGGGGGAGAGGGAGGAGTGGGGGAGGTGGAGAGGGGGAAGGAGGAGGTAACAATGCTCAATAGGAAATGTACTTATTACCTTACTCATATAACTGTAACCCCTCTGTACAGTATTTTTACAATTAAAAACACATAAAGATGAAAGAAAGGAAGGAAGATGCTTCATCTCTTCAAGGACAGATGGGAATATGCAGAATATGGGTGCCTGTACTTTTGTGCTGATTGGCTCTTCTCAGATACACACGAAAAACCACAGCACCTGTAGTAACATGGGAATATGAACATAGCAAAGACAGTGCTGCCTGGCTCAGAGCATCCCAGGAGAAGAGCTCCCAGAAAGTCCTCCAAGTATGAAATGGAAACGAGGTCAAAAGGAGTTTGCCCAGAATATGTCAATTGATGTTCTAATTTTCTCAATGGTGATATTTCCCACCTAAAACAAAAGCCATACTAAGTAACATCAATGGGAGAATGTGTTTTGATTTTTCTGGGGTTAGTGAAAGAGAATGCTGTAGCAAACAGATATGGGGACCTTAGGGTTTTGGGGAAGCATTTTAAGAAACATAACATAGTGGGTAAATAAGAGGGTCCCAGAGCTAATTGTATCTGCACACAGGTGGTGTTTTTATAGGATTATCTGTAAAGGTCATTATCTTCCATATTTTGGCCCAAGGAAAGCGTATTTTTTTACCTGACTCCAATAAAACTGGACCATCAAGTCTTATCCAAAAAACTGTGATAGCTCAGAAACAGAAAGCTCAGAAGGAAGAAAACCTTCAGAGAGATATAATATAGAGCTATAGGAAAACCACACATGTGCATACACACAAACATGTTTTTATGGACCTAAGTTGATTGAATTGGTAGACTACCTGTCAAGATTTCAGTACAAAATCAGAAAGCAAACTTCTGTAAGCATCACCCTTTCATAAACAGTAGTTTCCGTCTGTGTGTGCTTAGACTTATACCACTGTGACAGATTCCGGAAAGAGGACTTCTGTCTTGTGCTTGCACTAAATCATGTCAGGTAGCTTCAATTCAGGGAAAATGCAAGCCAGAATAAAAGTGAGGAAGCCTTCTGTTATATTTTTATATATGAATGCTAAAATATAGATTTTCTAATGGCTATCTTCTATTTATCAATTGCCTTTTATACAGATGGCTTAAATTTCTAATAAGGGTGGGAAGGGATATTATGGTTCACAGAAGAGGAAATAGAGATGAGAGGCTGAAGCTTTCACTCAGAAAGAAGCAGAGCCAAGATTTAAATCCAGGCAGACCTGGCTCTGAAGCTTAATTCTATCCCTATACCTGGTGGGGGGAAGGGGTAGCGGGCTTGTCACATGAATTGAACTTGTCTTTCTGGAAATCAAACACACAGAATCCAATGCCCCTCATCTCTTTATGTAATAACCTGGAGAATAGGGAGAGCCATCTGTTCCCAGAGTAACATATTTGAGTCCATAAGGCAATAGGTTGGCAGAGAACAGAAGGATTATGACATTGCCATTTGGCATTGCTGACTTACTTTGCATTTTTAAAACAGAAATGCATGGTCCAACATGTTGATCTCTCAAGCCTACCATTACCTTCTACTCTGAAATAAGAATGGCTGGGACAACATGTATAAAATAAAATAAAGAATCCTTGTTTAGGGAATGACATCAGCCTGGAGAGCTTTTTTTTATTCTGACTTCCTGAAATGTTAGTTTCCAAATGATTTCATGAAGTAAATATACTTTGATATTTAGGTCTAAGAAGAAGAAGGAGGAGGAGGAGGAGGAGGAGAAGGAGGAGGAGGAGGAGGAAGGGAAGGGGAAGGAGAAGGAGGAGAAAAAAAGCAAGAATGAAGAAACTTGGGTTTAAGAACTCAGGATTAACATCACAACATGATTTAGATATTTGGACCCAGAACAGTAGTTTTCCATAAAGGCTTTGAAGATATTTCAAAATCACCCCAAAAGCTTTCAGGATATACACATACTTGAACCCAACCCCAGGCAGTCTTTAAAAATGAGATTGTGGCATCTGTGTATTAAAAAAATGTTTCTGTCATTCTTTTTTTCTGATAAACAGCTTCAGGTTAAAAGTTGTAAGCTAAAATGTGGAGAGCCCAATTTTTTTTTCCCTCTTGATTTGTATGTAGAATCTTCAAACATAAGCTCATAGGTTTTCCCTGTAGCAGAGATGCTAAATGC
The DNA here is from genome assembly GCF_024711535.1 of Dipodomys merriami. NCBI lineage: Eukaryota > Metazoa > Chordata > Mammalia > Rodentia > Heteromyidae > Dipodomys > Dipodomys merriami. The sequence goes on along the minus strand of NW_027202271.1, from coordinate 44,149,378 downwards.
TCAAAAGAATTTATTCAGTACCCTTTCTTGTCAATTGCTATTCAGAGATCCTCCTTTCTTTCATAATAAAATAGCTAGTAGAGACAAATCAACCAGTTTATCTCAATATAACTGTTTTAAGGAGAAAGAAAAAGGTGGTAATATAGCCTAAGAATTAGCACAGCAATGTAATTAAAAAGACCACATTAAAAAAAAAACACAGAAAGAATTTTAGTTAATTTCTAGTCAATTCTCTAGTGCTTCCCCAGAACTCTCTAAGCATCTTGTATCGCTGTTGTGCATGTTGGCTTCTTGAACACTAGAATGTGGGTGCAGATCTAGAGGCTACTGAGTTCTGTATTTGATCTTTGTCTACCTTTAGAATACTACTCAGAAAAATAAAATAAAATACTACTCAGTTCTAACTTAGAGAAAGGGATTCTTGAGTTAAAAAAAAACACCTCAAAAATAGGACATATGGTGAAGATTATTCTGAAAGACATTTCCCAGATTCTCCTGTAATATGCAGGCCAGGTGTGACAGGGGAGAGGTTACAACAGATAAAATAATGTTTGTGTATTTGTAACAGGAAACGTGGAAGTAAATAGGCTGAGTATGTATAACAGTTCAAGTCCATACAGGGAAAAAAATCTAACTAGGTATTTTAACAAAGAAAATCGAGTCCAGAATTTGGGGCACAGTAGATGAAAACATGATGGCTGTATCTACCTCTTGGATGGGAGAACAAAAGGAAGATGGCACCCGGAATCCCATCAGGAAGGTGATTAGAGCGTTGAAGTTTTACAGAGGCCCACAGAAGCAGGACTCAGAAATCCAAGAAAAGACCTGTAAAAAGTTACATGAAGTAAGTCAGATCATGAGAGAAATCAAAAGAGTGTAATTCCTTAGAAAGTTAAAATCAGGGGCTGGGAAGTTGCTCAGGGGTAGAGTGCTTGCCTTGCATGCATGAGGCCCTGTGTTTAATTCCTCAGCACTATATAAACAGAAAAAAAAAAAAAAACAGAAGTGGAGCTGTGGCTCAAGTGGTAGAGTGCTAGCCTTGAGCAAAAGAAGTTCAGGGGCAGTGCTCAGGCCCTGAGTTCAAGCCCCAAGACTGGCAAAAAAAAAAAAAAAGAATCCAACTTATATCCTACAAAATTAAAAAGAATGAGGGAAGGGGCTAGAAGGAGAGGGATGGGTGAAAATGTTGAGAGGAGGATGAAGATGCACCATATTCACAAATGTTTTGTTGAGTGGTAATTCCTTTGTACAACTACTTAAAGATAGCAATAAAAGTAAATAAATAAAATAATTTTTAAAAATTCCAAGGATGGTACCACCCCCATACTCCTCTGGTATCTCAAGAGTATAGGGGAATAGCTTTACAGAATGGGGCTCTTCTCTCTTGCTGGGACTACCCTGCTGGTATTTGTCCAACAGAAGTTGAATAGAGGATCTATGTTATGGAGATTCACCACTATGTAGCTGGTACCCATATTGTTTTTTTTTAAGTCTAAACAATAAGATATTCTGTAACAAGAATTCCAATATCCACAATTTTTGAAGGGGTAGTGTATTGGTTGTACATTGTTTTCATCTATGCTTACTCATGGTAGCCTACATTTTTATTATACTTGATCATCATTAATTTTGATTCACTGCTTGATTTTACAGCATGTCTTGGTCATGTCTTTCAGTTAGAGCTATTTTCCTCCAGAGATGCTTTGCCTCTGTTTCTGCTTCTGCTTTTACAATTAGCCAGGAAATGCACTGACTTGGGAGAATCTCATTCCACCTTAAGGTTTGAGGTTCAGACCTAAGTGCCTGATTTGGTTTTTCACTGTGTGCTTGCCTTAGCTTTGGTCTCCCAATTGAGGTAGTGTTCAGGGCAAGATTCCTGTCTACTTTTTTTGTTGCCTGTGGCTAAATTCCCTTCTAGTTGTACCTTAGCAAACTGAGGAAATCATAATGACCTTCCTTCATTTTGAAAGACAAAAGTCCCTTAAATATTATGTCCTAAGCTTTATTTGAACACTAGTAAGAGGGAAAGAAGTTTTAGGATGTGGAGAAGGTTACAAAGCTGGTAAAATTTTATGTCTTAAGCTGAATGGTGGGTAAAGAAGGTTTATATGTTATTTTCATGTATCAAGATATATGTGATAAATCACTATATATATATATCACTATATATATATGTGTGTGTGACCATCCATCATCTGTCTTATTTATCTATCCACACATTATTTTTGTATGCATCTATATGAAAAGCTGAAAAATAAATCTCACACTAATACCAGTTCATTAAAATTTCTATGATGTGGACAGAGCAGTAGACTGTTAAGTACAATATGACTGTTAAAGACAATATGGTCTGGCTGAAGAAAAAGGTACAATGTTCTAGTAAGCCATACTGGCCAGCTGGGAACAAGCCTAGACTGAGCTGTTGGGAAAGAGGAACGTGTAGCCTTACATGTGAAATACCTAGGTGATCACTCCCGGAGAAGATTTTTGCATGACGTATTCACAGATAGGCTATATCAGAGAAGTACTGTCTATTATGTCTCTACAAGCTATTATAAGCATAAGGGTATAGAGTATAACACATTCATATACTCAGTTTCTCTAATTTTCCTTCTGGGCTTGAGATAATCCTTGAAAATTTTGCTTCTGTTTCTAGGTGTCCTGTCTTTTTGTTGCAGATCCAGTTACCCTGAAATCCAGTTGTCTTTATCTTAATGTTCAATTCAGTGTACTGCCCTTTGGTGGCTTTGTAGCATATCATGTACCATGGAGAGGCAATTAAAAAAAATGGAGCTTAGAAACATTAATTCTTCTCCAATGGGGAACAATCTGTTCCCAGGAGGTGTTATTTATGTCATAGTATCAGGCCCATTGAGATAGCAGCATAACAAATTTATCTGTTCAATTCTCATCTATGGGTCAGGATATTAAGATGTCATGTAACTGGAACTTCTATTTAGAAATATTAATAACCATTGCATTGATAACCAACCTACTAGTAAATGAGAAAACAGTAAGCCACACAGGTTTATGTAATGTAACTCAGTTCTAAGTTCTACCCAATTTACCAAGATAAAAATAAATTATACTCGAGAATCAGTCATACAGTATTTCTGACTACTTTTCATAAAGATGGATTAATTGTCATAGTTCTCTGAAATTTTAACCCTGTGGGACAGTGCTGGGAGCGAGATTCATGAAGGCATCAGCCAATCATGTGTGAGCTGAGAGGTTTTAAACCCTGCTGTCCTCAAAATATTAACTCTACTTATTGTTGTTGTTGTTGTTGTTGTTGTTGTTGTTGTTGTGTGTGTGTGTGTGTGTGTGTGTGTGTGTGTGTGTGTGTGTGTGTGTGTGTGTGTGTATTGGTCATGGGGCTCAAACTCCAGGCCTGGGCTCTATCAGCTCAAGACTAGTACTCTACCACTTTGAGCCACTTTGCCATTTCTGGTTTTCTGGTGGTTAATTGGAGATAAGAGACTCATGGACTTTCCTGCCCAGGCTTGCTTTGAACCATAATCCTCAGATCTCAGCCTGTGATTACAGGTATGAACCACCAGTGTCACACCATTCCCTATATATCTGAAAGGGCTCCTTTGGATCGCTACTCAATTGTCTTCTGAAGGTAATTGTGGTTTTTTTTCTCCATCATTTTCTTCTTAGTAACTTATTCTTTTTATGTTTTTTTTTTATTGTGAAAATACTGTACAGAGGGGTTACAATTACATGGGCAAGATAATGAGTACATTTCTTATCAAGCATTGTAGGCTCCTCCTTTGTTTCCCCTTCCCATCCCTTCCCATACTCCCCCTGCCCCCCAATCCTCCTCCACAACCCCACCAAAGTTGTAAAGTTCATTTTCGACATAATGACTTGTACATCTCATTGTTGCAATGGGTCCACCTGTATCCCTAGTTAAACAATTTTTTCCCTTCCCCTCCACAAATTATACCAACATCAAATACAGTAAAATCAGGGGTTATACCGTGGGGGAGGGACATACAAAGCAACAAAGAAATCATCTTATAAATGTATTAGTTATCTTTCCTTTTCCCCCCTCTGTTGTCAGGGAGGAATATCCAGTTTAGAAAACTGAAGTGTTTACGGATTAAGTTAACTACCTTCTATTGTAACCTGGCAAACAAGCTCAGCTCTATGGGTAGATGGGAAGAGCAGTATTGGTCGTGGTTGTGGCTGCTGAGATTAAGGTAAAACCTGCATGAAGTGGACTAGTGCTAAGGTCATCTCAATGAAGAGTTACGTGACCATACCTAGGTAGCTGCTACCTCGAGGCTCTTTCCTATTCCTCCCCTGCCCATACTCAGCTCTCTCTCCCTTCTCATACATACCAAGAGGTAACTATTGTTACCACAAGCTGATTGGCCAATTTTTGAATCTTATAAATGCAATAATTTGGTGGGACTCCTTTGTGTCTGCCTGTTTCAAACTTCCCATTGTGTTAGTGAGATTTATTTACTTAATTGTCTTTATCAGTAGTTTGTTCTTTTTCATTGCTGTGTAATTCTTCTACACCTATACCACAATATATATTTTAGTAGTCATAGAAATGTGGGTTATTTTTGGTGTTTTGAGCTATTTATTATTTATTATTTTTGCTAGTCCTGGGACTTGAACTCTGAGCCTGGGCTCTGTGAGCTTTTGTGCTCAAGGTTAGCACTCAAACTTGTGAGCCACATCTCTACTTCCAGCTTTTTTTCTTTCATTTTTAATATTTTTATTATCATTGAGTAGTTGTACAAGGGACTTGTGGTGCAACAAAACAGTTTATGTATACAGTGTCTTGATAAATGTCACCTCTTTCTTTTTTTATTGTGAGAATACTGTACAGAGGAGTTACAATTACATGGGCAAGATAATGAGTACATTTCTTATCAAGCATTGTTGCTCCTCTTTGTTTCCCCTTCCCATCCCTTCCCATACTCCCCCCATCTCCCCTCACCTGATCCCCCCTCACCTGATCCCCCCTCACCAAAGTTGTAAAGTTTGTTTTTTGACATAACGACTTGTACATCTCATTGTTGCAATGGGTCCACCTGTATCCCTAGTTAAATGATTTGTTTTTGTCCTTCCCCTCCACAAATTATACCAACATCAAATACAGTGAAAGAAGGGGAGGGACATACAAAGCAACATAGAAATCATCTTATAAAACTCTACTACAAAGCCATAGTAATCAAAACAGCTTGGTACTGGCACAAGAACAGACCTCAGGATCGATGGAATAGAATTAAAAACCCAGAAATGAACCTAAAGACCTATAGCCATCTAATCTTCAATAAGGGAGCTAAAAAAAATGAAATGGAAGAAAGACAGCCTCTTCAGTAAATGGTGCTGGTAAAATTGGTTAACTACTTGTAGAAAACTAAAGCTAGATCCTTATATATCACCCTGCACTAGAATCAACTCCAAATGGATCAAAGACCTCAGAGTCAAAGCAGACACTCTGAAAACATTACAGGATGGAATAGGAGAAACTCTAGGTCTCCTTGGCGCAGGCCAAAATTTTCTTAATAGAGACCCAGAAACACAACAAATCAAAGAAAGGTTGGACAAATGGGATTGCATGAAGTTGCAGAGCTTCTGCATGGCAAAAGACAGAGTTAGCAAGATCAATAGAAAGCCCATGGATTGGGAGAAGAGCTTCACTAGCCATACAACAGACAGGGGTCTCATACCTAAAATATACCTGATACTCAAAAAATTAAATCCCCCACCAACAAATCTTCAAAGAAACAACTGCCCAATAAATAAGTGGGCTAAAGACTTAAGGAGAAACTTCTCTGAAGAGGAAAGAAGGATGCCCAATAGACACATGAAGAAATGCTCAACCTCCTTAGCCATAAAAGAAATGCAAATCAAAACAACATTGAGATACCACCTCACCCCAGTTAGAATGGCTATAATCAAGAAATTTAACAACAACAGATGCTGGAGGGGATGTGGACAGAAGGGAACCTTACTGCATTGTTGGTGGAAGTGTAAACTTGTTCAACCACTTTGGAAAGCAGTATGGAGGTTCCTCAAAAGACTCCACATAGAGCTCCCCTATGACCTAGCAATCCCACTTTTGGTCATTTACCCAAATGTTTACAAACAAGACCACACTAAAGCTACCAGCATGACTATGTTTATTGCAGCATTATTTACCATAGCTAAGATATGGAACCAACCCAGATTCCCCTCAGTAGATGCATGGATCAAGAAAATATGGTATATATACACAATGGAATTCCATGCCTCCATCAGAAAGAATGACATTGCCCCCATTTGTTAGGAAATGGAAAGACTTGGAAAAAATTATATTAAGTGAAATAAGTCAGGCCCAAAGAAACATAGGTCCCATGGTTTCCCTTATTTGCAATAACTAGTATATGTCTGAGGCAAGCAGAAAAGGTCAGATAAGTTGATGTTAGGGAAATGAACCCTAAGATATGTATTCAAATATTTTTTTCTTTCATGCAATTGTTTCTAACACATTTATAATATTATTTCTTTGTTGCTTTGTATGTCTCTCCCCCCACGGTATAACCCCTGCTTTCACTGTATTTGGTGTCAGTATAATTTGTGGAGGGGAAGGGAAAACAATCGTTTAACTAGGGATACAGGTGGACCCATTGCAACAATGAGATGTACAAGTCATTATGTCGAAAACGAACTTTACAACTTTTTTTGGGAGGGAGGAGGATTGGGTGGGAGGGTGAGGGGATTATGGGAAGGGATGGGAAGGGGAAACAAAGGAGGAGCCTACAATGCTTGATAAGAAATGTACTCATTATCTTGCCCATGTAATTGTAATCCCACGGTACAGTATTTTCACAATAAAAAAAAGAATTAAAAAATAAAATAAATAAAATAAAAAAGAAATCATCTTATAAATATGTTAGAAACAATTGCATGAAAGAAAAAAAACATTTGAATACTTTTCTTGGGGTTCATTCCCCTAACATCAACTGACCTTTTCTGCTTGACTCAGACATATATTCGTTATTGCAAATAAGGGAAACCATATTAAGTGAAGTAAGCCAGGCCCACAGAAATAATGTCACCTCTTTCAACATTCTCCATCCCTCCTAACCAACCCTTCCTTCACTTTTCTTAATTTTGTAGGATGTACATTAATGTTTGTTTATTGTTATTATAAAGGTGATATACAGAGGGGTTGCCGTTGCATAACTAGGTTAAAGGATAAATTTTTTTGGACAATGTCACCCTTCCCTTACACTCTCTCAGTTTTTCCCTCCCATCCCCACCACAATCTGTGTAGTTCATTTAAACACAGTATACCTCTACCTTTTTTTGTGGCTAATTGGAGATAAGAGTCTTACAGACTTTCCTGCCTAGATTGACTTCAAACTGCCATCCTCAGATCTCAGCCTCCTGAGTAATTAGGATTATAAGCATGAGCTACTAGTGTCCAGTTTGTTTTGACCATTTAAAATGAAGTTGCTATTGAATTGCTATGTCTGAAGCCTGATTAACATGAACACTCTTTTCTTTAGATACATACCCAGAAGTGGAATTGCTGGATCATAGAGTAGATAGATGTTTACCTATAGTAGAGAATGTCTCAACTATTTACTGGAAGGTAATTTTACCAAGAGGTGTGCTGATGAGCTGTTGGCCCATTGATCTTATTCTGTGTTTGTTACCTTACTCTTATACTTTGTCTCCTCATTATACTCAGCCAATGGCAAACCTAGTAGTTGAAGGAAGAATGAGAAGAATATTATAATCTCTATTTTGTTTGTTCTCTCCAAGTGTTACCTCTATTAGAAATGACTCAACTTTCTATAACCCTTGCTTTCATGACAGCTCCTCTTTCAAGCTCTGCTCATTTTGTTTTCATTATCATGACCTTTCCTCTTTGACTCTTTAGAGCCAGTGGGTGTTTATTAGATAACCATAGCTGCTACACTGAGTACTTGTTCTCTGTCTGATGTAACTCTACTTACTTTTTGAAAAAAATTCTTTTATTCAAAATCTAAAATTCTGAGTAGGCTCTTTCTTGTAGGGATATAGACTGATATTGGAGACAGATCTGAATGTATTAGAACACACGAGAGTCTTGCTCAACATGACAGAATTGGCAGAGGAAAGAGATAGTACAAAAAGTATTTATTTGGGGTAACTCAAGTCAATAAATACACTGGGTATATACTAGAACTCTGGTGATGCAAAAATAAGGTATTGAGTCTTAAGGAGTTGTGTTTGATCCTGGTTACACACAACTCTTCTAAGTTTCTATGTTCTCATTTTGAAAAATGGAGATGATAAGATAAATGATATGACTAAACAAGCAGTACCATACTTCCAAAGCCATCAGATTGTGCAGAAAACCAAGATAACCACACACTAGGGGTGAGATAGAGAGGTTCTTTGATTTCACTAAAGGAATTCATGTGACCATGACAGTTCCCCATAGAAATTCTTGGACTACCATGATTTTTGGATTCTGAGTACTTTCATTTTGGAATTTCTGGAGAGGCTCCCCCAACAATGGATCAAGAGAATCTTGTTTTAGGGGTGTTGGTCTAGTACAATGGTTAGGACAGGGCAAATCAGATTTGTGTAGGAAACTAGCTTTTCTGTTACGCTTATGTGCCCATAAACCACCAATGAACATTCTCATTCAGTCCCCTGTAAACTGGAAATAATCATTCTTATACCTTTATGGTAGTATTTATTATACCTTTTAATTCATGTCCAATGAGATACATAAACACAGATTTATAGTCACAATTCTTTCTGCTTCTGCTCAGTGCTGTGTTGTCAGGAAATGCAAAAAAGTGCAAGTAGAAGTTGTCTCTGTGAAAGTGATATTGTGAATGAACATGCTGGATAGGGAGAGAAACATAGAGGAAAGTCTGTGGATGGTGGTACTGTGGGCTGACATCTTTGTATATTGAGTTCAATTATGATTTCAGAATAGAAAATGTTAATGCACTATGCCTGACTATAAGGTACCTGAGAGGCTGTCTGTCAACCTATGACCATGCTGTATTTTGTTGTATTTTTGTTCCTTTTGTTGTTGTTAGAGATAGCGCAGTATTCTTTTGTTGTTGTTCTAAGAGATACAAAGTTTCAGTCTCTGTTTATGTGGCCTTTCTGCATGTGTGTATGTGCGTGCGTGCACACACACACACACACAGGCCCACACTCAGGCCCACAATCACATATTTCAGTTTCTGCAAGTTGCATAGCAAGGCCTGACAGAAATTAGCCAGAAGGAAAGCAAGAACAGATAAAGGGATTTCTAAGAAAATAGATTTCCTGTTTGTTTGTGGGCATGCATGTCAAACCAAAAAGATTTGAAAACAGTTAAAGCTTTGGACAAATTCTGTGAGCAGAGGAGGGCAGAGGAAACAGGCAAGGAAGATAACAATGAGATTCTGGAGTCTTACTGGTGAGTCAGAAAATTCTGACTCAAAAACAAGATCTATTTTCAAAGGTCTTTTGACAGAGCCGACAGCTCCTCAACTGTCAGCCACTCTCCAGAGACTCTAATGAGCTCTGCTTTGTCAGGTGTTTCTGTCTAAACAAGAAATCGCTGGTCTCTCTATCTGCCACCCTACTGTGAGTGCACTTACCTTTGCTTATGCATAGCGTAGTTTATTATTGAATGCAAACACTTGTTCATGTTGATCAGTAGGCTGTTGCTGTCAACCGACATCAGTGTGATCTTTATTGTGTTAATGCCTCACAAGTGGGGATTGTGTAGAACAGGTGGTCAGAAATCGCTTCTCTACTGCTGAACACAGGAATCCTAAAGAAATGGCCACAACTACCATGAGATTTAGCATTAGAGGGTAATGAAGATGATGTCCCAGAATAAAGTTACCTCTTTAACTACATCTAAAAATTCTCACTGAATTTAAGATATTTGCTCCATTTCATAGAGAGGGCCATTTCCATGTTAAGATCTAGAAACTTTTTGGGAGGGTGGCACCTGTTAATAGAAAACTTTTCCTAAAACAGCTTTGGAGCAATTTTTGTTGTCATATTCCTAGGGGGAAATGTGGCTTTCTCTTTCTCTCCATGCCATGTGATATATTTCTGCTTGTCTATTGATTGGCAATACTAGGATTTGAACTCACAGCCTTGAATTGGTTTAGCTAGTGCTTTATCACAGAAGCCGTGCCTCCAATCCAGCTTTTTTGCTGGTTATTTTAGAGATGAAGATTCATGGAATTTTCTTCCTAGCCTAGCTTTTAACAGTGACTCTCCAAATTTTAGTCTCCTAAGTAGCTAGGATTAGAGACATGAGCCACTAGCACCTGGCCCTACCCTTTTAATAATTTTCCTTAAAATAATATGCATGACAAACAATGAAAACATTGGAATAATTAAAGATATGAGCTCTGGTTATATTACTCCTGTTTTTCCCCTCACATACAGCACTTTTCTACCATCTATTGTGATGCCAATGTACTTATAATGATCTTTTATGCAACTCTGGTGCTTTTCTTTTTTCTAATGTTTCTCTAGATACTTCAATTATTTTCATGAATTTGCCTCATTTTATTAAAAAGTATGTAAAAGTTAAAATAACACAAAAACCAAAAGAATCCTCAAACAATCCATATTCTCTAAAATGTATATCCACCACCAAATAAAGTAATTCTTAAAATAGGACAAAAATGAAAGAGAATGACAGGGAAGAGCAAAATAACAAAAAGGTTCAATGTGTATACTGATTAACCTGAAGTTTGACTTTGATATAACCAGGTAGTCTCTTATTCAACAACCCTCATACAGATAAGATTTGTAATTCTACATAACTTTTAAGAAAACAAACCCACTTATAACACCAGAGAGTGATGAAAATCAAGCGACTTCTAGGGAAAAGTTGAGCCAATGCAACAGTGGCACAAGATTCCAGTTTTGCAACTGGTGCCAGTCTTTCAAGGATGAATGTTTGCAGGACAGATTCAGGAACGAGAAGAAGGAATCGAGGAAAGCAGAGAGGTAGACATAACTCACTCTGCTTCTTATTTAATTTTGCCCAAATCTCAGAATGATTCCTGAACCACCTGTTTGTGGAGCAGATATAAGGCAGTCCAACTAAGAGCACAAAAATTGGTATCTCAGTTGCCTCCTACACAAGACTCAACTTCCCATTTGAAACCAACCAAATGCATTGCTTTCTGAAAGGATAAAAACCAAAGTCATTCTCTATTCATTAGTCCTAGGACATTATTCAAGATGGTTTAATGTATAAGAATTTGGGAAAAATATAATTGTCTCAAGACAAAACATTAGCAACTAAGACCAAGTCCAAGTATGGCAAGATGGTAGATTTAGCAGATTTAGGAATTTAGAACAACCATTACAATAGATATGGTAAAATAAAAGAAAATGTGATGATAAGAAATGAAACACAGATATCTATGCAGAAAAGATGGAACTATAAAAAAGAATCATAGGTAAATTCTGTAACTAATAATGTGAAAGTAAAATATCTTGGATCAGATAACAGAACAGAGAAATGAGTTAGTAAACTCTGATACAGATTAATAATATAAGGAATCCAAACTAAGGACCAAGTGAAAACAAAGAAACTTTGTGTTTGTGGAACAACATAAATGTGTAAGGTCTGTGTAATTGTACTTCTAGAGAAAAAAAGATATGGAATGAAGCAGTAAATGTATCTAAATAAATAGTAGAGTCCATTTGATTAATTTTGTGAAAGACATAATTTTCAGATGGAAGAAACTTCTTGTTTCTAAAAGGGACAAGTACAAAGAAAGCCATACTTACATACATGGCCTGTTAGAAAACTCAAGGATGAAAGAAAGTGGCTAAAATAAATGACACTCGTGGTTAAGCAATGAATAACTTTCGATCTGTATTTTATGTGTAGTGTCATGGTGCTAACTCTAAGAAGACTGGAAGCTAAAGATGTCTATTCAAAGACCATCACTAAAAATAATGCATTGCTAAGAATCCAATAGATAGATTCAAATACACTACAGTCTGGATTTAAAAATCACCGAAAATACTTAACATGGTACAATTTCATTGTATTTTCGAACACTAAAGAGGCTTACAATGGATGGTGTTTATTTGGATTTGAGACAATACAAAGTATTCTTCATGAAGACTTCTGTGGTGGGCTAAAAAAAATTGTGGTCCACAACTTGGGTTCAAACTGTAATGTTAAGTAAAATAAGGAAAACATTTGCTCTTTCCCATGAAAACTTCTTTGACCTTGTTTTCCTTGTTCCATATTTAGTGTGTTCCTTGGAAGTTTCAGTCTCCCCTTTGTTCCCATCCACACAGTAGGAGAAAATCTAGGAGCTAGAGAGTGAGGAAGTTTTATGAATATTGTTGAGAAAATAAACAAATGGGCCCCCAGTTCTGAAGCACTGTTAGTTTTTCTTTTTATAAGAATGTATGAGAATAATAAATTGTGATCATTAAAAAAGTGTGACCATCAGAGTTATTGAGTTCCCATCTTTAATATCTATCTTCCTTATAATGATGCATCTCATATAGAAGCTCTTTATTTATTTAGGTTCTTTTGGGTATATATGTATCCCTCTGTAAATATCAATATAATATCTGTATCTATATATTACAGATGAATGTGTCCATTTCTTTTCATTAATACATTTTTTTATTGTGAAAATACTGTACAGAGGGGTTACAATGATCTGGGAAAGGTAATGAGTACATTTCTTATGTTCTCATAAGAGGAGGCATTGTTGCCTCCTTTGTCTCCCCTTAAAATCCTGAATGTGTCAATTTCCATCCAAAATAATGTTGAAACGAAATTGTATCACGATTTCACTGTGGGAAGAGGTCATAGTTGGATTTAACTATAGATGACTAGAGAATGTAAACACATTGCCATCTGGGGTTACAATCTACTTTGAGAAAGAGTAATGTGAAAAGTTAGGACACTATCCCTTTCTTATGAAGTAGCTCCTTGGTCTTTCCTACAGAGAATTAATTTTTATATAGGAACAATCATTTTATTCACATTTCCTAGTACTTCTTTCCTTGTATGTGTGTGTGTGTGTGTGTGTGTGTGTGTGTGTGTGTGTGTGTGTGTGTGTGTGTGTGTGTGTGTGTGTGTGTGTGTGTATGTGTTGGTCATGGGGCTTGAACTCTGGGTCTGAGCGCTGTCCCTCAGCTCTTCAGCTCAAGGCTAGTGCTCTACCACTTGAGCCACAGAGCCACTTCTGGTTTTCTGGTGGTTTATTGGAGATAAGAGTCTCATGGACTTTCCTGCCCGGACTGGCTTTGAACTGTGATCCTCAGATCTCAGCCTCCTGAGTAGTTAGGATTACAGGCATGAGCCACAGATGGCCCAGCTTTCTGTCCCCTTTTCAGAAGAAAGCAATCCCAATTTTTGCCCCATGAACCATTTGAAACTGTTGAGGTGTGAGTTATATGAGACTGTTTATATTGATGTGGAATAAATGTTCATAAAACTTTTTTTTACCTGTCTTAATTACCAAAAAATTTTTATCTGCATCTTGAATGAATTTAAGTATGATTCAGCTCAGACAGAGAAAGACCTGATTCTATGATAGGTTAACTCATCCGGGGATTTAATTCTCAATGTGCTGTATTCAAGAAAGTTTAAAAAGTTAGCCTATTTTATAAATTGTAATTCCACTTTTCTATTCTATTTGTGGTTTCTGTGACTTTAACTTTGTTAATCTTCGATGATCTCATCTTTAAAATGGAATGATGATTTTATCCATATCAGGGGTTGATTAGAAATAATCAAATCGAATGAATCACTCAAAGTGTTTGATATATGCCTAGCATATCCTGAATCATGTAGCAATATTAGTTGTTATTGTTATATTTCTATCCATTTGACTTGTTCTATTAGGAGAAATTTTTTTGACCTTTTTGCAAAGAAACCAAAGTTACTGCTTGCTTATCATATCAAACATCCATTAATATTGCAGATGGACAGGTACATGTTTTATAGCCAGAGGCCCAAATTACCCATGGCCATTTTGTCCAAATAAGAGAATACAAGTCAGCAGACAGAAATGTTTCCAAACTTCGGCTTGTAGCCTGGAATTTCTTGGGTTTCAGCTACTTCAGCAGATACCTTACTTAGTTATTTTTTTAAAAATGAAGTACTTCCCATTCAGTGACAAGTGAATGTCAAAATAATGTATTCTGAAACATAACTTTATGCTGCCTGAGTTACAAATGTATGGGGAGTAACAAAAAATGTAAAAATATCTGTTGGTTGAATCTCATATTTTCTACTCTTTAACTATGTCCTACAAATCCACAAATAGCTTATATATCTGAATAAGATATGGTAAAAAAATTTCAGAATATAATTAATACAAAATATGTTTATGTGGAGACTCTTAAAGTACATCTGGGCTCATAAAGACAGAAAATTTTAAAATGATTCTTCTGTATGTTTTTATGTCATATCTAGAACTTGGAAAAGAGATCCAGTCATTTTCTCATCTTTCCTTTTTCTCTTGTTCTGATGGCCTTGTATGTATTTAGCTTTCAGAAAGAAAAAAAAATCATTCCATTCACCCAAATCATTAGAAGGGTATTCATTTAACTTATAACCATTTTTCCTCTGGGAATTGACTTTTTAGTTATGGAGAATACTAAGTTACTCAGGAATCATGGTTGTCATATGTAATCCTGTCTTAGCAAAAACCCAGACCATGGGGTGGACTCAGGATTTCAGTTGAAGCAATCAGATCACCCCAGAGATTTGAACCTGGGAACAAGAGATGATCCCTGTAGGGTGGATGATTATTGGCATATCAATGTGTTGTGAAGATTTAAATTCATAAAATAAGAGGAATTCACAGAAACAGAAACAGCACGGAAACCCAGGTAATGAAGGAGAAAAAATAAACAGAGTTCAGAGCAACTTTCTAAGCGCTGATACTAGTCTTATTTTGATTTATTTATTTCTTATTTTGCCCCATGAATTGAATCAGTGATTCAATTGCTGTACTTTTTTGACTGTCCATTAAGTACCACACACTAGGCTAAGCACTTTTTCCATACTTTATCTCACTGGATTTTATTTAGAAGTCTAAACTACAACCAACCTGATAAGAAAATAATGGTAAATACCTAATATATTCTGGCAGAAATATATCAAGAAAATTTGGAGATTTGATTCTATCACTGAAAAAATTATAAGTAAAGTCTTAATGGTATGATGACCACTCAGCCAGTTGAGCTTGAAGAAAAGTTTTTGTTTGTGAACTGTGTTGTTGTCTTCCAGGATTGTACTGGCAAGCAAATGACCATCTCTGCCATTATTATGATCTACTTAAGGTTTATATAATCAGTGGAGATTTCTGTTGTGAGAAACAAAATTCACAGGGTAGCACAAAGAGGATTTTAAATGTCTACTTGTGAACTATCACTGGCTGGGAGTGCAAAGCTAATGGAACCTAATGTCTTATGACAAAAGAAAGAAACATTGCTGACCTGCTGTTTTCTAACCTTTCAGGTCTACATAGCATAATGATGTAAGTATATAAATATCACTGTCCAGGGGAAACATATTTTTAGAATATCCTAAATGAATATGGAAATATTATGATTTGTTCTATGTATAAGCAACTTCACAAGATAAAATAATGTTTATATTTAGGTAAGGGGCATAGGACATTCATCAGAGACCAGACCATTTATTTTCCATAAAGCATAAAAAGTATATATCAGCTCTGGGAATTAAACTTGTATAATATATTAATTACTAGATAGATTTATATGGGTTATTGTTAAATGTAAGACCTATGTGGGTACCTATGTTGTCTGAATTCTGTTCTTGCCCCTCATTTTTAATTTGCTATGTGCCTGGCATCTCTTTATTTCTCTATTGAAACTCTAAACATTATCTTTACAAAGGGCTTTTTCCTTACTGTTGTATTCTTCAACCCCTTTCCATTTCATCTGGAATAAAATTTAAATTCTCTTCAATATCTATATCACCAGATAAGATCTGTGTTAATCAGCTTCCAGTCACTGAGACAAAAATGCCTGAGATAATGAACTCATCAGGAGGAACGGTTGATTTGGTTCTCAGCTTAAGAGATTCTGGTGTATGCTTTGGGCCTGTGTTACCATCCCAATACATCATAGTGACCATGCACAGCAGAAGAGATCATTTACCTCATGGCATCCAGGCTAAGAAATAGAAAAGGGCTGGGGTACTAATATCCTTTTCAGAGGTACTCCCCCAGTGATCTAACTTCCTTTCAGTAAGGCCCTACTTCCTAAGGGTTCTATTATCTTTAAGTTGTATCATGAACTGGCAACATATAGGCTTGGGGAAACACTCCAGATTCAAGCTATTGCATAATCATAATAAGTTTATTTTTCCCCAGTCTTTTACATGTTGTGTGAACTTTCCATTGTCTTCTAAAAGGTGTTTAGAGTAATTCATTAGAGAAAAATAGTAGTATTAATTTGCTAGATTTATCATCGTATATCACTACTGTTTATGTGGGCTTAACCGCAGAAATAAATTTTCTCAAAGCTCTTGATGGTAGAAATGTAAGATCAAGGGGTTATCAGGGTTTACTCTTCAGAGACACTTTCCCTTGACTCATTGATGGCTCTTGTGCTTTAATGTCCTCACTTGGTTTTCCCTGTGTGCATGTCTCTATCCTCATTTCTTCCTAGGAGGGCACCAGACATATTAGATTTGAGCTCATATAGACCTCATCATTTTACCTTCAGTACCCTTCTAAAAGCCTTCCAAACGCAGACACATTCTGAGGTACTAAAGATTAGCACTTTGACAGATGCACAGCACAATAGAGCCCAACAGAGTTATTTCATACTAATAGATGTGCTCTGGAAAGTTAGGACATGCGCTGTCAATGTAATCAGTTTCTTGGAAAAGAATGACAAGAGAAGTATAAATTCAGCAGCTCATAGAAACTTGAGGCTTGGCTAGTGCTCTTGGCTGCATCCATTTGGATGGGAGATTTCTTTTTCTCCATGAAGACCATCTTTAGGGAATCAAGATGGGAGAGGAGAAGAGTAGAGCAGAGGAGGACACTGATCGCCGCATAGGATCAGAGAGTTTCCCAGGTAGCCATACAATTCCCTTGATTCAAGGAGGCCTCAGAAAAAAAATGAAAATGAGTCTTGTGAAAAATGGCAGTGTAGAAACATCCTTTCATTTCCATTTATCATAAAATGACTATGCAAATAGCAAGCAAAATGATGGATTAAGGTAACAGTAGTAAGGACCAACATGTTTAAGTGGTTCTTGAAAAACTGTTTTCGAATAAATAGATGCCATGTTGTCCAACCCAAGTGAAGACTCATGTTCCCATAACTGACAGGAAAATAGAAGATGGAGCATTTAATGTTCTGAAATATTTAAGTGAGGTTACCCTGAATGCACCAATGAAAGTTCATCTTTAAATGAATGATTTCCTCATGTGGAAAAACAATAAAACAAAGATAAATAAAAACAATAATTTTTTTAATACACAATGACAGCATGGTAATGGATTCTCCCAGGGTGGTGACTAAATTCTCCCTATGTGAAGAAGAAGGGGAAATCACAAGTACTTATTGCTGAAATTGCAAGCTAGCTTTATATCCATTGTTCATGAGGCATTTTTTTAAAAAGTTCATCAGGATTGATGTTTTCTTCAAATAAACAAAAGCAGCAGCAGATCAAAGACATTTTCTGTGTTTTTAGAATAATTCATAGACATTAAGGCAAAGGATTGAGTTTCAGATTCCTGTGTACATGAAAACATGTCATAGTTCCACCCTGAAGTTTGTTGTCTTTCATATGTTTTAACCCGTGTCCTCTCTTTAGCTATATGGTTTGGTGGAAACTGACATGAAGAGACAGAGTTAAAAGTCTTCTTCTTTATTCTACAATGCTCAACTGGGTGTATAACGACACTAGAGCTATCCTGCAGTTATCTGAGCATAGTTGCTTTTCTGTGGAATTGAGAATTGAACCCAGGGCCTCCTCTCTGCTAGGCATGCACTCTGCCATTTGTCTTAACTGAATTATTGAAGTTACAACTATTGTAGGGGAAATTTCATAATTTTATTGGGAAAATAGTCAATGTCATCTTCTGTGTCTCAAACTCCCTTAGAAGGAAAATAGAATATTTATGATTTCTCTACTGTGTAATGATAAGAAACAGGGATTGGGAGTTGATGATGGAGCTGAGCGGGGTACCTTTACCTTATTCTTCATTGGTTAAAATGTTGAGATGCAACCATAATTTCAAGGCACAAAATAACATTTTAGAAAAGCTTACAATAATTATACCCTAGGATTCTCTTGCAGAATATTTCAAAATTTAAGATTTGGATATTAATCCTGATGGAATATTGATAGATAACTACTTGCATTTAATCATAAGGGGATGTCTGTAAAAGTTATTTTTGTTCTAATTTATACTGAGCTGTGTCCAGAGATAACACAAGTTGTTATCTCCTTTTATGAAGACATTAAAATCTGCTGTGAGTTGTCCTAGCTGTGTGTTTGTAGAGCTGATGAGGCATGAGGCAGGCAATTAAGGCAATTAAAGTGTTCCAGACACAATGTTCTCAGAAACTATTTACCTACAATTGAGGCAGCATGAGATTATTTTTCTAATATAGGAGTCACATGAACTGTCATCAATAAATGCTAGTTTTCAGGCAAGATGTACCTTGAAATACAAAAGAAAACCACTTCTGATTTTCTGATTTTAATAACAAGTTTATTCTTAAACAACAAGTTTAAATTGAGTTCATGCTTAAGTCTACCGAGTTATACATTACTGGTCAGCTCTTATAAATAATTGAAATGTTAGAAATAACACATATTCCAACCAATGCACAGACCTTTGGCAAGTCTTTTCTGTGTTTGTTACTAGGTATTCTTATCTTCCTGAATAGGGCTTAAACAAGGTTCTAAGTCATGGTTGTGTAACCAAAAGAGACTGGGTTTCCACTGGGCTGGGCACAATCTGAGTATCTCTATGCTTGAGTTGCTCCTCAGGTGATTCTCATTGAGCTGTGAAGTTGAGAACTTACCCTTTTAGCATTGCTATTTTAAGGTATATTCAATTCTTTAGTTACAGTAGGTCATCAGCTTTATCTTTTGAGATGAAAGATTTGCAGAGCTTTGCCATAGTGAGTGTTTTGAGATAAATTTCATCTACCTTTTTGGTTCCAGCTTGCCTATGGGCACAGGTGGATGGGGTTATAGAGGAGGAAGGTGGCAGAGAAGAGACAGCTGAACTAACCCAAAACTATGGATTCTAGGAATTTCAGAAACCCAGGATAATCATCAGTGGAACAAAGTAGACAGAGTACAGAATGCTAAGCTATTCAGATCTGATGAATTGTACCTTGGGTAAATTGCAGATTCTAGGATTTCTAGTAAATAAGTGAACTGAAATGGTTGCATAAAGACAATGACATTTTCTTTAATATTTTTCTTTGGATTGTACTGTGGTTTGACTTTAGAGCCTCTCACCTGGACACAAAGCAGGCACTTTTGCTGCAGAATTATGCCTCTGCCACAGAGACCCATTTGGTTATTTTTGAAATAGGGTCTCATTTCTTGCCCTTGGCATGAAGCTGAATGTGAGATACCCATTAGCCTTCTTGGGGTATCCAGCATGCATAACCACAATCAATTTCTGTTCAGAAGGATCACAAAATTTTCTTCCCAGGCTTGTCTTGAACTGTTGCCTTCCCTAACTCAGCCTCTCAAGCAGTTATCATCACAGGCATGAGCCAACAGCTGATAACTTGTAAAGTAACGAAGACCTGTAGAAACAAAGCAAAAACTTGTAATCGAAAGTAAAAGTTTCCCATCTTTGCCAAATTCAGCCTACAGCAGAAGTAGCTGTTCCTTGTACTTTATTGTGACTCCATCCAGAACTCTGTTCAAATGTTCCTCTGGTATGATACAATCCTACAGCAGAGTTATGGAACCTGTCTACTGATACGTTAATTAAAGTAAATTTGGGTCAACATATAATGCTATTCTGTAGCTTCCTTTTTTATCCTCCTGGTACATAAAAAAAATCTTAACTACCAAACCATGTAAATGTAGCTCATTCCTGCAAGAGTTATTTAGTCTTTTTGCTGAAAAGATACACCATGACCTAATAAGCCAGTTCTCCAATAGTTCTCAATCATTTGCTTGTCTTTGCCTTTATGAAATATTCAGTAGTGAACATTCCAGTTTCTATACTTTAGATCAATCACCTGAGTATCTCTGTATAGTAGATTCAATGATGTAAGACATAGGGAAAAAGGCTTTACAGTTTTGATCAATTTCCAAAATTTCTTTCCCAACTGTCATGGTATTATCATTGTAAAAGGCCATCAAGACTAAGTTTCCTTGTTAGAATGAAGCCATCTCCAAGTATGGTCAGGGTTACAAATATTTGTCTTTTGGATAAAGGAGTTGTTAACTAGGTAGCCTTCATTTGCCCTTGCTCATCAATGTCATTTTTTCAAATAAGCATATTTGAAAAGAGACTCACTCGCCTACCAACATAACTTCCCCCATCCCACCAAATTACATGAGCTTTCTCATTAAATGGTAATAAAACACAACAAATGAAAGGATATATTGGAAGAATTTAGACAGAATGCAGGCGTGAATTTGCATTTTCTAATCAGAAATGCATTTATTTTTCTCTTTGTCCTCTGTGCTTCTTCAATTTGAATATTCAACAAAAGACCAACTGAATGCCTTGATTTCACAATAGTTAAAATGAATTCTTTTCTTGTGATTCTGCTCCTTCTTTTTAAGGTAAAGCACTTCAAGCAGAATAAGTCTCGAGTTGAAATTCAGGATGGTTCACTGCTGAAATCCTTAGGAACAAAGTGAAAACGGGAAACTTTTCGGCATATTTTACCTCTGCAGACAAATTGGTCCTTTCAAAGGGCATTAGCATGACATGGATGCGCGCATCACTGCTCATCACTGTCAGTCAGCCTCCCTCTGGCCTTGTCAGTGCTGAGGTTAATGGATGGCCTTCATCAAGGCTTGCTCGCAACATGAGCTTCCTGTGCTAGCTGGCGAGCACGATGTTTTCCAAAATGATCTGTCCTCGGCACATTTGTTCTCTCTCCAGGCTCTGCTCTCTCCCTTTTCCTGCTCTTCTCCACTTTTTTTTTTTCACTTGGCATTTTATCCTTCTCCTGGCAGGAAGTAGCACTCATCAGCCATCAGAGTCACACACTGCTGTCCTGGATTTCTACCCAGAGGAGCATCTTCTACTCACTATAGGTCCTCCCTTCTTTTCTCTCTCTTTCCCCTTCCTCTACTCTAATTACAGGGCCTGTGTTATCAGATTCATTCCTTTTGTCCTACATTAGCTTATCAAAAAAAAAAAATCTGGTCCCGGTAGTCAACCGTGAATGTCCAAGAGCATGAACTTGGATCACGTTTTGGCTCTTGGTGCCAAACAGAATAGTATGCATGATAAATTATGAAGCCCTTTCCTGGGCAAGTTTAGAATCTCTGGTTCTGCCAGGGCACTGAACCAATGAATGAGAACATGTGTGGCAAATCAGAAACTCCTTCTTGGGAAATGTTTGGGAAGAGAAATCTGTAGTTGACTACTGTGACAAACTGAAGATCTGATGAAGTTCCCTAAGGGGTGACCTAAAAACAAGCCATTTCTCATTTGTATTTTAAATTTGGTTACCGCTTAAGATTTAGCTAATACCATCCAGGTTTGACTTTCAAAAACTCATAACAAACTCCTTCTCTGTGTTTTGTTTCGGTCAGTATCTCTGTGCATTCATGAACTATCAATGAGTCTATAAGCACAGATACTCATCTATTGAGTAGGATTAAGGTTTTTGTCGATTTGAGGCAGCAAATACCTTTTTTTCCCCTTTCATTCTTCTCTGTCTCTGGGCACAGGCTATATAAGATTTGCTGTTTGATAATTTTCTTTCTTTCCTCTTCTCTTCTTCATTATGCTCTTATTCCTCCTCCTCCTCATTCTTATTAATGTTTTTCAATACTGGAGACAGAATCTAGGGCCTTGTACATTCTAGGCATATATTCTATCATTGAGCCACACCCCCAGCCACATCAAGAATGATTTCCACTTGGCCAGTGCCAACATTCTTGATCCAGGTTTTAAACAGAGGTGGTGAATTTTGCTACTACCAGATTGATTTCCCTCCCCCCCTTTTCTCTTGTTATTATAGGACTAAAGATATGGATCTATAGACCACACATTTTTAGGATGAGACATGTATTTATATGTATGATCACTGCCCACATTTCTCAACTGTCATGAATTATACAACTTGATTTTCTTTTTTCTCTTTAAATCCATGAATTTCTAAACCGTCACAGGGAATCTTAATAAGTGTTGTTCCAATGTCAAAAAGTGCTAATAGAAAATGGTGTCAAGCATGAATTAGTGTTTTTCAGGCTTTTGCTGTTATTATAAAATATCAAATATCAACTAGTTGTGACGCGGCAGGTCTTCATGAGGGCAGCTTATTTTATTGGGCTCTATGTTTCCAGAAAGACAGTCCCTCAAGGGAATGGGCTCTTGTCTCATAGGATATTCTCTCTTAGGGGTGGCAAGTGAGTTGTTTTTCTCTGAACGTGACCCTAGGACCCTGAGGTTCCAGAGATGTCTAGACATAAATAATGAGCACCTCATGAGACATCTTAGAAAGAAGTGAATGGGGAGTCTGTAGGTTCTGATTGGTATTTAAATCCAGAAATGGTTTCTTCCTCAATGACATGGACAAATCACACTTCCCTGGGTCAAATGCTGTCTAGCATCCTGTGCGAGCACCAGGAGGGGAGTTTCTATCAGTGGCTGAAGGCAATCATAAAGGCAAGCAAGTGACTGATAATGAGGGCGTGTTGGCTACTACTGAGGTTTTTCAGACTTTGGGCCCTTGAAAAGCCTGTTTTCCTAATATCTCTGGTGTAACCCAGAAAGGAGAAGTTTCTTTGAATGCTAAATTGTCTTGTTCAGAGGCAAATAAATGACACATAAAAGTAGCACATAAAGTAAGAGAATCCACCTTTATAGTATCGATATTTCTATCTGTCATCTCTCTATTTCAATCTCATCATCTATCCATAGATGGTAGAGAATCTCTCCTGTTATTTATGTTCTTTTCTTTTTTTGAGCTCATCTCTTTCTTAACTGCAATGGATCTTTAATGAATTAGCCCAGACCCTCCTCCACAGAGCTGTCCCCAACTTTGAAAGCCTTCAGGCCTATACTTTATTCTGTGCTTATGTCTATTATTGAATTCATAAAATATGTTATCATTATCTACTTGGTGACTTCTATGTATTTAATCATCTGCTAACAATCTACCCACCATGACTTTTATATAATTTTTATATACACACACACACACACAACAACAACAACAACACACAGTGTTTTTCTATAATGTTTGGGACAATTACTGTGTTTCCTAGTATTGTTTTGGAGAATAGACCAAAAATAGAGAGGTAGGAAGTAGCAGATGGAGGATTCTGGCCTTGACTCTGCCCAGCTCCTCAGACCAGTGCCTCTTCAGATTAGCCTATTTTCATAGATTTGGAATGCCTGGCCATCTGTGGAAGACAGTTAGGTAAGAACAAGATCCAGTCTTTTCTCTTAGGTTTTTCATCTTTTTCTCTATTTTCACTTTCCCAGCCAAGGCAACCATCTGTTCCTGAAAGGAAAAACCCAGGTGGAGCTGATGGAACACATTCCCTGGGTATGTCTCAGGCCCCTGTTGGCTTCTAGTATTTGCTTCTCTCATGGGAAGACCTACCCTGTTTGTCCCTGGGCTAACTATTCTAACTCCAGATGTTAAAACTCTCATGAAAACTCCCTATCCACAATGCCCCAGAAACTAGAGATTCTCTACTTGGTCATTTCCTATCACACAGATCTGTTACTATAACAGCATGTCACTGAAATGGTCTTAAGGTTGACTGACCATCACATAGAGATTGATGTTCCTTGAACAATAAGAGTTCATTTAAACACTCATGTTTGTTTTTGCCTTGCTTTTGTTTATAGTGTTGTTTGGGAGAATAGAATCATAGTTTGCTTTACACAAAGACACCCACATAAGACACACACGCACACACATACACACACACACACACACACACATACACAGACCCCTCTGATGCTACTTACAACAGAGGATGACTTTGTAACATTATACATTCTTGAGAAAAAAATAGATGAGACTGATGGGAGACCCGTGCACCCAATGTACTTTCTGAGATGATTGAGAGGTTCTGTATCTGTTGAGTCTGATACCAGTCATGAGATCCTTGTGGCCCCAAAGCCTTTGAAGCATGGTTAGTGACTAAGGAGGTATCAATCTTTAATTGTACTTAACGTATGAAAATTTGTTTAATCTGAAATAGCTATACATGGCTAGTGTCTACTGTATCACATGAAGCCTCAATTTGACATTTTTCCTCCCATGTCTTCAGAATAAAATATTTCTGAAAAGTATGATAATCTTTTCTTTCATTTATCACAATTTATCCTGTAATCTCTTATCCTTTGGTAGAAGCCTTCAAGGCAAGCAATGTATCCAGTGTGTTCAACTGAATCATTGGGGAAAATGGAGAAACATCAAAATGTTTAGTCTGAAGGCCTCAATCATAGTAACTGTCACTACTCTCACACATGGGAAGAGAAATGATTTTAGATGTTTGCTTATACATGTTCTTTTACTATAATCACTTTTATTACCTTATTTTATTCCCCCACTTTCTCCTGCTTATCCCTTTCTTTCCAAGTATCCCCCTTCCACTTTCCTGTCTATTTCACATGTTATTAAAATTCTCTGAAGTGTAAAACCAAGCATGAATAAATAGTTCCTCATGGGACAACATCAGATGCATTGCATTTTTATTGTGGGTCAGCTGATGTAAGGTAGAACATGCATCTAGAACTGAAACAGTGTAGAATGTTATTTTTTCCCTCAACCTAAAAGAAAAAAAAATCTAGATTTAAGAATTTTTCATGTGACAGAAAAGATGCAATACTTCTATTTTTTATAATCAATTGTTCAAATTGTTAAGATTTCTCTTTCTCAGCTATGATACATTAGTTCTGTTTTATAATTTCTAAGCTAAAATATAATTATTCTTTTGATTAACAAATGGATATACTTGTTTTAAAACCTGTTATAGTTTATTTACTTTAATGCATATAAATCAATTGAATTATGGCTTACTTTTGTTAGCACTTAGTAATAAAACTGTAATTCATTTTATTTATATTTTTATTGTGAAAATACTGTACAGAGGGGTTACAATTACATGGGCAAGATGATGAGTACATTTCTTTTTTTTTAATTTAATTTAATTTTATTTGTGAACATACTGTACAGGGGGGTTACAATTGCATGGGCAGGATAATGCGTACATTTCTTACCAAGCACTGCAGCCTCTTCCTTTGTTTACCCTTCACATCACTTCCCAGCCTCCCCCCTCCCCCCCAATCCCCATCCTTCTCCTTCCCCCCTTCCCCCGCCCCCCCCCCCCACACCGACGTTGTAAATCTGATTTTGGACATGACAACTTGTACTTCTCATTGTTGCAACAGGTCCACCTGTATCCTTAAACAACTGGTTTTTCCCCATCTCCTCAACAAGTTATACTGACATCAAATATAGTGAAAGCAGGGGTTATACTATGGGGGAGGGACATACAAAGCAACAAAGACATAATCTTATAGATGCATTAGAAACACATGCATGAAAGAAAAAACATTAAAATACATATCTAAGGGTTCATTTTCCTGATATCACATTATCTGACCTTTTCCGCTTAACTCATACATATACTAGATATTACAAATAAGGGAAACCATGGGACCTATGTTTCTTTGGGCCTGGCTTACTTCACTTAATATAATTTTTTCCAAGTCTTTCCATTTCCTAACAAATGGGGCAATGTCATTCTTTCTGATGGAGGCATAGAATTCCATTGTGTATATGTACCACATTTTCTTGATCCATTCATCTACTGAGGGGCATCTGGGTTGGTTCCATATCTTAGCTATGGTAAATAATGCTGCAACAAACATAGTTGTGCTGGTAGCTTTAGTGTGGTCTTGTTTGTAAACATTTGGGTAATTGCCCAAAAGTGGGATTGCTGGGTCATAGGGGAGTTCTATGTGAAGTCTTTTGAGGAACCTCCATACTGCTTTCCAAAGTGGTTGAACAAGTTTACATTCCCACCAACAATGAAGTAAAGTTCCTTTCTGTCCACATCCCCTCCAGCATCTGTTGTTGTTAGAGTTCTTGATTTTTGCCATTCTAACTGGAGTGAGGTGATATCTCAATGTTGTTTTGATTTGCATTTCTTTTATGGCTAGGGATGTTGAACATTTCTTCATGTGTCTATTGGCCATCCTTCTTTCTTCTTCAGAGAAGTTTCTCTTTAAGTCTTTAGCCCACTTATTTATTGGGCAGTTGTTTCTTTGAAGATTTGTTGTTGGGGGGTTTAATTTTTTGAGTTCCAAGTATATTTTAGATATGAGACCCTTGTCCGTTGTATGGCTAGTGAAGATCGTCTCCCAATCCGTAGGCTTTCTATTGATCTTGCTAGCTATGTCATTTGCCCTGCAGAAGCTCTGCAACCTTATGCAATCCCATTTGTCCAACCTTTCTTTGATTTGTTATGTTTCTGGGTCTCTATTCAGAAAATTTCGGCCTGAGCCAAGGAGACCTAGGGTTTCTCCTATTCCATCCTGTAATGTTTTCAGAGTGTCTGCTTTGAGTTCAAGGTCTTTGATCCATTTGGAGTTGATTCTGGTGCAGGGTGATATATAAGGATCTAGCTTTAATTTTCTACATGTAGTTAACCAATTTTGCCAGCACCATTTACTGAAGAGGTTGTCTTTCTTCCATTCTATTGTTTTAGCTCCCTTATCGAAGATTAGATAGCTATAGGTCTGTAGGTTCATTTCTGGGTTTTCAATTCTATCCCATTGGTCCTGAGGTCTGTTCTTATGCCAATACCAAGCTGTTTTGATTACTATGGCTTTATACTAGAGTTTGAAATTTGGTATTGATATTCCTCCAGCAGTGTTCTTTCCGTTGAGGAGCGTTTTTGCTATTCGGGGTCTTTTATTGTTCCATATGAATTTTTGGATTGCCTCTTCTATTTCCTTGAAGAATGAGGTTGGAATTTTGATAGGTATTGCATTGAATTTGTAGATAGCCTTGGGAAGTATTGCCATTTTCACGATGTTAATCTTTCCAATCCAGGAGCATGGGAGCTTTTGCCATTTTTTAAGTTCTGTGTTGATTTCCTTTTTCAAGATTTTAAAGTTTTCATCATAGAGGTCCTTCACTTCTTTGGTTAAGTTAATTCCTAGGTATTTTACTTTTTGTGGGGCTATTACAAATGGAGTTGCTTTCCTAATTTCAGCCACACTTTTCTCATTGTTGGCATATAGAAAAGCCATTGATTTTTGGGGGTTAATTTTATAACCTGCTACTTTAGCAAATTTTGAATCAGCTTGAGTAATTTGGGAGTGGAGTCTATGGGATTCTTTAAATACAAGATCATGTCATCTGCAAAGAGGGAGAGTTTTATTTCTTCTTTCCCTATTTGGATCCCCTTTATTTCAGCATCTTGTCTTATTGCTGTAGCTAAGCATTCTAATACTAGATTGAAGAGAAGTGGAGAGAGTGGGTATCCTTGTCTTGTTCCTGAGTTAAGAGGAAATGGCTTTAGTTTTTCACCATTGAATATAATGCTGGCTGTAGGTTTGTCATATACAGCCTTTATTGTATTGAGGAATGTTCCATGGATTCCTAATTTTTCCAAAAGCTTCATCATGAAGGGGTGTTGGATCTTGTCGAATGCTTTTTCTGCATCTATTGAGATAACCATGTGGTTCTTATTCTTGCTCCTGTTGATGTGATGAATAATATTAATTGATTTGCGTATATTTACCAGGTTTGCATCCCTGAAATGAATCCTGTTTGATCGTGGTGTATGATTTTTTGGATGAATTGTTGAAGTTGATTGGCCAAAATTTTGTTGAGAAGTTTTGCATCAATATTCATCAAATAAATGGGTCTATAGTTCTCTTTCTTTGATGAGTCCCTGCCTGGTTTTGGGATGAGGGTTATGATGGCTTCATAGAATGTGTTTGGTAGTGAGCTTTCTCTTTCAATTTCATTGAATAGTTGGAGGAGTATTGGTGTGAGCTCTGCTTTGAAGGCCTTGTAAAATTCCGCTGTAAAGCCATCTGGTCCTGGACTTTTCTTAGCTGGGAGGTCTCTTATTGCTGTTTCTATTTCACTGCTTGATATGGGCCTGTTAAGATAGTTTAACTCATCATGTTTTAGTTTTGGCATGTCAATATTTGCTAGGAAAAGGTCCATTTCTGTCAAGTTCTCAAACTTATTAGCATAAAGTTTTGAGAAGTATTCCCTTATAATGTTCTGAATCTTGGTTGTTTCCGTGGTGATGTTTCCATTCTCATCTCTGAGTTTATTAATTTGGGTGTGTTCTCTTCTTTTTCTGATAAGATTTGCTAAGGGTCTGTCAATTTTGTTAAGTTTTTCGAAGAACCAACTCTTTGTTTTGTTGATTCTTTCTATAGTTTTTTTGGATTCTAATTCATTTAATTCTGATTTAATTTTGATTATTTCTTTCCATCTACCTGATTGGGGTTTATCTTGCTGCTCTTTTTCAAGGAGGTTTAGATGTGTCATTAAATTGTTAGTTTCAGATATCTCCAATTTGTTGATGTAGGAGCTCAGAGCTATAAACTTGCCTCTGAGTACTGCCTTTGCTGTGTCCCAGAGGAGCTGGTAATTTGTGTGTTCATTTTTGTTGAATAGCATGAACATTTTAATTTCCTTTCTAATCTCTTCCATGACCCACTCATGATTCAGCAGTGTGTTGTTCAGCCTCCATGTGATGCCGGACTTTCTTTGGTGGCTTTTGGTGTTGAGTTCTAATTTTATTCCCTTGTGGTCAGAGAGGATGCAAGGTATAACTTCAATGTTTCTGAATTTAGACAAGTTTGCTTTGTGGCCTAAAATGTGGTCTATTTTGGAAAACGTTCCATGTGCTGCTGAGAAAAACGTGTATTCTGATGCTGCTGGGTGAAATGTTCGGTAGATGTCTGTTAAGTCTAGTTGATCTATGCAGCTGTTTAGGTCTGCGGTTTCTCTGTTGAGTTTTTGCCGAGTTGATCTATCTAGTGGGGAGAGTGGTGTGTTAAAATCCCCAACAATTAATGTCTTTGGATCTATATGGGATTTGAGGGAAAATAGTGTTTCTTTGATAAATTTGGGTGCTCCATTGTTTGGCGAATAGATATTTAGAATTGTAATATCCTCCTGAAGGAGAGATCCTTTAATTAATATGTAGTGACCTTCTTTATCTCTTCTCATGAATTTTAATTTGAAGTCTATTTTATCTGATATTAGGATTGCAACTCCCGCCTGTTTATGGGGGCCGTTTGCTTGGTAGATTTTGTTCCAGCCTTTAACTTTGAAAATGTGTTTGTTTTTATGGGCACGATGTGACTCCTGCAGGCAGCAGATAGAAGGGTCTTGTTTTTTAATCCAACTAGACAGTCTATGTCGCTTAATTGTGGAGTTCAGTCCGTTAACGTTAAGAGATAGTACTGAGAGGTATTTGGGAGTTCCTGCCATGTTATCCACCTTCTTGGGGGCTGCGAAAACTGGGTTCTTACTATGGTTCTTGGATTCTCAGTTTGGGTGCAGTTTCTTGGCCTTTATTGCGGTCTTGTTGGTTTTCTATGTGTAGGACATCTTTAAGAATCTTTTGTAGGGCTGGTTTGGTGGAGATGTATTGTTTCAATTTTTCTTTGCTATGGAAGGTTTTTATTTGGCCTTCAGTTATGAAGAAGAGTTTAGCTGGGTACAGTTTTCTTGGTTGATAGTTGTTTGTTTTTAGGGCATGGCATACATCATTCCAGGCTCTTCTTGCTTTAATTGTCTCTCCTGAGAAATCTGAGGTGATTCTAATTGGTTTCCCTTTATAGGTGATTACCCTTTTCTCCTTGACAGCTTTAAGGATCTTTTCCTTGGTCTGTGTTGATCCTGTGTGGATTATAATGTGAAGGTGGGATGTGCTATTCTGGTCTGGTCTATTTGGGGTTCTAAAAGCTTCTTGTATCTGAATAGGCCTATCTTTTTGTATGTTTGGGAAGTTCTCTGCTAGGATCCTGTTAAACAAATTTCCTAGACCATTAACTTCTGTTTCTAGGTGCTCCTCTACACCCATTATCAATAGATTAGGCCTTCTGATGGTGTCTTCCAGGTGTGGGATAGATCAATCATATTTCTTGGACTTGTCTTGGAGGTTGTATGTTCTTTCTCTATAATATCTAGGCTGTCTTCAATCCCTGAGATTCGATCTTCTGCATGGTCTAACCTGCTGTCAAGACTCTCTACTTTGTTTTTTATCTCTTTTCCTTCTAGTTGGTCAGCTTTGATGGCTTCAAGTTCTTTGTTGAAGCTCTGTTTTAGGTCTTGTATGAATTTTTTTACTTCCTTAATTTGGTGTTCAGTGTTTGTTCTCAAATCACTTAGTTGATTGGTTATGGTTTCTTTGGACTCCCATTCCTTCTGTTGGGTTCCATTCAGCATTCCTTTTGTGGTCTCCCTGACTTCCTTCAGCTCTTTGTTAATGGATTCCATGAATGCCTTTAGTGATCTTTGTGTATTCTCTACCTGGTCTCTCAATTCCTGAATTATTCTTTGATTAGCTTCCTCCCGTTCCTGGGATTCCTGTAGTTCTCTTTCCTCTCGTTCGTGGCATTCCTGCAGTTCTCTTTGAGTGTTCTCAGCCTGCTCACGCCATTCCTCCCTTTCTCTTTGAGTATTCTCAAGTTGTTCACGCAAATCCTGTATCAGTTTTTGAGTATCTTCCTCACGCTTATGATATTCCTGTATAAGCTTTTGAGATGCCTCCTCTCTCTCCCTTTCACGCTCATACAGAGTCCTTTGTAAGTTGTCAAACTTCTCATTTATCATGGTTGCCAGCAGTGTTTGTACAGCTAGTTGGGAACTCTCCTCTGGATTATTCATTATCTGTTCTGACCCCTGATTATCAAGATTGGGAATAGAGATATCCGGATTTGCCATTTTTCTTGTGTTTTTCCGGCTTACTCTGCCCATTTGAGATGAAAATAGCACCAGTTTTGTGCTAGAACACTATCTTAAGGCAACCATCAATCAAAGTTTGCTTTTGTACAGTCAATAGTCTACAGATACAATCTAGTTCAACAGATACATCTATTCAACATCAAACAACTATATGTTAATGGGCTTCGAACTGCAGAGAAGAATTTGGAAGACCAGAAATTATTAGGGTTAGGGAGAGATGTGTGTAAAAAATAGAGATAGATTGGTGTGTGGGGGGGGCACAGGGAGAGTTAAACTATGTCCTAATCCCAATGCAGGAAATAGGTTGGGTAGGATGCAAGTAGAGAGAGAGAGAGAAAAAGAAGAAAGGGAAAGGGAAATGAAAAGAGACCAGAAAAAAATAGAAACATAAAAATTAATATTATTATGGAGATTAAAAGACCATCTATTTAGAGAGGAATGTGAGTATATTAAGAAAAGGGAAGGGACATAGAGAAGTGAAAAACTTAAAAAAATGCTTAAAATATTATATAGGTATAAAGAGGTAGTACTGCTCTTAAGGAATTTATGTCTCAGAGGTTTTGAATTGAGTAATAAATTTGTGGATTAAGTGTGTACACAATGGGGGATAGGGTCTACTATTTAACTTCGGGTTTATCTGAGGATGTGTAGGACAAGAGTTAAGTCACATAAAGAGGATCAAGAGAGAGGAATAGGTGAACAGGAAAATAAAGGGAGAAAAAGAGATCAGAAGTTCAGTAGAGCTAGACAAAAAACAAAAAGATAGTTAAGAAAGAAAGAGAAAGATAAAGAAGACAAGAAAAGAAAGGAAACCGCACATTCACGTATTCCTAAAATAAAAATTATAAGAGGAAAAAAAGTTACTGGAAAACAATTATTTTTTCAAAAAAGGCAAAAATTAAAGATTAATAAAATTTTTAGAATAGGAAAAAAAATTATATATATATATAAGGTACCAGGAAAAACAAAAAAAGAAAAAAAAAGAAAAAAGAAGAGGAAGAAAGAAGAAAAAAAAGAAAAAAAAAGTTCTTTGATTTTTTTTTTGATTTTTTTGGGAGAGGTGGGAAGAATCCTGTATCTCCCTTTTGTGTGTAATCAGCCTCTGGTTGTAGTCTCTGGTCAGCTTGAGGTCCTGTGGCTTGATTGGTTTCTTAAGTCAGTTTGTTCGAACAGGCAGAAAAATGCTCTGCTTTACCCAAGATTTTGAGATCCCCTCCCAGATTAGTTTACTGGGATGGTGATCTGCTTTGAGAATGGCAAAAGAGGGGGATGCAGTGGTGAGGCTAGGTTCTGGGTAGAGTTGAGGCCTTTCAACAAACAGTAGCTTTTTCCTGAGGCTATTTTGTGAAAAAAAAAAAACTCAGAGAGCCCAGCCTGGAGCCATTCTCAGGGTTTCTGTTTTTCAATTGATTGTTGAGGCTGCTAGAGGGAGGGGCAGCCTCTGGCTCTGGTTACCCAGTGAGGAAAGCCACTCCAATGGCTGGTGCCTGAGCTGAGTGACTTTTCCCTGGATGGAGCCGAGTCTGGTAGGTCACTTTGCTGTTAAGTTCTTGTGACCTGCTAAATGACTCGTTTTCTTCCAAGGCCTGGGTTGGAGCTGGCAGCTCCTCTGAGTTTTGTCGGTATTCAAGATGGAGATCACCGGTGCTGGGGGGGGGAGGGGTGGCCTTCCCTCCTCTGCTCCCTGAGAAGGAGTGAGGACGTCTGGCTTCTACTCATGTTGAGTCTTGGATCCTGGGTCGTCTCTGGTCTGCACACTGCAGGATGAAGATGTCCACTCCTTGTCGGTTCTTGCTGGTTTTGAGTAGGATCCTCTCGCCCGCTGTGTCTGGCTCCTTCGTCCCGGACTCTCTGTGTGAGCGCTCAGTTATGGTCCGGGCTGCGGACTCCGCCACGACCCTGCCGCCCCAGCCGCGGCGGCGGCTGCTGGCAGGCGCTCAGATGTGTCTTTTTGCCTTGGCTTCCCCTCTCTTGTCTAACTCTCTGTCCTGTGATGGCACACTTGGTGTGATTCTCTGGCTTAGGACTGTTCACTGGAACTCTAAAACTGCTTTCTATGCGAGAGCTTGTTCAGATTCCAGCTTCTCCTCCGCCATCTTCCCG
The DNA here is from genome assembly GCF_024711535.1 of Dipodomys merriami. Lineage (NCBI taxonomy): Eukaryota > Metazoa > Chordata > Mammalia > Rodentia > Heteromyidae > Dipodomys > Dipodomys merriami. Next base: position 44,116,123 of record NW_027202271.1, on the reverse strand, counting down.
GAACTCCATGAGTACATTTCTTATCAAGCATTTTAAACAATAAGTAAAAGGTTGTCTTGGAGATCCAATTTTAAGCTTCAAAAATTTATACTTTTAATAGTTTAGCCAAGCCTAAAGTCCAGACATTTTATGATTTATACATAAATATATTTTAAAATAGTATGCAACTATATATAACAGTATATATTAATATACTATGAACATTAGTAGCTGTTTCACATGATGTTAAAATTCTCTGAAGTATAAAACCAAGCACGAATAGTTCATCATGGGATAACATCAGATGGGTTGCATTTTTATTGTGGGTCAGCTGATGTAAGGTAGAACATGCATCGAAGACTGAAATAGTACAGAATGTTATTTTTTCCCTTAGCCTAAAAGAAAAGCTAGAAGGTCTAAACAAATAGTATAAGAGTACAACTAAACTTTATTTGGAGAAAACATGGTTGCTTGACTTATGTCCAGACATTCCCACAACTATTCTTGGGAAGAAAATCTGATGTTTCAAGCCTTCTACAGCTGTTACTTTGTGAATGCTACCATTGTGGTTCTTTGGCAGTCTTGCAAGTGTCAGATTTCCCATAAGCATAGCTTTTCAAGTCATTCTGAAACATTCTTTCAGGATGTGGGCTGTGATCTTTAGTTTTAGCTTACTTTTTATTTTTGTTTCTCTGAGACAAAGTCTCATAGGCTTGTAATTTAGTATAGGCTGTACTTAAACTTGAAATCCTTTTGCCTCAGCCTCCCAGAGCATGGATTGTAGTTGTATACCTCCATGGTTAGCTTTAATCATTAGTTTATAGACAAGGAAACTGGAGCCCAAGAGGCTTGATCAAATTAGCAGACAAACCATGTTTAGTTTTAGCTACTGGCTTTTCTAGTCTTTTTTGAATAATGAAAGAAAGGGAACTTGTAAAGCAATTTTGCATTCATTCCATTTAAAGGACACACACAGACACAGAATCACTTGTATTCCTGATTGCACATGTGTTCTCCATCCTACTTGCCTAAAATTTTACTTGGTTTCTAAGACTCAGTCCAATGTGACCTTCTCTCTGATCTTCTTTTCTGACTTGCTCATTTCCCCAGGTCCCTTCAGCATGTTCTTTATCCTTCCATGAGAAGACTGTTGATATTGTGTTCATTAAGAAGACTTTCATAATGCCACTTTGTACCTGGCGATGCAGTAGATTGTGGAATGATCTATTTTTCTTTGAGGGTCCCTGTATGGCCCATGTCCTCCTTACTTTTGTATCTTTTCTAACACATAGTAGAGAGACATGCTATAGAACTCAAGACATATTAAAATATAATTATGGCCACTCATAATTATAGTTGAGAAGTTTTAATTATAGAAGACGACATACATCCCACAACTGTGATCACCACCAAGGTCTCATTATATCACCCAGGCTGACCTGGAACTTACTTTGTACTTCAGGATGTCTTGAACTCATGATCCTTCTGTCTCCATTTCCGAGTCCTGAAGGGGTGGAGGATGTAATGCCATTTTTAATGGAAAAAAAAAAACAAATTGATCAAATACTTGCGACAATATCCTAATGAGTGGGGGATACTCATAATAAGAAATACAGATATATTTCAGGTACTATCACAAACTGCCTTGGAATGCTGTCAATATTTACTATGAACGTGTTTTTTTCTTCTTCGAGTCTTTTTTAGAGAAAAATACACTATTAAGTACTATTAAGTCATTAATACCTTGGTGTTTCTATTTGTTCCACAGCCCTCTGATATCCCTCAAGAATGCATTTACTTGGAGTTTGTATAGGTTGCAATGGCTAGAAGTGAGAGAATGGAGCTGAAACACTTAGGGACAATAAGGAAATTATATAAATGTAGTTTCTTTGATGTTGAAAACCCACTGAAATATTAGACATAATCAAGAATCATTATATATGTTCAATACATTAAAATTCGAAATGATGTAGTTATCAGGATGCCAAGATACCTATCATCTGCCTCTTCTATTCAGAGGAAGATATTTTTAAAATTATTCTTCAATACCAAACACTAACTACCCGTCTTTAGAAATTAATGATATAGTTATGCTCATATGTCTGCATTAAAATAATTGAGTAAAGTAAAATTTTTAATAAAATCTCTTTAAAAAATGTAGGCACATAATGCTGGAATTTATGTTGTGTGAGGCTGACTTCTTGCTAAGAATAGCAAAATGTGAAATTTTGACACTTTCTGAAATGTAGGCTAAAATTGCTATTGGCTATTTTAATCAAGGTAAACTATCTCTCCTAAATGTAAGCAGGTAACTAAGCTTGGTGATAAACATTGAAACTATAATACCCAGCACAAAATGATTAGTATTGTCATGATTTAAATATGAAGTGTCCTCCACAGCTCATGTTTTGAGGGCTTTATCCCCAGCTGGAGGAATACTTTGGGAGGTTGTGGGAAATTGGAAGAAACAGGTCACTGATGGTCTAAATTGGGATGTCACACCAGATCCTGGCTCTTTGCTTCCTATCTGCCCTGACGTGAACAGCTTCCTCTGTGAGATGCCGCCATCACTAGGATGTCCTGTCTTACCACAGTGGACCTGACTATGTTGTACTGAACATCTGGAGAATGAGCCAAAATAAATCCTTCCTCTCTTAAGTTGTTTCTCTTAGGCACTTAGTCATAGCTAGGCAAAAGTCACTAATACATTTCAGGGTTAATAACATTCTTTTCCATGTTATTGTTCATATATACATATATATATATACATATATATATATATATATATATATATAATTTCCTAACCTGAATTCATCTTTTGAATTTTTCAAAATGTTTTCCTCTAGAAGAGTTCAAATCCTTTATGTGTGACCTCATAAAATAACACAAATGTAGTTCTTGTTATCTCATGATAGAATGCAAGCGTACATCATGGAGTGCTGAAGACTGAACTCTGGGTCTAGACTGGTTTAGACAAGCACTCTAGCAAGCACTATACTCCTAGTCTTTAGATTCCTGTTAAACTTGTACATGTTTGTCTTGCTAGTACGTAGCAAAGATTGAGTTCAAATTGAGATTTATTTTTTATGTTAAAATTGGCTTGTAATTTTCCTTTGAAGATCAACACAAAGTCATTCTAATGATTTTTCCCAAGGTCATAATTTGTGGTAGATAAATTATGAAGTCAGAATTCTTGCCTTTTAGGTATTACCATATTCTATTCTAAATGTCTATTACTTAAAATTTTTCCTTTTCTTTTAAAGATTAAATTTTGTTCACATAAAAATGACTGCCAAAAAGAAAGAAAGAAAAAAGACAGGAACTACTTGCCTAACCAGAAATTCTAAATAATGCCCGAAACAGAATCCTGAATGATAGAGACATGACGTGTATTGTCATACGATATACAGTCAAGATTATCTTAAGCATCATTTTACTAAGTGGGAAGTATTCCTTTGGAAATCTTTCCACCTGAAAATATTTATAATTGGGCAGGTAGTGCATGGGCATCTACCCTGGACATGAGAGAATGACCTATTTTACCTTCTTAAGAATACAGAAGGTATGGTCTTGATCAAAATGTGTTGTACTCATAAATTGGTATGTTGAATTGAAACCCTTTTATAAACTACTTAAAGATAAGAAAAAATATAAATTAAAATAAAAGAAAAAGAAAAGAATACATAGTTGACCAACAGCCCTTCAAGTGTTTAGAGTTATTCCAAGGAATACAGTTTAACTTAAGAGGGTCACCTGGTTGTGGCTCAATGGTCTTTGTTTTGTAATAGATTTCTATCTATTCCCCATTACTGAACTACCCCTAAGACTAGCTCAAAAATCTTGAAGACTCAAATTCCCTAAGTTTCCATAACATGTAATCTTTGGCCTCTACTTGTACCCTGATAAGAGCTATCCCATGGAGTTCAAGTGTCTCCAATTAAAGTGTCAACTCTTAAGAAACAAGGACTATATCTTCTTGCAGTTGATTTTCTAAATTTCGGATATGAACATAAACATGATGGTGTACATACTTAAAACGATTTGGGGATGAAAAAGTTAGAACCCAGCCTGCACATTTTCTGAATTAATAAATGTCAAAACTTGTATGAGAACATGGTCTAATATAAGCAGGTTTTAATGACTAGACTCTTTGTGATCAGAGAAAAATTAAAAGCAACATATTTCCTTTGGCAAAGTCTAATTTTTCTATGTACATGCTCAACCCCAGAACAAAACCATGTGCATTTGCTTTTGGGGATTAAAGAAAGTCAAGGAACAATCTCATGAGTCCAGTGAAATTTAAGTAGTAGACATCTTCAGAAAACATTTTGGTTTGCAACTCTCACATGAGACGGAGTATAGGCCATTCTATTGCGAAGGCTGTACTTTGCCTTTGTCCCCATGCAATGTAATCAAAGATAGGAACTAGAGATGTTTACTCTGACACAGACCCAGATGGCTTTTAGTAGATTATTGCTGCAATGATCTAAATGGTACTTTAGCGCTTGAATGAGTCAGTGTGCCTCTGAAAATACTTCACATCCTGGGACTAAATGGGCCAAGCTAAGTAAACATTGGCAATATCAGAGGATTACAAAAGAAAAAAAATCCAATCTCTGAGCAATCTCATCAATCAAGGCCAAGAATTCTAGAGGGGATTGGCTGGAAAACATTTAGAGTTGGGTAGGTAGTGAGTAGGCACTTACCCTGGACAGGAGAGAATGACCTATTTTACCTTCTTACGAATATAGAGGTGGCTTTGGTCAAGATGCATTGTACTCATAAATTGATATGTTAAATTGAAGCTCCTTTATAAACTACTTAAAGATAAGAAAAGTATAAATTAAAATAAAGGAAAAAGAACAGCTGACAAACAGCCCTTCAACTGTATACCGTTTAGCTTAGGAGTGTCACCTGGTGTGCCTCAAAGGTCGTTGGTTTGTAATGGATTTCAGTTTAGCTATTTCCCCATTGTCTAATTATCCCTAAGGATGGCTCAAAAATCTTGACAGCTCAAGAATGTAACTTAAAGATGAAATCTATAATTTAGTTTAAAATTTTGAATTTTTATCAAGATGGAATGACTAAACACATACAAAAAAATGAAAATCCCCCTGATGTCTGGAAGGTTATAATAAGGTATTGCCAGTTTGAGCAAAGCTCTCATTCCAGAATCCTCTCACAAAGGAAATTTGTCTGTCATAACATGAAGTCTTCTGTTCTGTGAACCCACATTGTGGAGCATGAGGTTTGGCATACTGGAATGCAGTTATTTTGATTAGAATAAAAATAGTAAGGGAATTTAAAGTGGTCCTAAATAGTAAGGGAATTCAAAGTGGTCCTCTCAGGTAACAAAAATAAAGTTGTATAAATATATTGTTAAACTGTAAGAAACTACTTGTCAGGAATAATATCCATTTACTGGGCACTTTTAGGACTTAGTATATTTCTTGAGTAATTTCTCAACTGTAGGGTAAGATATAATATTGCATTTTCTTTTTCTACTTATATTTTTCTACTTATACTCAGTGTAAGATACTAACTAGATTATTTAAACTAGATTTTAAATATATTCTAGCAGAAGGATTGAAATATTTCTATTGTTTTTGTCTTTGAACAAACTTAGGTGTTTAAATTATACTTTTCCCAAAATAGCATAATTGCTCATTCTAGGATTTAGAAAAGAATTATAGATTTTTTTAACCTTTTCACAAAAAGCATGAAATAAAGTCACAAAATAGTCTCTTGTCAGCCAGCCTAACATTTTAGTCTGAAACCCAGCAAGGCTCTGGTTAAATTATTTTAAATTCTTTCCTGTTTCCTGTGATATGCTCTCTCTCTCTCTCTCTCTCTCTCTCTCTCTCTCTCTCTCTCTCTCTCTCTCTCTCTCTCTCTCTCTCTCTCTCTCTCTGTCCCCCCCGTATATATATGAATGTGAATTTGAATGATTTTAGTTTGTTGAAAACATGTTTTTCCTTAGTAATATTTTTAATACTTTTTTATTGTAAAAATACTATACAGAGAGGTTACAGTTACATAAGCAAGGTAATGAGTACATTTCCTGTCAAGCATTGTTGCCTCCTACTTTGTTTTTCTCCTACCATCCCTTCCCTCCCACCTCCACAACTACACTCCCCCCCTCCCCACCCTGCCTACATTGTAAAGTTCCTTTTCAACATAGTGTCTTGTACATCTCATTGTTACAATGGGTCAACCTGTATTTAAGCATTTTGTTTTTTTTTTCCTTCCCCTCCCCAAATTAGAAATGTATATATACAAGATGCAGGGCACTGACATCAAATACAGTGAAAACAGGGTTTATACCGTGGGGGAGGAACATACAAAGAAACAAAAAAAAATCACATGGTACATTATAAATACGTTAGAAACAATAGCAAGAAAGAAAAAAACCACTTGTGTCCCTATCTTGGGGTTCATTTTGCTTAACATCATCTTATCTGGTCCTGTGTACATAGCTTTTGACCTTTTCTGCTTGTCCCAGACATATGCTAGTTACTGCGAATAAGGGAAACCATGGGACCTATGTTTCTTTGGGTTTGGCTTACTTCACTTAGTAATATTTTATTTTAACATTCAAAAGGGACTTGATGACTTTAATGAATCTAGCAGTGAAGATTAGCAGGCTATCCACAAAGGAAGTAAGCAGTTAAGGCTTTGAATGAGAAGGAAGAAATGAATCCACCCAGGCACTTGCTGGATGGTCCCATAAGAAACATACAAGTATGAGATGTCATGTTAAGTTGCCCACGTCATTATTTTAAAATGGCATGTGGTTTTTTGGAAACTAGTTCATTTCCATGATTATATTCCTCCAATTTCTTCAAAGGGGGAATGTACCCCATTGTTTTTTGGAACACTAGGGAAAAGCATGGAGGTTTAAGACCTGATGACTTTAAACAGTCAAATTGCATCATGTGTACAGATTCCATTAGTTAGTGGTAAGCTGACTGTGTCCCTTTGTGTGAATAGCAAGTCCCACTATTGTGTGGCTTACTTAGTCATTTGATTTAGTTGAAAAACGGGTTCAATTAGATTTCCCTCTTAAATCTAGTGAATAATGGTCATTTATGAATGTGCAGGTTTATATTTCAGGGCAATCCCTTCTTTAAGTCATGGATGGATATTTTCCTTTAACATACTGTTTTGAGATTATGCTATGTTTGAAAGGCTTAACGTCAGGAATCCTGCTTGGTTTAGAAGAACTGTGTGTCAGCTTCCATAAAATCATAGTTCACTGTAGTGAACAAGGTGTTCTGTGATGTGAAACACTGGCTTGTGTGCTATCTGTTTTTAGGATCAAGTCCATTCTCTTTTGAATAGGAGGATGATTAATATTTATGGACTAAATGCCGCTAGCAAGCTCAGTTTACACATCTGTACAATCAGTAGAATAATTTCTTCCTGAAATGATGAGGATTTAATGGAAGGATATATGTATTTCCCTGCCCATTTAATGTTTAATAAATGATACCGCTTCTCATTCATGTTAGGCTTATACATTGTGTAGGCCCTTGGCACTTTGACAGTGTTTCAGATAAGACCAAGTGAGACTGATTCCCCAGGGAGACAAATCTGCAAAGAAAGAACTAAGAGCTCACAGAATGACTCTCTGTTCGGATGCTAATAAACACATCTCTTATGTTCATGCTGAAATAGTTCTAATGATTACCACACTCTTATTTTCTCCTGCTAGAAGACAAGATTGTAGCCTTGGGTCAGTTTGACTTAAATCCAGTTTCTGGGTCATCAGGGCCCAGGTCTAAGTTACTTTTTGAAGTTAGAATTCAGTCAAAAAAGGAAACTTTGAATACAGCAATACATTCATGTAAAGCTGTAAAATTAGCACAGTATTTACTACTAAGCAGTTTTATATTTTGTGTTTTAGAAAGGCATTATTTTTTAATTGAATGAATAAATGAATATGCTTTATCCATTCGATATTTGGAAAAAAAATCAGAAGTGTGATTATACTGTAAGTGATGAGATATTTCTTTTTTCTCCTTTGTCAATGGCATATTATATAATCTATATATTATATATAGAATGTATTATATATAGTAACATAGTATATATAGTATGTATATGTACATATATATATATATATATATATATATATATAAGTGGAGCCAAAATTTATTTCTCTTTTTATGAGAATTAAGTTTATTGATCAGTTGAACAATTCATCACATATAAGTATCTGACATTGCATTTTTAAAAAGTGTGTCAAGAAAATCTTATAAGCATTGTCTCATTAATTTTCTCATTATTTCTCATTGTATCTGTGATGACAGTACATATTAAAAGGGCTCAAAACCTTATATCCAAAAGAAGAAAAAGACCTATTGATTAATCAAAGACATAATTGTAGTTGATTATGTCCTGCTTTAGTAATCCATGGGAACCTAGCACTTGTGCTCAGACCTAGCTCCATGGCTTACAGGAGTCTTCTCAACTTCCTGATCCCTTCTAGAATAACACACAGAAAATACAAACCAAGAAAGAAAATTCTCGTTTTGCAAATCCCTGTGTCTTCCTTTGCCTTTCACAATTCTTTCCCTATCAGCACTGCAGTGCGCCTTTGTAATGTACACATTTCGAGGCCTTTACTCAATCTGGTACTCACCTTTCACTCTGGCTAACATTCCACCAAATTCTATTTTCCTGTTGTTGTTTCATATCATAGAGAAAATCATTGGCATGGGTAGTAGGAGAAATATCTTACATCCACTATTTCACAGCTTAAATACTGCATGATTTCGTTTTGGTCTCATCTTGTGCAAAACAAGTTAGGGTTGGCTTTCCAAGGGTAGCAATTTTTTCAAGTCCTGATCTGAAAGTGGTAGAAATTAATGGGTTGGCATGTCCAGATTTGAAGTCTGTTGCTAGTACTCACAGTTGCTGTGACCCTGTTCAGTAACTCTCTCTCCAAGTGCCTCAGTTTCCTTATCTATTGTATGGGCATCTTAAATTTTCCTTCAAAATGATGCTATGAAAACTAAGTGAGAAATGCAGCATATACACAAGACTTAAAGACTATCTGGAAGGGATAGTAGGGGAAAAACAAAGGAGGGGGTAACAATGCTTAACAGGAAATGTACTCATTACCTTACTCATGTAACTGTAACCCCTCTGTAAAGTATCTTTACAATAAAAATATTAAAAAAAGACTATCTGGCACTAAGTACTCAATAAATTGTAGCTACTTTGAGTAGGCATTTCTATTAGTATATGTAAAAGAATATAAAGTGCTTTTACTTATAATATTTCAATTAACCACAGCAAATATCCTGATACCAGGATAAAGGATGAGGCCCAGAAAAGTTAATTAGGTTATTTACAATTAACAGTCAATGGTAGATCCAATATATTGGAACTCATGTTCCACTGGTATTCTTTCAACTAGCACAAACAATGCTATTTTTACAACACTATAGTTTTGGATGGCTTATTTTTAGTCTTGATAGTTTTCCAGAAGACTTTGTTATTGGTGCACTAGGTGTTGTTTTGTTTGCTATGATTACTACAAATGGTTATGATTTGTGTTCTGAGCTACCTAATGTCCATACTCTCGCAAATTAAGTTCGGCAAAGTAAAAGCAAAACATATTATACTAGATGTGTCTCTCACATTTTGCTGTTTTTTTTTCCCCTCAGAATACTGATTGGGATGCAGAAAAGTTCTTTGCAAGTTTTCTTGGAGGATAGCATGAAAATAAGAGTTATTTATTTGTTTTTACCAAAATGTGCCACTGAATGCTCTGTACTAGGAAGATGAACTGTGTGTGTGTAGGGGGGGGTGTCTAATGATAGGCACATGGTAGGGTAATCAGTTCTTTCTGGAAAGCTACACTAATATATTTCTGTTCAAGTACCTTAATCAATGTTCCTGTCTAAACTATTTATTTGGAGGGAAGATGTTCACTTACTTGGCCTTTTTACTGAGAAAGAGTGAGAATGTTTGTGTCTACAAGAATAGAAGCATAAAAAGCCTTTCCTTTCCTTTGTTATGACATCTGCTGACCTACACCTGGCATACACGAGGGAAAATGCGCAGGAAGAGGAACTGGGTGTGAGTTGCATTTTTAAAAGTATGAAAATTGAGTGCTTTATTTATTTGATTTTTAACCTCATTGAAAAAAGTCACTACTAAGAGGAAATGTATATTCTGAGATGGGCCAAGAACTAAATAGGCCCAAACCATCAGCAAGTCTTACATTTTCATCTTTTTCAATCAGACCTTTAAATTTTTTCTTTCATCAGGAAAATGAGCTCTTAGTTATTAAATACATAGTTGCAACTCCAAACACCTTAACCATTTTTCTCTAATTCAGGCTACAATCCTTGTTGTCTATGCCAAATAATGTGTTATTTAGTTTTTAATAAACATATTCCAGTTTATTTTAAGACTGTATTGAGAAATAGAGTCATAGCATAATGTATGCATAATTAACATTTCACAAAAACCTATTACAGTCCAGATACTATGATAGAGACTTTCCTCATCCCAAAAATGTGTTATCTTTTTCCCCCTCACAAACAACTCCAAGAAAACAAATTTAGTGTTCTTAAGAGGGACTTGACTCTTAAACAAAACTGGTTAGTTGTATCAGATAAATAGAGAACTGAGAATTTCAACTCAGCTCTCATCTTAAAATTCATGTTTTAGACACCTAGACTTAATACTTTTTTTCTGGTCCCAATTTTGAACTCAGTGCCTTAGGTTTTCTTTCTTTTTTTTCTTTCTTTTTTTTTTTTGGGTCCGGTCATGGGCTAGAACTCTGGGCCTGGGTGCTGTCCCTCAGCTCTTCAGCTCAAGGCTAGCACTCTACCACTGGAGCCACAGCGCCACTTCCAGCTTTTTTCTTTTTGCTTATGTGGTGCTGAGGAATCGAACCCAGGGCCTCATGCATGCAAGGCAAGCACTCTACCACTGAGCCACCTTCCCAGCCCAAAGTGCTCATGGCTGATGCTCTACTACTTGAGCCATACCTCCAGCCCTGCCTTATGCTGGTTACTTTTTTTTATAAGAATTTGTTGATTTTTTTTCTGCTCAGGCTAGCTTCAAACTGAGATTTTTTCGAGATTTAAGACTTCTTAATAGCTAGGATTACAGGCATGTGCCTCTAGTACCAGGGTAATATCTTCTTTTATACATTCTGCATGAAAATAAGCACAACAGACTTGAAAGTGTGAAATTCAAATAGGATACTCTATTTTAGAGATTAAAATAAAGTAAAGCATTCCTAAGGAGAAAAATATATCATTCAGCTGCTAAGAAAATTGTTTATATTCTATGAATATATTATATTTTATACATTATATTATTATTGCTTTATGCTATTTCTTAATTCTGTTCTTTAAAATAGTTTACCTAAATTAGTGCAATAATTATTCAATGACTCTTTAAATAATTTTTATTTGGATTAAGTGATTACATAAATTTCACAAATTTCACAGTATTGTGAGATAGTGATACTTAAAGTCACAAACACATTTTAACCTTCATGAAGCAAATTATCACTATCATGGTCTATAATGTTAGTGAATTCTATGAGCTTTGAAACTCAATTATTTCTTCCATGTCAGGTAATATGTACATTTCTTTCCATTTACTTAGTGTAAGCTGTTCCCTCTTTCCCTCTCATTCTCTCCCTCACATCGCTGCCTTTGAGTTGCTTAGTTTGTTTTTATCAATGTCCAGTGCAGCTGCTGGGCCCTTCTGTTATATGTTTTCCCATTTCCCTCTGATTCTGTGCCCTCCTCCTAGTTTCCCTCAAATGTGCACACACACACACCCACACCCACACCCCCCCCCACAGATACATATACCTTATATGTGATCAAGAACATGGAATCATTTAGTAAAGATATGACCAATTGAGTGAAGTTCCTTTGTTTCTCTAGTCTTGTTTACTTTATCATACCTTCTAGCATTTTGGATTTAACATACACATATCAGGGAGATCATGTGCCATTTGTCTCTCTGCTTTTGGTTTACCTTGCTCAAAATGATTTTTTCCACCCATTTCCCTGAGAATGCCACTATTTTGTCCTTTCTAATGGCTGCATAATATTCCATTGTGTATAGGTACCATGATTTTTGCATCCATTCATCTGTAGTGGGGCATCTGAGTTTTTTTTCCCATATCTTGGCTATTGTGAACAGTGCTGCAATGAACATGGAGGTGCATGTGTCCTGGTATCCTGGTTCCTGTTGCTCAGGGTAGATGCCTCAGAGTGGTATGGTTGGGTCAGAGGAGGTCTATATTTGACTTTCTGACATACCTCCAGACTGCTTTCCAAAGTGATTGTATTAGTGTACATTCCCACCAGCAGTGCAATAGGGTTCCTCTTTCTTAACATCCCTGCCAACATTCATGTTAGCTGAATTTAGGATGTGGGCCACAGTCAGGGATGATGAAAATTTCCTCATGTGTTTCTTTGCCATTTTTATCTCTTCTTCTGAGAAGTCTCTCTTTAGCTCACTTGCCCATTTAATGATTGGTTTGTTAGATTTGGGAAGGATTAGTTTCTTGAGTTCCCTGTATATAATGGATATTAGGCCCTTGTTTGATATATTGCTAGTAAATTTTTTTCCCAATTAGTTGGCTGTCTTTCTAATTTGGTATCTATGTCTATAGCTGTGCAGAAACTTTTTATTTTAATGTTGTCCCATTTGTTGAGTCTCTTTCCAATTTGTTGTGATCTTGGGACTCTGTTCAGGAAGTTCCTGCCTTACAAGTTCAAGTGTTTCTCCTACTCTGTCCTGCAGTGGTTTCAAAGTTAAAGTTAAAGATGTTAAAGTCTTTAATCCATTTTTAGTGGATGTTAGTCCATGGTGACAGGCTGGGGTTCACTTAGTTTTCTGCATGTGGCCGCCCAGTTTTCCCAGCACCCATAGTTGAAGAGGCTGTGCTTCTTCCCCTGTATGTCTCTGATTCCTTTGTCAAATACCAGCTGACTGTAAGTATGTAGCTTTATTTCTGGATCTTCTAATCTATTTCATTGGTCTTCAGGTCTATTTTTGTGCCAATACCAAGCTGTCTTTGTTATTATGGCTCTATAGTAGAGATTGAAATCTGGTATTGTGATCCCTCCCACGTTGCTTCTTTTGCCTAGAATTGCTTTGGCTCTACAAGGTCTTTTGTTGTTCTATATGAATTTTTGGGTTGTTTTCTCAGTAAAGAACATCATTGGGATTTTGATGGGAAATGGAATGAATTTGTATATCAATTTTGGCAGTATGGCCATTTTTACTATATTAATTCTGCTTATCCAAGAACATGGAAGGTCTTTCCATTTCCTGGTGTCCTCTATGATTTCTTTCTTTAGGCTTTTATAGGTTTCACTAAATAGTTCCTTTACAACTTTGGTTAGGTTATTTCCTAAATATATTTATATTTGAGGTTATTGTGAATGGGGTTGTTTCCTTGATTTCCCTTTCTGCTTGTATATTGTTGGTGTACAGAAAGGTAACTGATTTTTGGGGGTTAATTTTGTATCCTGCTACTTTGCCAAGGTGTTTTATAAGCTCTAAGAGTTTGGGAGTGGAGTTTTGGGGATTGTTAAGGTATAATATCATGTCTTCTGAAAAAAGGGATAGTTTAAATTCTTCTTCCCTATACGGATCCCTTTAATGTCTTTTTCTTTCCTTATTGCTCTGGGTAAGGATTACAGAACTATATTGAAGAGGAGTGGAGAGAGTGGGCATCCTTGCCTTGATCCTGCTTTTAGGAGAATTGGTTGTAGCTTTTCCTAGTTTAGTATAATATTGGCTACTGGTCTGTCATATATAGCTTTTATTGTTTTAAGGAATGGTCCTTCTATTCCTATTTTCTCCAGAGCTTTTAACATGAATGAATGTTGTATTTTATCAAAATTCTTTTCCACATCAATGGAGATAATCATGTGTTCTTGACCTTGGATCTGTTGATGTGATGGATTACATTTATTGATTTATGTATGTTAAACCACCCCTACATCTCTGGGATGAAGCCTATTGATCATAATGTGTGATTTTTTTTATGTTCCTAGATTCTGTAGGCTAAAATTTTATTGAGGAGCTTTGCATCTGTGTTAACCGAAGAGATTAGTCTATAGTTCTCTTTTTTGTTGAGTCTTTGCCTGGGGATCAGTGTGATATTGGCTTCATGGAATGAGTTTGGGATTTCTCCCTCTATTTCTATTTCTCAGAAAAGTTTGAGAAGTATGGATGCTAGTTCCTTTTTAAAGGTCTTATAGAATTCCTAGTAAATCCATCTGGCCCTGGGCTTTTCCTTGTTGGAAGACTTCTGATTGTTTCCTCTATCTCATTGTAAGTTATTGGCTTATTTAATTGATTTATTTCATCTTGGTTCAGTTTGGGCAATTTGTATCTCTCTAAAAATTCATCCATTTCTGAAAGGTTTTCCTTCCTTAGTGAGTATAGATTCTGGAAATAGTTTTTTTAAAATAATTATTTGGATGTCTTGGGTGTTTATTGTAGTATTTTCCTGTAGCATCCCTGATCTTATTGATTGGGTCTTCTCTCTTCTTTTTTTGGTTAATCTTGCCAGAGGTCTGTCAATTTTTATTGATTTTTCAAAAAAAACTAGACTTTTGTTTTATTAATTTTATTTACAGTTTTCTTAGTTGCTGTTTTGTTAATTTCATCTCTTATTTTGGTTATCTTGTTCCATCTAGTAACTTTAGGTACAATTTTTTTCTTGTGTTTCTATCAGTTTTAGTTGCATCATGAGATTATTTACTTGGTCGGTGTCTATTTTGATGTGGGCACTGAGAACAATAAATTTGCCCCTCAGGACTGCTTTTGCCATGTCCCACAGGTTTCTTTGCGATGTATATTCATTTTCATTGAATTGTATGAACTTTTAAATTTCTTCTGTTACTCAGATGTTGCTCAGAAGTGTACAGTTTAATTTCCATGTATTTGAGTAATTTCTACAGTATGCTTTGTTATTGAGAGCTAGCTTGATTCCACTATGGTCGGATAGAATACAAGAGATTATGTTGCTCCTCTTGTATATACTTAAATTCTTTGTATGAACTATGATATGATCTATTTTGGATGAAGTTCCATGGGCTGCTGAGAAGAATGTGTACTGGGTTGCTGTTGGGTGGAAAACTGTATAGATATCAATTAAGTCCACTTGAAATATGGCATCATTTAATTAGAGGCTTCTTTGCCAGTCATCTGGTTGGTAGACTGTCCTTTGGAGAGAGTGGAGTATTAAAGTCTCCTAGGATTATTGTATTTGGATCTATTTTTTCCTGTAAATCTGAGAGTATTTGCTTAATATATTTGTGGAGTATGAATTGATAATGGTGGTATCCTCTTCTTGGATTGTTCCCTGTATTAATATGTGGTGTCCTTCTTTGTCTTTTTGTATTGATTTTAATGAAAACTTTATTTTGTCAGATATCAGGATGGCAACTCCTGCCTTCTTGCTGGAGCATTTGCATGGTAGATCTTCCTCCATCCCTTCACTCAGAGTGATTTTATCTTTGGCTGTGAGATGGGTCTCTTGAAGACAACAAATTGGTGGATCTTGCTTTCTATTCAATGACATTTTATAATCATAACTTTATCTCTTGATTTATAAAGCTCTCAGTTCATTTAATACAATGATAGATACTGAATGCAATCAAACAAACTCATCTTTCCAAACAAATATAGGTATGCTTCTATAGCCCAGCATGGTGTTATATACCTATAATTCTAGAATTTGAGAGAATAAGTCAGAAAGATTGTCAGAGAACACCTGCCAGTATTTATTGATTGACTGACTCTAGTTTGCAAAAGTTAGTGATTATTTCCTTCTTATCATATCTTCTTTAATTATCCTGTTTGCTGTCACAAACTGCTTCTTAAAAATTTATTCTGGCTTGACTTTGATTTATTACAATTAGATTAAGAAAAGTTGAAACCAGTCAATTAATGAACACAAGTAAAATGTAGAATATTTTATAAAAATCCTGAGTACTACCCAAGTCATTTCACATTACAGTTACTGAGGAAAACCAATGGTTATCGTGTGGCGTTAACCAACTTAAATGGAGACCACCACAGGTAGACATCAATAGTTCGATAGAATACTGCCTCTAGTATCTAGCTACCACTCTGGAAAACATTGTCTCTATATCCTGAGAAATTGATATGATAAGCCAAAGTAAGATTTTTTTTAAAAAAATTAAGCCAATTTTTAAAAAGTCAAAGTGTACACTTTAGTAACAAGCTTAAAACAGAGAATACTGGAGTTGTTCTACATGTGGAGGTGGAGATGTTTTGCCAAGTTGTGTGTCAGTGTCACTACAAGCTCAGCAGTCTCAAAATGTGGTGGCTGCTGGAGGAAGTGTTGTTCTGTAGCCCTTACCCAAGATGCCCCAGGTACCATCAAATTTAACCCCAAACTGTTCAAAACAGCATGAACCAGGGATGCTCCAAGTACCCAGAGTAAGATTTTCCAGTTAGTTTACAGTATTTCTAATATATTTTTGTGTGTGTGTAGGAGAGAGAGAGAGAGAGAGAGAGAGAGAGAGAGAGAGAGAGAGAGAGAGAGGGGGGGGGGGGGGAAAGGGAGAGGGAGAGAGGGAGAGAGAGGGAGAGAGAGGGAGAGAGGGAGAGTTCTGGCATTTGAACTCAGGACCATGTGTTTTCAATTGGATTTTTGTTCATGGCTGGTGCTCTACAACATAAAGCAACATTCAGCTCCAATTCTTTCTTTTCTTTTCTTTTCTTTTTTTGGTTAATGGGAGCTGAGTCTTGTGAATCTGTCTGATGGGGATGGCTTCTAACCGAGATCCTAGGATCTCAGCCTCCTGAGTATCTACAATTACAGACATAAGCTAATAATTTTTGATATCTTTTCCTTCCTCCTGTGTTCTCCTAAGTGTAAATAAATAATCAGTTCAGAATAAAGAACTAGCTATGAAAGCTCAAATGGTTCCAGTGCCTGGTAATGCAAATAAATAAATAAAGCTGGAAATAGAACCAATTCAAGCACAATTTCAACTTTACATACACTGCATTTTGTAAGCTCAGGAAATACCTACTTGGGCTGGGCACCAGTGGCTCACACCTAAAATCCTACCTATTCTGGAAGCTGAGATCTAAGGATCACAGTTCAAAGCCAGCCTGGACAGCAAAGTCCTCATGAGCACTCTTATCTCCAATTAACCACTCAAAAACTGGAAGTGTGGCACTGTGGTGCAATGTGGTAGAACACCAGCCTTGAGTGAAAAAGCTTAGAAACAGTGCCTAAACCCTGAGTTTAAGCCCCATGACCAACCCCAAAAAAGAAAGAAAGAAACAAAAAACCTAGTTGGTTTAAGGTATAAATGGACTTTATACAAACACTATTTCTCTGCGAGTTTATTTGAATGGAACAAACGACATGGTTAAGAGACAAGTGTTTCATTGACAACGACTGATTAAATGGTTGAATAACTTCAGTTCACATTTGGTGGACTTCTGCAGAGCACATATGCATGTCTTCTTTCTGCTAAAAGAAATATGACTTGTTTTTGAAACAAATAAGGCATACATTCTTTGATAAAACTCTTCAAAGGGGAAGTCACATGGGCCTAAAGCAACAGGATGTGGGGGCCTGACCCACAGTGTAAGCCAGCCACATGAGGTACTTGTTGACATCAGCAGTACAGGGACATTTTCCTTGGGTTCCACACCAGCCATAGATGAGCCCCGTCCTCGCTTGCCCCACATACCACAGCAAGCAAGACATCAAGACTTCATGTGACAGCGTCTTCTTTTGCACAGCTGTCCATGAAGTCTTAAAGGGGAACTGACATTGTCAACAGTCCCCTATCTCTCCCCCTCGTCCTTCCTCCCCTGTTCTCCTCCCTCTCTCCTCCCTCCCCCGTGGTTTAACCTTGCCTTTGCTTTCCCCTTAATGTTTTCAAAGCTGTCATGTAACAGTAGCCTCCCAAGGACCAATCTAGACTTGCTGGAGAGGCCTGTTCACCTTCCAGTTATTCAAAGATGACTGCCATTTCTCCCCTCTCTTGTCCCACTCTCCTTGATAATGATGGAATGTGGTTGCTCCCTGAAATACACAATGAGGCTAAAACTGATAGTGAGGTATCCTATCTGGAGAGCAATGATCCCCTTGTCTAAGAACTACCCCCACTCTTCCCTAGAATTTAGGACATCAGCCGTGTTCTGCACTGTAATTGCTTGTGTCTAAAACTTATTCCTCTCACCAGAGGCAGTAAGCATGCCCCTTTTGTTGTCCGTGGAAGCTTTAAATGACCATTGTTGAACTGAATAAACTTCCTGGAGCATTTCTAAATATATTAACCCTTTCACTGTTTGCTGAGTGGCTAGTATATTTAAGAACTCTCCTAGTTCCAGGGGATAAATAGATGAGAGAGAGAGAGAGAGAGAGAGAGAGAGAGAGAGAGAGAGAGAGAGAGAGAGAGAGAGAGAGAGAGAGAGAGAGAGAGAGAGAGAGAGAGAGAGAGAGAGAGGAGAGAGAGAGAGAGAGAGAGAGAGAGAGAGAGAGAGAGAGAATCCAATTCTTCATTTCCTAGTATCAGTCAAAATATCCAGAAAAGAAAGAGCTAAGCCAGGATTCCAAGGAAGGTGGTAGTCAAGGCTTAGAAAAGAAAACAAAGGATTGCAGGCAGAGTGAATAACCCTGGCAAAGCCACATTATGGAAGCAATGCTTTAATTAGGAAAAAAAGAACATTTCAGAGCTTGGAACGCTGAGAAGAGTGAACAGAGAAGGGAGAAAGGAGGATGCATTCATTTTCCAATGCGGCCTAACAAATTATTGAACACTTAGTGACACAAAGCAATACACTATGATTATCTCAGATGTTCTGGAGAGTCTAGATCTGCTGCACACGATCTCATCCAGCTGAAACTGTGGAGATAGCTGTGTTTATAGTCCTGTTGTATGCACTGGCCTGGATTACCTTCAAGGAAAGGATATTATGGCAGGCGGATGAGTAGCAAGTCAGAATCTTGGGAAGATTTATGAAGATTCTCTTCGTAGAGAGAAAAATTTGAAAAAAAATCTAAAACTTGAATTTGCTGTACCATTTTTTATGCACCCAAGTTTGGGTTCCTGCATTGAAAATGTTTTTTAATCTATAAAATGAGAAATTGTTATAGCCATCCTTCAATGTCTGTTGGGGGTGGATTCTGAGATTTCACACTGACCTCAAACTCATCTCTAGACTGTTCATAATGCCAAATACCATGTAAATGCTATGTAAGTAGTTGATATACTACACTGCATAGGGAATAATGACAAGCAAAATAGTCTGTCCGAGTTCAGTATATATTTTGGCAATACAAAGAAAAAAAGATTGAAGGCATAGATCTAGCATTAGAGCATCTGAGTTGTTTTCTTTTTTACAAAATAAAGTCTCACTTTTTTTTAGGCTGGCATGGACCACAGTGCTCACATTTACAGTTCCTGTTTAGTTGTGATGACAGCTGTGATAATAGTACACCCTGCACTGGATTTCTGTTGGTTGATATAGAGTCTCATTTTGCCCAGGCTGGCTTTGAGCCTTTGTCCTCTCAATCTCAGACACCTGAGTAGCTGGATTATGGGCATGAGTTACTATGTCTGGCTATAAATGCAATTTTTTTAAAAAATAAAAAAGTTTTTTCAATCTGTGGTTTGTTAATCATTAAATCCATAAGGAGAGACTATATCTAAAAGAGCTCTGTACCTATGCAGGGTCTTGGGACCTATTTTGAGGAACTCCCATTGTTCTCAATGACAGAGAAGGACAGACATACCACAGTTCCTCAGATGGTAGGGAACAGAATCAGGTTTACTTTTGTACCTAAGGTCTGATGATTGGAAATGTGCCTCAAACCAGATCCTCAACTGAAGTTTAATCATGGATGAATCCAAGCATCTATATATTTCGAAGTCCTTATGCTGTTTGATGGTTTTCAACCTTCTGCCATGAGGATTGTAGCCAGCCTCTCCTCCTCGTTCCTCCCGTTATGTTATCTTTTTAAAAAATTATTATTATTTTAGATTTTTAGAAAACATCATTTGCATTTTCAAATTCACTGACCTTAATGGTACAAATCTAACAATTGCATGCATTCATATAACCCGTGCCTCATCTAGACAATATAGATTTTTTCCCCTCAGAAAGTTCCCCTGTGTCTCTTCTAAAAGTCAGCCACGTACATCTTGTTGATGCAATCGCAGTTCACATTTTCCTTAAACTTACAAGTCTCATTTGTCCCTTTTAGAAATGGGCAGAAGTAGAATCATACAAGAAATATTCTGTTATGTGTGCCTTTTTTTCTGTCAATATAGTATCTAGAAGAAACATTTAGGCCATTGAGTGCCTCCTGCTTCTCCTTTTGTGTGGCTAACTAATATTCCCTTAAAAAACAACAACACAATTTGTAGTCTCATTATCTTCATACTTGGGCTGTGTTCACTTTGGGGTAAATACAAATAAAGCATTGTGAATACAAATAAACATTTTAATGTGGACATACAGTTTTGTTTAGCGGTTCTTAATATAAATGACTGAGATTGCTGGGCACTGGTGGCTTACACCTGTAATCCTAGCTACTTAAGAGGCTGAGATCTGAGGATCGCCTTTCAAAGCCATTCCAGGGAGGGAAGTCTATAAGCCTCTTATCTCTAATTAACCAAGGGAAAACTGGAGGTGGTGCTGTGACTCTAAGTAGTAGAGTCCAAGGCTTAAACTGAAAAGCTCAGGAATAGTGCCCAGGCCCAGAGTTCAAGCCCCTTGACTGAGAAAAATAAATAAATATGGAAAGAAAGAAAGAAAGAAAGAAAGAAAGAAAGAAAGAAAGAAAGAAAGAAAGAAAGAAAGAAAGAAAGAAAGAAAGAGAGAAAGAAAGGAAGGAAGGAAGGAAGGAAGGAAGGAAGGAAGGAAGGAAGGAAGAAAAAAAGAAAGGAAGGAAGGAAGGAAGGAAGGAAGGAAGGAAGAAAGGAAGGAGGGAAGGATTGTTAGAACCAAAGTATGCACTTAAATGTATTAGAAACTTCCAAACTTTCAGCACTTCCATGAGCAACGCATGAAAGTTAAAACTGCTCTACATCCCCACAGACACCTGCTATTGTGGGTCTTGACTGTGGTCATTCTGATAGGAATTTACCAGTGTGGCCTTTATTTATATTTTACTGTGGATTTATAATGCTGGGTAATCACGTTTAGATGTGCAGTAACATTACTTATGAACATTTGTTTTAGCATCAGAGGACCCTGGGTTAAATCCCTGTTCTGCTTTTCCTGGCAAGATCCTTGGCTTCTTTTTATAAAGGAATGTGATTTTGATATCTGTTACATTGAATGGCTGTAAAGGTTAAAGCAGACCACATAGAGTTTTAGTAAAGTACAGGTCTCAAGAAACAGTAGTTTTACTATTCTGTAGACCGTCTGATGAACATACCAGTAATCAGATAGTGAGATGGTATATCCTTGTATTTGGATGGAGGGAAGTGAGGAAGGGAATTACTGTACACGTAGAAGTCTGTATCCCTTCTTACCACGTGTAAACAAGGGTGTTTCTGTCTCTGGTTATGCCTTGCTATATCTTACTGGGGCATTGTGATCCACACTGTGTTGTCTATACGGATCTACTTGTCCTTTTAATAAACAGACAGAACTCCTAGGTTGTAGCTTTCTTTGGGTCTTTTCACGAATATTGCCTCACAGAAACACATACTGCTCGGTCTACTTCTCTCTTTTCTCTTCCCCAACATTCAGTTTCCTCTTTACAGCATTTTCAATCTTTGCCATTTAGCAGATTTGTTTTTAAAGGCAAAAGCAGGTTTAAAAAATGGTGTTTAGCAGTAGTATTTATTTTAGAAGTGGGAGAAAAGGAGGCAGAGCTCTTTGGGAGTGAGGGGTGGAAATGTGACTTTTTTTCAAGTGGTTTTTGGTAAATTTCACTAGCCATTAAGGTAGAGAGTAATGTACTTCAGTCCGCATCTGCCCCCAGCAAGGTGTGTGGTGCTACAAGTCAATCAAATCTTGGAAAAGGAGATGATCCGCTTAAAGAGAATCCCAAGTGATTGACACCCTCCTGTCCAGGTGTGTTATGTATCTCATTGAATTTCTGCCTTTAGAGCCAGAATCAGAGCTTGGAGCCACCTGGAAGTGATAGAAGTGGCTGAAACAACCCAGAAGATGGACAAAAGGCAGAGAAGGAGCACAGGTCATGCCTGTATATTTGAAGGGAAGAGAAGTGTCAATCTTATAAAAGGTTCCAGAGGAGGGAAGTAGAAAGAGAAATAGCAGAAGGTCAATGCAAATGGAAAGGTCAAAGCTCAATGACCAATCATCTGGAGAATTTCTCCAAGACTAGTGTATACATACCTCCTCATCATATATGGATACAATCATATATAATTTATTTAGTTTATTCCTAGAGACAGTGTTTAGGTTCTCCATCCAAGTTACATGGATGATGGTCTAGAGTGAAGTCACAAATAAATCACAAAAGTAGCCACACATTTCACACTGTTTTCCTTCTCCTTTCTCTCTTGTACTTGTTGCTTCTTGCCTAGGCTTTAGCTGATATTCCTCCTGGACTCCCTGAGCTTCAAATCAGCATTAGCACTTACAAAGGGGAGAGTTTTCTGAAGTGATATTCTGCAATGCCAGTGACAGAGCCCATAGCATGTTACGTCTGGGCTCCCAGGCAACAGTCTCCCCTGAGTCAGTGTTCAGGGGAGCTGGAGGAGGGACCCATAGTTTTTCCCAGGGCCTTGAGGACAGCTTGGCTCCACAGCCCCCAGAGCCCTCTTAGTTCTTGTAATTCAGAAGGACTGAACTTGCTTCTTATTCAGTACCCCTTTCTCTACAAGAACAGTTTTTAATATAGATCCATGTCTTTTAAAAAATATAATTTTATTGTTATTATTAAGGTGCACTACAGAGGAGTTACCATTTCGTAAGTCAGGTAATGAGCATTCTTCTTTTCTGGACAGGTCACCCCTTCCTTTACTTTCCCCCATTTCCCCCCTCCCATCCCTGACCACAGGTCACATAGTTCATTTCCCATATACTGTATACTGAGCATGATCACATTTGTTCACTTTTCATCCCTCTCTTTCTGCAATTTTCTGTAATTTTTTTAAAAAAAACCTACAAACATCACCCCCATCACAAGACTTCATATATTTTTAGTCTTTTATCATCTAGTCTATCATTGTTTTGTATTTGAAGGATAAACATGTTTTTAGTCTTGGAGAAAAGGTATATTCATCTGTTATTTTCTAAAAATATAATTTTATTGTTATTATTAAGGTTTTAGGGAGTGGTTACTGTCTGTCTTATAATTTGAATGTCAAGCTATCACATCTGCTTTCAAGACCAAGATCCAGTGGTAGTTAGGGGAAGTGGCTGAACTGAAACTGTCTGGTCTTAGGAATCTCAGGAAAGACGATTTATCCCTCACTGCTACCTTTTCTCAATCCTTAATCCTGTGTGTTAAGGTTATGCTGAGTTGTGGATGGAGTAAAATATTAGAAAGTACCCAGCCTTTCTCTCCCACTTTCTCTTCCACTTGTCTCTCCATTCTGGTGTCTTAGCTGGCTTTGCTCTGAATCCCAAAATATTGGGCAATGAGAAGCCATTCAAGATAGGTAAGTCAGTATTTCATGCCACTCAGAGTACTAAGAGATTGGCAAAGCTGGATTTAAACCCAGGCTTTATTGATTTCTTCTGAGGTATGGCACATGTCTCAAACTGTCTCAATTCCAGAATGAATCAACACCTATTGGAGCATTTACTACACTGCCTTCTACTGCCAAGCTACTTCGTTTGCTCCATTGACCTTAAAACTCTGGAGAGCAGGAGTTTCTGTATACAGTAAGTAGCATGACACAGTCTATGACTGGAATGAAAAAGTAACTCAGATAAACGAAAGAATTAGATACCATAGGTTTTTTTTGGGGGGGGGGGGAAATATTGACTTTATTTCGAATGCAACTAAACCAATATATTTTCTATGAAAATGTTTTTCTATCAGTTTTTTTATGTATTTTATATATTTTCTACTTCAAATGAATTTACTGAAGCTTAAGATGTATGAAGGAGCTGTAATAGGAATGGCTCTTCATTGGTGAGGAGACTCTTCAAAGGTTGACACAGAAGAATCTGAGAGAAATTCAGTATTTTGTTGAAACAGAGGTGAAAGATGAAAGTCGCATGCCCCAGATTCTCGAATCAGAAATGGGAGGGGTCTGGGTAATTAACTGTGGGTCTGCAGGGATCCACTGCCCTGAGTCTTCCCATCTATTTATTTATGGAAACTTCAGGAACATTTCCTCATGAAAGGTTTAATTTTTGAAATACAATCCAAGGCAAAAATTGGTGGTTGTTTTAAATAGTGAAAACATAGCTTTAAATACAAAACCATTTCATTTCTAGAAAGGTATGACTTCATCCTTGCTAACTGTATGTACAAGCCATGGTATTTCAGGAACTTTGACATAGCGAAGGAACTTTAACATAACAACGTGCTTCATTCTCATGTGTCCTCTCAATCTGACAACACAAAGAGCGAAAATCTACAATTTAAGTGGCAACTTAAATTTTGATGTGACATATTGTATTACCTACTGAGAAAATTGGTGATTTTTAACTTTGCAATTTAAATTTCCCATGGAACTAGGTGCTGTCATGAAGAAGCTGGTCTCAAATCACACTTTCAGTTTATTTATTGTAACAATCTTAAAATCTTATCTCTTAGTGTTGACAGGAGGAAATGGCAAAGCAGAGAAAGGACAAAGCTTGGAATCTCTGATAGGGTCTGAATTATTTTCTTGCTTCTAAAGGGATGCCAGGTTGGAGCTGACCAAGAAAAATTGAGAGAGGGAAGGAACAAGACAAAGCAGCTAAAGGTCTCCTTTGCCTGCATGCTACAATTTAAGTTACTGCATTTTATTTATCTTCTCTTTGAAATTTTGTCAGCTTTTGTTCTGTGCCCCAAGACCTTATAATGACTTCTTATTCTTGTTTAACAAAAGGCACAGTTCCTCACCTGTTTCTATTCTTGCCTCCCTCCTGGAGAAATAATAGAACAAACAACACATTTATTAAACAATACCCCAATTTTCAAAGGCACCCTCATCCACTCACCTTACTGAATAATAAGGCCTTCTGTTGCATAATTTGTACTGTCATTCTTTTCTGTTCTGCACTGCACAGATCACTGATTGAGGCCATGACAACCGGATACTGATGATCACCCAAGAGTGCCATTCAATGCATGCAAATTCCCTGTGCCATACTCTTAGTAAGGCCCTTTGGGAGGGTGTTGCTGTGACAAAGCATATTTGAAAGAGGAGGGTCAACCATGGATATTACAGTGCACATATGGCCACTCAAGGCTTGAATATAAAATGCTTTGCCTGGAAAATAAGTCAGCAGTCATATTAAACATGCTATTCGTCTTTGATGCATGAAAGGGCTACTGTCCAGTAACTGAAAAGAGTGGAGCCTGATTTCAGGCACATAGTTGTTTTTTTTTTTCTTTTCATGGCTATTGTCCTGTCCATAATCATGGCAGAACTGACATTCAGGAGAGGTAGCAGCAGAAATGCGGCAGCAATAGCATCCAGAGGGAAGCTTGGTCCATTCTTTACTCACTGAACAGCAAACACTATTAAAGGCAGAGGAAGCCATTTGTTCATGAATATACATTTGATACATATAAATGCTTTGTGCCATGAATATTTATCTCTTTCATGGATTGCAGCTGTTGTGCATTGAAAACGATTAACAGGTTGGAAACCATCCTTTAGAAACTTATGCCTGTCATTGGTGTGCAAAAGCAGTCCTGGAAATTTATCTTTCTACTGCTCTCTATTGTGGGAAAGATACAATACTCCTGGGGTATATAATGAGGTTGGTCCCTTTAGTAGAGAGTGAAAACAATTTGATAAAAACTGAAGACAGCTTTGGTGGAGGAGTTTGCCTCCATGCACCCTTATGATTTATTTAAACTTGCTTAAACCTTATTTCCTAACTGAAATTGTGTAATTTTATTACAATGAAAGCAGTGTTTTGTCTACCAACTAGTCTTCAGCTTTTGATGAATGTCCCATTGTTTACAAAGGTGAAAATATCAAACATCAAATACTAAGTAATTGTGAAAATGGATTGTCTCAGAGGATTTTTATCAGCAAAGGAGGAATACTTTTTTAAAATATGTTTTTTATTGTAAAAATACTGTACAGAGGGGTTGGAGTTACATGAGCAAGGTAATGAGTCCATTTCCTACCAAGCATTGTTACCTCCTCCTTTGTTTTTCCCCAACCCTCCCTTTCCTCCCATCTCTACAACTACACTCCCTTCTTTCCCCCTCTCCCTGCCTAAATTGTAAAGTTTGTTTTTCAACATAGTATCTTGTACATCTCATTGGTACAATGGATTAACCTGTATCCCTATTTAAGCATTTTGTTTTTTCCCTTTCCCTCCCCAAATTAGAGATGTGTATATACAAGATACAGGGCACTGACATCAAATACAGTGAAAACAGGGGTTATACTGTGGGAGAGGAACATACAAAGAAACAAAAAAAATCACATGGTACATTATACATACGTTAGAAACAATAGCAAGAAAGAAAAAAACAATTGTGTCCCTATCTTGGGGTTCATTTTGCTTAACATCATCTTATCTGGTCTTATGTACATAGCTTTTGACCTTTTCTGCTTGTCCCAGACATTTGCTAGTTACTGCAAAGAAGGGAAACCATAGGAACTATGTTTCTTTGGGCCTGGCTTACTTCACTTAATATAATTTTTTCTAAGTCTTTACATTTCCTAACAAATGGGGCAATGTCATTCTTTCTGATGGAGGCATAAAATTCCATTATATATATATAATATATATATATATATATATATATATATATATATATTACATTTTCTTGATCCATTCATCTACTGAGAGGCATCTGGTTGGTTCCATATCTTAGCTATGGTAAAGAAGGCTGCAATAAACATAGTTGTGCTGGTAGCTTTAGT
This sequence comes from Dipodomys merriami, assembly GCF_024711535.1. Taxonomy (NCBI): domain Eukaryota; kingdom Metazoa; phylum Chordata; class Mammalia; order Rodentia; family Heteromyidae; genus Dipodomys; species Dipodomys merriami. Next base: position 44,089,109 of record NW_027202271.1, on the reverse strand, counting down.
ATGGTCTTGTGTTTGATCATTTGGGTAAATGCCCAAAAGTGGGATTGCTGGGTCATAGGGGAGCTCTATGTGGAGTCTTTTGTGGAACCTCCATACTGCTTTCCAGAGTGGTTGAACAAGTTTACACTCCCACCAACAATGCAGTAGAGTTCTCTTCTGGCCACATCCTCTCCAGCATCTGTTGTTATTAGATTTCTTGATTATAGCCATTCTAACTGGGGTGAGGCAGTATCTCAATGTTGTTTTGATTTGTATTTCTTTGATGGCTAGAGAGGTTGAGCATTTTTTCATGTTGTCTATTGGCCATTCTTATTTCCTCTTCAGTGAAGTTTCTCTTTAAACTTTAAGCCACTTGGTTATTGGGCAGTTGTTTGAGGATTTGTTGTTGGGGGATTTAATTTTTGAGTTCCAGGTATATTTTAGATATGAAACCCTTGTCCATTGTATGGCTAGTGAAGATCTTCTCCCAATCCATGGGCTTTCTGTTGATCTTGCTAGCTATGTCCTTTGCCATGCAGAAACTCTGCAGCTTCATGCAATCCCATTTGTCCAACCTTTCTTTGATTTGTGGTGTTTCTGGGTCTTTATTTTGAAAATTTTGGCCTGTGGCTAGGAGTCCTAGGGTTTCTCCTATTCCTTCTTATAATGTTTTCAGGGTGTCTGCGTTGACTTCAAGATCTTTGATCCATTTGGAGTTGATTCTGGTGCAGGGTGATATATAAGAATCTAGCTTCAAGTTTCTACAGGTATTTAACCAATTTTGCCAGCACCATTTATTGAAGAGGCTGTTTTTCTTCCATTCTATTTTTTAGCTCCCTTATCCAATATTAGGTGGCTATAGGTCTGTGGGTTCATTTCTGGGCTTTCAATTCTATTCCATTGGTCCTCAGGTCTGTTCTTGTGCCAGTACCAACTTGTTTAGAAACAGCAATAAGAGACCTCCCATCTAAGAAAAGCCCAGGACTGGATGGATTTACAGTGGAATTCTACAAGGCCTTCAAAGCAGAACTCACACCAATACTCCTCCAACTCTTCAATGAAATTGAGAGAGAAAGTTCTCTACCGAACTCTTTGTATGAAATCATCGTAACCCTCATTCCCAAACCAGGCAGGGACTCATCAAAGAAAGAGAACTATAGACCCATTTCTTTGATGAACATTGATGCAAAACTTCTCAACAAAATTTTGGCCAATCGACTTCAGCAATTCATCCAAAAAAAATCATACACTCCAATCAAACAGGATTCATTTCAGGGATGCAAAGCTGGTTCAATATACACATCACATCAACAAGAGCAAGGATAAAAACCACGTTTATCCAAATAGATGCAGAAAAAGCATTTGACAAGATCCAAGACCCCTTTATGATGAAGGCACTGGAAAAACTAGGAATCCATGGAATATTCCTCAATACAATAAAGACTGTATAGGACAAAACTACAGCCAGCATCATACTTAATGGTGAAAAACTAAAGCCATTTCCTCTAAACTCAGGAACAAGACAAGGATGTCCATTCTCTCCATTGCTCTTCAATCTAGTATTAGAGTGCCTAGCTACATCAATAAGACAAGATGCAAACATAAAGGGGATTCAAATAGGGAAAGCTGAAATAAAACTCTCCCTCTTTGTAGATGACAAGAATCCCACGGACTTCACTCCCAAATTACTCAAGCTGATTCGAAACTTTGGCAAAGTAACAGTGTATAAAATTAGCCTTCAAAAATCAATGGTTTTCTGTATGCCAACAATGAGAAGAGTGCAGCTGAAATTAGGAAAGCAACTCCTTTTGTAATCGCCCGACGAAAAATAAAATACCTAGGAATTAACTTAACTAAAGAAGTGAAGGACTTCTATGATGAAAACTATAAAAACCTGAAAAAGGCAATCAAAGCAGAACTTAGGAAATGGAAAAACCTCCCATGATCCTGGATTAGAAGGATCAACATTGTGAAAATGGCAATACTTCCCAAGGCTATCTACAAATTCAATGTGATACCTATCAATTTTTCAACCTCATTCTTCAAGGAAATAGAAGAGGCAATCCAAAAATTCATATGGAACAATAAAAGACCCCAAATGGCAAAACAATCCTTAACAGAAAGAATAGTGCCGGAGGAATATCAATACCAAATTTCAAACTCTACTACAAAGGAGGAATATTAACCCTGTGAATATCCTAGTTTGTTTGGATGAATGGGGTAATTTTCTACACTAGGTTCTTGTACTCCCTCATGGGATCCAGTGTTTAGCCATCCCCAGCTTTTCTTTGTGCCTCAAATTCACTATGCCATCTTCTGCCTCAGCACGTTGGTGAATTCTGTTTCCAGTGTCTGAAATACTTTTCTTGTAAACAGTTCCTAAGTAGCACCCTGAATCCAGTTCCTTAACCTAATTCTCCTTAAAAACCATCTCAAACATTTGTATCTTGAAATTCATCTTCCAGTAGCTTCTCTGACCAACACCCATGTCTACATGCCTACTCTCATGGTCAAATTCTTTTCTAGATCCTCCTACTATGCCCCAGAAGTTACTTACTTTAGGACCTGTCTCCCTTAGTAGAAAGAAATCTTTTAACTATAAAGGAAAGTCCAACCCACCTCTAATTCACTTGGGATGCACTGCTTGCCAATACTTTTGCTGAGTACATGCTTGTTTGATGAGTAAAATGGAAGGAACAGTAATAGTGAAGGTGGGGTATGCATGTCGAATATTTTACTACACCTGTAGCTTGATGTGCAGAGAGACAAGTGATAGATACTCCTTTGCTTCCTTTTTAAATTTTTGCTTTGCTTTCTTACCTTTCTTTTCAACTCTACTATGATGACTGATTTCTCCTATGGGGATAACTGGCTTGCCATTATCACTAGGGTTCATACCCAAGTTGTACTGAAGATGATTCCTTTTCTTCCCCAACACCTACACCCACGGAACAAATGGCAGGGCAATGATTTCTTCCCTAGTTTTTTCAATTCTACCCTAAGTTATGGAAAAGATGGATTGCAACAAAATGTTTAAGTATGTCTGACATTAAAAAGTTTTTTAGTGTACATTGATATTAGACTTTCATTTTATATCAGCAGAACGAAATGTGAAGATGTAGTTATGGTTCTGGGGGTTGACTCTGTTTATCTATCATCTGTATGCCGGTGTGTCTATCATCTATCTCTTATCTGGCTGTGAAAACTCTGAATGTGTTTCTTGTCATTTTTTTTTCACTGTTCAGTTTTTCAATTTAGTCCTCTTTGGCATGGAAAAAAATCTGCCTTTGATTTTTTTTCTGTGGGTCAACTTATGGACTGTGATCATTTAGAGAAGGGTGTTGCCAAGTAATTTCCTTTTCTGAATCCATGTCCCTAATTTTTAGCCCTCTCTTTTCTCTAATCCTAGATGTGATAGCTGCTCTAGTGAGGAAGTAAAACCACTTTCTTCACTCCTGGAATTTGAGCTGGCCAGAAAAATGTTCTGGAGGAGATACTATCTATGTTATGAACTTGTTTTCTTCTCTTTCTGCTTGTGGGACTCTGCAATGATCACGTGATAAAACCAAATCTGGCCTAGTAGAGAAGAAAAAGTAATTTGGGGAAAAAATCCAAGACTTCTAAGTTGTTCCAGAAATGGCCAACATATGCTGACCAACCCCAACAATCTAGAAACTGAACACAGAGATGCACAAATGCAGTCAAGAGAGCCATGACCAGACCAGGCTTTTCTATTTAATAGATTAATGAACTAAATCAATGATTTAAGTAGTTAAAGTCTGAGTTAGTTTGTTACACCACAATCTCTAACTGATAAAATGACACAAGAGTTTCTAATAAATCTAGCAAAATTCTGTGCTATGTCAGGACAAAATAAATACCATGGAGACATATAAAATGGGGACCCATGTGTGACATCTTATGCTAGATTTAACTATAGGTACAGTTAAAATTCTAATCTTGATTCTAATCTTGGCTTTCCTGAAGATGGCTTCCAAAGCCGTTTGTTTCTTTTTCCATGGTGTTTCTGGCAGTGTCTCTTCTTCTACTGGCCTATGACTAAACCTCTTTTCTTCACTAATTAGGCCTGGAGGTTTATATCACAGGTCAGTTATCTTATTCTCTTCAGGTGAAATCTTCCCCCAAGGCTACCTGACCCTGTGATTTATCTACTGTCTTTGCTTAAGTCTTAGGGAAGAGCAACAATAGAAGTATCTGCTGTTGTTTACTTCTGCTATGGTTTGTCCTATTGCATGTATGTATAGATATTGTATATCTCTCAAAGTTCCTTCATTTGAAGGTTTGTTCCCAGCCTGTGGCATTATGGGGAAGGTGGGCCTAGAGTAAGGAAGTTAGGCCATTGAATGTAAGTGACTTCCAAAGATGAACTCCTCAACTTTAGACATCTTGGCCTCTAGAACTGTAAAAATCTTATCAATATTTTTTTTTTATAAAACACCATGTAGCTAATAT